>NC_066617.1:260182838-260509505 GCF_025201925.1 Gopherus flavomarginatus | reverse complement strand
TACTAGTGCTAAATTACAACAAACAATTTTATCTTTGGCCTATTCTTAAAGAGCAGGTTTGTGAAAAGGAATACTAATAGCCAGTTATCCTAAAATTGGTTGATTAAATGGAAGTGTAACTAATTGTTATATGTTTGTTTCATGTAAACTCAAAGGTAGAATCACAACAGAAGTAATTAGAGTAATTATTAAGGTCTGTATTTAATTCAAAACCCCCAGGGAATATTGCATTTTCATTCATGTGAGCTACACTTCCTATTAAAAGATAGACTATTTCTCAAAGCTTCCAGTACAGGTATGTTTGCGGTCGTGTCATCTCATATGACGTCATGTCATCTTGCTCTCTGTCTACAGTGACAACATTTGTTAATCATAATCTTGGTAATCAAATGGGAAATGTTACTGGTAACTTCTGTATGTGCGTCTTTTGCATTTCTCACCCCTACACAGGAGTGGCAATCATTTTACTGAAGGCTTTCATAGTCATGAGATGGGAACGTTAGGATAAACTCTCCTTGATCTTTATAAAGATTGTACTTCACAGATTAAGATGCTAAAACTAGGCATTATTGATGTAACCACAAAGAAATATGGAGCCACGATTTGCGTCATGTCACTGAATCAGAGAAAGGATCCAGTTCCATCAACCCACTAAATTGCTGCATTTTAACACCAGTTTTGTAAAATCCAAAGACCATCTACCCAAAAAGAAAAAAATGTTTTCAGCACCATTTATTCTGGAGTAGCTCTGAAACCAGTTTTTCAGTTTGCACACTGAAGCTGAGTTTGGAGTAGAGCACCCTGCAAAAGCACCCACTAAGGGCCCAATTCTGCAAATTACTGAGCACCTCTTCTGACATGGTGAATAGCAAGCACCCTCAACTGCTATTGACATCTGTGCTTGGCAGGAGGCACACAGGATCTTCACAGGATTGGGCCCTAACTGAGTTGGTGCAATCTCTCTCTGAATGGAGTAAAGTGTCTGGATGTAAAGCCAGATCATAAAGTGGTGCAACTGCTCCATTGCCTTCCTGAAACACAGAACAATGTCAGTTAAACAGAAAGCACTGTAGCTAGATAAATTAGTGCATAGCTTGCTTTTCATTGCTTTTGGTTCTGATCCAGTCATGGTACTTCCTATTCAGAGTGTGGATGTATGTATGTATGTATATACACAGATATAAAATCTAAGTTTTGTTCCAGCCAGTTTTCAGACTATTACATTTTATGTAAACAATAGCTACCCAAATAATTTTAGTCCCATTCTCTACATAAATACACAACATACTGAAACAAAAAAGTGCAATAACAACAATTCCATACCTACTGCTTTCTAGTATAACTAGAACTGCCTGGAATTAGGTGCATTTTTGCCATTGTTATAATGCTGCTTATCACATTATTATTAGTAGTAACTTATTTATTTACTTATTTGTAGATACTGCAGTTGTGCCTAAAAGCCCTGTTCAGGGACTGATTGCCATTGTTCTACTCATTGTACACACTTATAATAAAAAAGTGATTGCTGCTCAAAACAGCTGACAGTAGAAATATATGAGAGACAACTGGTTGATACCTTTTGCTCCCCCTGTATTTGTGTTGTAACAAAGGGTTATGATTAGTGCAGTCACAACCCTATAGTTAAAGCTGTGTCAGAATTCACTATAACTCACATTTTACGACATTTATAACTTGGATCTAAAAGTTGGTTCCATGGGCTATGTTGTTTGTAACCATTCTTAAAACAATTATTTTGGTCACATTTAAATTAAATCAGGAACATGGTGATGTACGCTTGGTGCTTGCTTAGCCACTAAGGGACAGAACATCATGAGTTATGTTCTAACGAATCCTTCTGGTCAAATGGAGGCACAAGCACTGGTGAGCTCCAGAGGGAACTGTTCAAGCCCTCCTCATGGAAGGAGGGTACGTGCATTGAGTCCTACATGTGTAAGGGGAGAAAACAGAAGGATATGTAACGTTTCAAGAGGAGACTGTATGAGTCCCTTCCCCTAATCCCCATTAGAGCTGGTTGAAATTCTTTTGTCAAAACATTTTAGGAACTTGGGAATTGCCAGGCTGGATCAGATCCAAGGTCCATTTAGTATCCTGTCCCTGAGAATGACCAGGTCCAGATGCTTCATGGGAACATCTCTGTAGAGAAACAGTAGGTAGATGTGAAATAGTTTGCTCCCCCACATCAGATCTCATCCTGCTCTCTTCATAGTTAAACGATTAGTTAAAACCATGAAGCAGGAGATTCAATATCCCTTCCAGTTTTTTCTGTTATCATTAGTTATAATTCTGGATATTTTTTACATCCGTATAAATATCTGCGCCCTTTTTTGAATGTCACTACATTTCTGGCCTCGATGACTTCCTGTAACAATGAGTTCCACAGTCTAGTTGCCCATTTTGGGAAAAAGAATTTCCTGTTTTCAGTGAAAAAAGGCTTTTGGGCCAAAAGACAAATTAAAATATTTGATTTTTTCTAGGTACATTTTGGGGTTTGGTTGTTGAAAACCAAAACTTTGGGGGAAGTGATTTGAGGGTTTTTTTTCAAAATTTCTCACCAAAAATAATTGGCATTTTTTCCATCAGCCTTGTACTTGTACCCTTTGAAATTTATATTTGCACACTAGGTTCTGGTCCTGCATTGCTTATGAGTAGGGCCCTACCAAATTCACAGCTATGAAAAATGCATGCTGGTGGCAGCTCTGCCTTTAGAGCTGGGCTCCTGGCCAATAGCCACTGCTCTCCAGCTGCCCAGCTCTGAAGACAGTGCTGCCACCAGCAGCAGCACAGAAGTAAGGGTAGCAGTACCACAACCTCCCCTACAATAACCTTGTAACCCCCCCCAAAAAAACTCCTTTTTGGGTCAGGACCCCTACAATTACAACACCTGAAACTTCAGATTTAAATAGCTGACATCATGACTGTGAAATTGACCTAAATGGACTGTGAATTTCTAGGGTCCTACTTATGAGCCAAACTGGGATAAACTTGAGGGCCTAATTCTGCCCCCACTTCCAGGACCATAACCAATAAGAGTAGGAGGAGCCCTCCCCCTCCTCTCCCTGGCTTGGGTAAGGAGAGCTCTCCTCCCAGCTCCTCTCCCATCGCCCTCTCCCCCCCGGTCTTGGCCGGTGATTTGAGAACTCCCCTTCCTCTTTCAATTTTCTTTAGTCACTAGTTGTAACTCCCATTGAAATCCATGAGGAGATGCCACCATGCAACTGAGGACCAAATGGGATTTTAGGCAACCAGTTCCCATTAATATCAATGAAATTCTGTGGCTAAAACCCCAACATGCTTTGGGCCACTTACGGATTGCAATATAGCTTTGGTTTATGAAAATAAAATTTGGCTGTAATGTGGAATGACTGAATTCCAGGCTGTTGTTTTTCAAAATAGCCAGGAATCAGGCTCTTTCTCATGCAAATGTAAGGCCTGAATTTGCCACTCTAAGGCTATGTCTGTATTGCGCACCTCTTGTTCCAGTGTGCAGGTTATGTATAGCTACGCACTGCAGGAAAGAGGAGGCTGCATCCACACTTCACCGTGTGACTACACGTGTCAGTGAAAGGCTCAGCAACGGGGAGCTGCTGGAGCCTTTCCCCTCTGTCAGAGGCTTTACATGTCACAAGAAAAGGATACCTCCGCTCACTGCAGCTGGGAAAGGCTCCTGGAGCAGGGAGCTGCTATGCCAGAGCTTTTCCCCGCTGCCTTGTCTGCTGGACTTTCCCTGCTGCTGGAGCCTTTCCCTGTGGGAGGGAAAGACTCCAGCAATTGGGAGGCAGCAGGACTCTACACTGCTACTTTAAGCAGTGTAGACAGGAGAGGCAGTGCTTTGGCATCTAGACAGCTGTGTAGGATACATACCCACAGGGTTCAGGTGTGTCTTTGCTTGCCTAAGCAGTGCCTCACCATCTACACTGCTGTTCTACCTGGACTAGGTGGGGGTGTAGCGTGTGTACTGTACACGCTGCGGAAAGGAGTGTGCAGTGTAGACATATCTTTACTCACATTAAATAATACTTGACTCACTGAATAGTCTTATTGATTTATATGAGACTGCTTACAGAGAAATGTCCTGCTCACCATGCGTAAGGGATCCAACTCTTGACGCAGTTCCCTGGTAGATGCGATGACATAATAGCACTCTGATAGGACATTCTGTTGGGTCACTTACCACTTACCAGTGAATGAGGATGGTCTCAGACTTTGGGGATCCACAAAAGAAAATGCAAACATGTACCTCCACCCAGTGCTCAATTTGTGATGAAAGAGGTGCTGGGAATCAAGCAATTTTTTTACTTTCATAACTAATGCAGCAAGCCCAGGGGTGCTGGGGCTAGGAACTTCAAGCCCAGAGGTGCCGGGGCTCAGCCCTGGCACAAATTAAGAACTGCCTCCTCCTTGCAGATGCGCACATAGACATTAGAGATGGTGGAAAATTTTCAAGTTTTGACAACAACAACAAAAGACATTTCCATGAAAATTATTGTGAACATTTGTCCTAAGCTCTGGCCCACACATAGTTTTGGTTTTTGTCTATGGATGATGTAATTGTTATCTTTTCCGTACCATTTTAGATAGGATAGTTTAATCAGTCAGTATAACCAGGTGTGCTGTGTTAATCATGTCGTAGACCACGTGTGTCCCTACACACACTCCCTCATTCACTCTCCAGAAAGACCCTGAAGAACCATTTCCAATAGCAGAGACATTATAATCTATCAATTGTATAATGTACTTTTAATTCCTCTCTGCCCCCTGTTTTCAAAGTGCAGTTAGGGCTTGTCTGTTCAGCACCTATACTTCCCTGAAAACTGAAGTCTTCTTCAGAACAAGTACAGCCTGGGAAGTGGCTAGGAAATTCCCTACATTTCTTCCTTTGTGCTTCAGCATCCATCTGGAAAAAGGGCAGGAGGGTTACGAAAGTAGTTCCCTCTTCATATCTGCTGAACAGTTGGCTTCCTAATTGAGACCTCTAACCAGGTATATTTACGGTAATGGTTTTCATGATGTGGACAGCTGCAATAAGGAATGATGTTATTTTGCTTAAGGCAGTGGTTCTCAAACTAGGACCACCACTTGTTCAGGGAAAGCCCCTGGCAGGCCAGGCTGGTTTGTTTACCTGCCGCATCTGCAGATTTGCCCAATCGCGGCTCCCACTGGCCGCGGTTTGCTGCTCCAAGCCAATGGGGACTGCAGGAATGGCAGCCAGCACGTTCCTCTGCCCACGCCATTTCCTGCAGCCCCCAATGGCCTGGAGCAGCGAACCATGGCCAGTGGGAGCCACGATCGGACGAATCTACGGATGCGGCAGGTAAACAAACTGGCCCGGCCCACCAGGGTGCTTACCCTGAACAAGCGGTGGCCCTAGTTTGAGAACTATTAGTTTAAGGCACACTGTCACAAGTCAGAAGACCTGGATTTTATTCTGAGCTCTAACGCATACTGCCTGTGTGACCTGCGTGTTTCCCTTGGGCCAAGATTTTCAAAGGTAACTATTGATTTTGGGTGCCCAAATGAGATAGCTTAAAGGGGCTTAATTTTGAGAAAGTGCTGAGCACCTACCTTCTGATAATCAAGGCTCTATAAAATGGCTCAGATTGGGCCCCCAAAAACTGAAGAACCCAAAATCAATAGTCACTTGTAAAACTCCTGGATTTCTATACGTAAGATTCCTGTCAATATAATGGGAGTAATAAGGTCCTCTACCTCATAGAGTGGTTTTGAGGAAAAAAAATTTTTTTTTAGAGATTCCTGAATGTACAACGTATATTTTTACTGTTAGGCCTGGTCAAAAGTTCATGAATTGTGAGCTTTCAATCATTTTTTGTCAAAAATTTCCAATTTTGATTAAAATTCCCTCAAAACCTTTAATGGAAAATGTTGGGGGTGGGGTTGACTGACTATAGAACTGGTTGACACTTTTCTATAATAAACAAAAGTATGCAAAATGTTGGCATTTTTCAAAACAATAAAGACATTTCAAAAAAGTCCTATGACGTTTCTACCAATTTTTGCCATTTTTTGATCAGCTCTAATTATTATTTCAGATGGCTCTTATTTGTATTGTAGTCTAAGTCTCTAAAAGGAAAGGGATACAACACACAAGCTAAGTGGTCAAGGTAATGACTGACAGACATCTTATTTCCATAATTCAATTTTTTTATTTTGGAGGCGGGAGGGAGGGGAGTTGTTGGGACTCTCAGAGTTGAGGTGGGAAAGAGGAAGGGAAGGCTGGAGTACGATAGGGGAGAAGGTAAAAGGAAAGAGTAACTGCACAGGGGAAAGCTAGAAAGGGGAAAAGTGAGGGGGAGTGATGGGAAGAGAGTGTGAAGAGGGGCAGCTGAAAGGTTGCTGAGGTAGGAGAGGGGTGAGATGAGTGGGAACCAAAACTGGTAACTGGTGGAGGAGGCGGGGAGGATCCAGAGTCCAAGTTTCAGGACCTGATTCTCCACCGTGTTATACCATTTTTACAAAATTATAACATGAAATCAAATGCAAAGGAGAATTCGGCCTTCTGGGTTGAGGTAATTGTGATCTCAGGAGGCTTGACTCCCCCATCTGGCTTTAGATGCTGTTCCCTGCATGTAATAGGAAGGAGAGGCTATCAGACTTAATGTCCTGTGTGTGTTTCTTGGGGTTCTGTGACAGGGCCACACTGTGGCAAGGATGAAAAACCCTGAGTTACCCACCCCCCGTACCCTCGGCAGCAGCTGTGGCCAGTAGCTGTGGGGAAGAACCCCCAGGGGTCTGAAGATTTCTCCTGTAAACTCCTGCTAAGAGCTTGAATTGAACTCTGCGTAGATGAAGATGGGATGAAGAAAAGCTACAGTACTTGAGATAGGACCAATACTTGAGACAGGTCCAGTAGGGGTATGGGAGGTCTGGAAGTCCACGCAGCCTGAGCTGTCACTTGTGCTACTCTGAGAGAGAGTTCTGCGCATGACTGATTTCCAGAATGAAGATGGCTTTTCTCTGTTAGGAACTGAACAAAGACCACCAGTTGGCTTCACATTAGCTATCAAGAAACCATCAGATAATAACAACTGCAGGGAATTACTGAGCATCTCCGAATTTGAACCAGTGCCATAGAGGTAAAAGATTATAATCTATAAAAATAGGTATGGAAAGCAAAATACATATTCAGTGAATATGTCAGTAATTTTAATAGGGCCATTGTGGGCTACCAAGTAAAAAGTATGCCAAGGCATATGTTTAGCCCTATTTTAAATGTGCACTTACACATAGGCCCATAAGAGCTTTTGGTAAGAGGCAAAAACTCTGTTGAATACAAGCTTGTCACCTAGGGTTATAAGTAATCATATCCATCTTGAGAAATGTAAGTCAGTGTGTGTTTCATGTCTTCCTCCATTCCTCTGTGTGTTGGTTCTCAAACCTTTGGATATAGCCATTATTAATGCTCCTGACAACACAAGCACTCAGATTGCACAGCAAGAGCATAGAGACTTTTGGTAACATGCCGCTTCGTCAACATGAAGATAATGTTCCTGCTTGTCCTTGTGCCATTCCAGAATGTGAGAGTGTGATGCTCTGTACCTCGGGGGAAAACTCTGCACCCCCATGTTCATCCTTATAATATGATTGTGTGGGATCCAATGCAAAGTTTGTCATGTCGGGTGTCTTCGGAAGACTCATGATGCACTGAGCATTGTTGTTACAGTAATGTTATAGTAATGTTATAGGGTGTCATTTCATGTATAAAGTTATGAGGCTGAAAATGTGTCCTCATGGCTTAAAACAAGCCCAGGCAAAACTCTCCAAGAGCAGAGGGGCAGTGTCATGGTATAATTCCCCACTCTGAACCTTAGCATCCAAAAGATGGGGTACCAGCATGAATTCCTCTAAGCTCAATTACCAGCTTAGTACTTGTAGCGCTGCCACCAACCAGGAATTCCGGTGCCTGGTACACTCTGGTCCCCCCAAAACCTTGCCCGGGGACCCTCAAGACCCAGACCCTCTGGATCTTAACACAAGGAAAGTAAACCCTTTCCCTCACCGTTGCCTCTCCCAGGCTTCCCTGACAGATAGCTAAGGGTTAATGTTCTTTTACCTGTAAAGGGGTAACAACAGTAACCTGAAACACCTGACCAGAGGACCAATCAGGAAACAAGATTTTTTCAAATCTAGGTGGAGGGAAGTTTTGGGTGTGAGTCCTTTGTTCTTGGTTCGGTGACCCTCTCGGCTCTGAGAGTGATCTTTCTATCTCCAGGCTTTCTAATCTTCTGTTTCCAAGTTGTAAGTACAAGGATAGTAAGACAATAGGTTTATATTGTTTTTTTGTATTTACATGTGTGTAGTTGCTGGAATGTGTTAAATTGTATTCTTTTTGGATAAGGCTGTTTATTCTTTTTTTTTCCTTTAAGCAATTGACCCTGTATATTGTCACCTTAATACAGAGACTATATTTTATGTCCTTTTTCATTCTTTTTATATAAAGCTTTCTTTTTAAGACCTGTTGGAGTTTTTCTTTAGTGGGGACTCCAGGGAACTGAGTCTGCAGCTCACCAGGGAATTGGTGGGAGGAAGAAGTCAGGGGGAAAATCTCTTTGTGTTAGATTTACTAAGCCTGACTTTGCATACCCTCTGGGTAAGGGGGAAGAGAGATTAGCTCTCTCGGTACTTGTGTTTCCAGGACTGGAAACAGTGAGGGTAGAATCCCTTTGTTTATATTCACGGAGCTTGCTTCTGTATATCTTTCCAGGAACCCAGGGAGGGAACACCTGGAGGGGAGGAGGGGGAAGGGAAATGGTTTATTCCCCTTTGTTGTGAGACTCAAGGAGTCTGAGTCTTGGGGTCCCCCAGGGAAGGTTTTGGGGAGACCACAGTGAGCTAGGCATTGTATAATTGCTGGCTGGTGGCAGCAATTACCAGGTCCAAGCTGATAACTAAGCTTGGAGGTTTTCATGCTAACACCCACATTTTGGACGCTAAGGTCCAGATCTGGGAAGAAATGTTATGACATTCCCCTCCCTGGGTTACCCTGAAAGATCACTGTGATTCAAACTCCTTGAATCTTAAAACAGAGAGGAAAATTCACCTTTCCCCCTCCTTCTCTCTCCCCCTCCCAGACTCTCCCTGAGAGAGAAAGTAATCCTAACACAGAGAGAGAAAATTAACCTTTCTCTCCCCCTTCCTTCCTTTCTCCCCACCAGTTCCCTGGTGGATCCAGACCCAGTCCCCTGGGGTCTCACCAGAATAAAAAACAATCAGGTTCTTAAACAAGAAAAGCTTTTAATTAAAGAAAGAAAAAACAGTAAAAAATATCTTTGTAAATTTAAGATGGAATATGTTACAGGGCCTTTCAGCTACAGACACTGGGAATACCCTCCCAGCCTAAGTATACAAATACACATTTGAACTCCTCCCAGCCAAATACACATTTGAACTCCTTCCAGCCAAATACACATTTGCAAATAAAGAAAACAAACATAAGCCTAACTCGCTTTATCTACCTAGTACCTACTATTCTGGACATATAAGAGACTGTATCGGAGAGATTGGAGAGAAACCTGGTTGCACGTCTGGTCACTCTCAGAACCCAGAGAGAACAACAACCTAAAACTAACCGCACACACAAAACTTCCCTCCCTCAAGATTTGAAAGTATCCTGTCCCCTGATTGGTCCTCTGGTCGGGTGACAGCCAGGCTCACTGATCTTGTTAACCCTTTCCAGGCAAAAGAGATACAAAGTACTTCTGTTCTATTAACTCTTACTTATCTGTTTGTGACAGGCAGTTCACACCTCATCAGGGCATGTATGAGACATACCCAGCCCAGTTTCACAGGAACAAAGGACACTGACCTAGGGAGCAACAAGGGATCTCTCAAGCGAGTCACCCCCCTTTCCTTGGTCAGTTTGGGACTACAATGAGGTAATGCTCACCTGACTCTGAATGGTTGGGGTGGGGAGCAAAGCCAAGAGGGAAGAAAGAACATGATAAAAGGGAGAGATGTTTGCCATGTTTTCTATCTTCCACCTCCGTCTACAGACACCACACCAAGCAATTGACGCACTGATCAAAGGGGAGAGCCTGGCTGAAGGGCAGTCAGCCAGCCTGTGGTGAGAAGCATCTAAATTTGTAAGGGCGTTGAAAGTGTTAAGATCAGCTTAGAATGCGTTTTGCTTTTATTTCATTTGACCAAGTCTGACTTGTAGTGCTTTGATTTTTAATCACTTTAAATCTATCTTTTTGTAGTTAATAAATTTGTTTGTTTATTCTACCAGAGGCAGTGCATTTGGTTTGAAGCGTGTCAGAGACTTCTCTTGGGGTAACAAGCCTGGTACATATAAATTTCTTTGTTAAATTGATAAACTCATATAAGCTTGCAGCATAACTGGATACTGCAAGATGGAGGTTCCTAGGGTTGTGTCTGAGACTGAAGATATTGGCTACCGTCATTCAGTTGCACAATCCAAGCATCAGCAGGCCAAAAGTGCTCACTCATGTAGCTGTGAGCAGCTTACATGCCAGAGGCTGTGCATGAACAGCCCGGGAGTGGGGGTTCTCACAGCAGAGCAGGGTAAGGCTCGCTCCCAGAGTTGAGGACTGGAGTGACCTAGTAGATCACTGGTCCAGATAACACCAGGGGAATGTCACAGAGAGATAAACCCTAAGGGTGAAATCCTGGTCCCATTTAAGTTAATGACTTTAATGGAGCCAGGATTTCACTCCAAAACCTCAAATGTTGGGAGAGCAGGAAATGTGGAATTAAGTCTGTCCTTTACAAAGCTGTTAGAGTTACAATAACCCACAAAACAGAAACCAGAGAAAACCAGGAAATTAAGTTAAGGTGACATTTCCCGCCAACAGATGCATATATCGCTGAACAACTAAATCTAAGTTAAAAAGGCAAAACCGGGTCTCCGTAGATATTAGATCTCATTTTACTGTAATGATTACAGCATTTCAATTGATAAACTTTGCTCATAAATTCACACACAATCAAATTCTTAGATGGGGATGTTAGATCATTTTTATTGGAAGAAAAAAATAATGCTTCAAGGTTAAAAGTGGGTAAATGGCAGGTATCGTTATTATATTAGCTAGTATATGGTATGAATCCAGTGTGCTGTTACATGAAAAACAAAATGGTACCACCAACTTATATTCATCTATTTTAAGGGAAGCTGGGACTATTATGCTCATGTAGTCTGACCTGCACAACACACAGAAGTTCACCCAATGATTCCTATACTGAGCCCAATAACTTCTTGTTGAACTAGAGCGTATCTTTTATAAAGGTATCCAATCATGGTGTAAAGACTTCTAAGCAAGCACAGCTTAGTTATTGCACGAATTGATGGACCTCCCCCCATACCTACGGAATCTAACCCAACCTTTGATTATAATAATAATAGACACATAGGAGTATATGTTCAGTTGGTGTTAACCAGCATAGCTCCATTAACGTCAATGGAACTACACTGATTTACACCAGCGTAGCTCCATTAACGTCAATGGAACTACACTGATTTACACCAGCTGAGTATTTTAAAAAAAAACACGGTCAGTTACTCATGATTCCCCTTCTCATTCTCCAATATGTGATATCGTTCTAATTTAAATAGATGGGAAATGCATCCATTGGTGTGTATGGTATATAGCCAGACCAGGAATGATTGGAGATTTAGGCACCAATCCTGCAAACACTTAAGCATGTACTGAACTTTAGGGCATGCAAGTTAACATTCATGAAAGTATCTGCGAGTGTAAAGTTAACACGTACACAAGTCTTTGCCGGATCAGGGCCTTATTCAGCAAGGGAGTATTAAAAATCTCCTTGCTCGAATGTATAGAGTTATGGAGCTACATCTGACTCCCACAATATTTTTACATAACAGATACATTGAAACCAGTCACTTCCCAAATAGACTCCCTATTAAATAACTCTAGTTATTAGTACAGTAAATGTCTGCCTATGATAGAAGATTATAAATAATCATGTAGTATATTTTAGTAACCCTTTGGGGTATATGTATATGTTCTGTCTTGTGTTATGGTTGCTAGATGCTAGCAGTGCACAGTTTGGGTGGCTGTGACTATCATTCTTTATGTCCATGATACACTCACTCACCCTCCACAAGTTCTAATTTTTTTAGTGTTATGATATTATTTAATTTTATTATTTTAATTGAAAAGAGCGACCAGCAATCAGTGAGGGCATGGTTTTGTCTTAATCATTGATCCCATATTCATAAATATGCAGATTTTCAGCTTTCTAGTAGCTCTGGCAGTGATCTTTTTGATGCCTGATGGCAATGGAGAGAAGTAATTTCACCTTAACTACTATAAAACTGGTAGGCATGTTATATTAATGTCAGAACAGCATATTACTGCTTGTACCTGTTTAGAAGTTGTGGGAGTGCTTCGGTACATAGACAGTGTCGTGGGTGAGTCCCTTTTCTCTCTACCGATGTTTAGACATGCTGTAGCGCAACATTCAGCTGTCTCTGATCAAATACCCTGTTCCTCAGAAGGCAGTGTGTAACATTGATACAATGTGAGTTAGGGTAACAGAACTCAGATGGCCTTCATTTCTCCCAGCTGGAACTTCAGATCCAAAGTGACTGTTTCCATGAAGAAATTAATAGCATTTCTGTAGACCATTACCCCATGAGGTGTGCAAAGGCACTTGCTGAAATCTGATCAAAGCAAACAATGACATTTGGTTGCTTATGATGGAAAGATCTAATTTCACTTTTTTTTTGTAGGGGCAGGGAAAGTGGTGTTGTTTTGTTTTTGTTTTATTCCTTTATCCAGTGAATGAATATACCAGATTTCAAGACGGTAGCTCCATGGAAACATGGAAGTTATGTGTGTCAGTCATTTTGTTACAAGGACCTGTATTTTAGGTGGTGTTTGTTTTTTGTACTTCATTGTATTATATGTTTTATTCAATAAAAATAATTATCACAGAGGCACCAACCAATAAAAGCAAAGAATTCCAAAGTGGTAACTCTGTCTCTTCCCGCCCTTTTCCTGCTTTTACAGTGTCCCTTTGTCCCTGAATATTACAGTGTATATAATACATATCATGAAATGCTGACACCAAACTGTCATGCCAAAGGTGAGATTAATTGGTCTCAATACAATAAGAACAGAGCTGAACATTTGCTCAAAACGTGGTCTAGTTTTTGAGGCTCAGATATATTTAACTTGCTTTCTCTTTTTTCATTTTTGAATGCGGTATTGTACTGGCTAATATAATACTGCCCTCTACTGGATAGAATGGGACGCCATCTAAAGTGTCCGTGATTATGTTGCCCTCTAGTGGCCACCCAAAAAGAACATAAAAGTTCTTATGGTACAAGGGCCAGAGGGAATTCTGCTTTAGCCCATGTGGCAGAGTCCTGTGTTTTGCAGAAATGAATATCCCAGTTGTTTACTTTAACTGTTCACCTGTGTGATATTTACAAGTAACTATATAGGTAAATATATATGTAAAATGCATAAATAGATATAAAGATTTTAGAGTGGGTTATTATTGCATACCTTTATGAACACAGACACATAGGTCCAGGGTGTGGTATTGTTCTATATAAGAATATTTGTAGGTAGTTGGTGTGGCAGTGTTATATACAACTATATACATATTATTTGGTGCATTATTGATTCACAGTGAGAAGTCCACAAGTAGCTAGTGTAGAACTTTTCTACCTAGATAAGTACATGGGAGTCTGGTGAAGAGTTCTAATACTTGAGTAAGTACGGAGGTGGTTTTTGTTCAGTATATCAGTGAGAGGTTGACATCTTTTTATAAATATTGCACAATGCAATATGGCATAATTGCTGTTTGGTTTTGTTGCTTGTGCATTACAAGTTCAGTGCTTCTGTAACTGATTTTGGCACTGTCTAATCTGAGTAAAGATCTGTTCCATATCTGATAGTTCTTCTTCAAGTGCTTGCTCATATCCATTCCAGTTAGGTGTGCGCGCGCCGCGTGCACGCTCGTCGGAGAATTTTTACCCTAGCAACACTCGGTGGGCCAGCAGGTCGCCCCCTGGAGTGGCGCCGGCATGGCGCCTGATATATACTCCTGCTGGCCCGCCCGCTCCTCAGTTCCTTCTTACCGCCCGTGTCGGTCGTTGGAACCGTGGAGCACGCCTAGCTGTTCTCCACCTCCCTAGCGTTTCACTCTTCTGTAGTCTAGTGTCTATAGTTTAATTATTATAGTGTTAGTTGTAGTTATAAAGTTAAATAAGTATAGTTGTAAATAGTTATACTGAGGATCGGGGGTTCGCCCCTTTTTCCTCCCCGTGGTGCCGGGGCCCATGCCCGGTTCACCCGGCTTTAAGCCTTGTGCGGCCTGTCATCGGCCGATGCCAACAGGAGACCCGCACGACTCCTGTCTGAGGTGCCTAGGCGAGTCCCATCTTGTGGACAAGTGTCGGATCTGCAAGGCGTTCAAGCCCCGAACTAAGAAGGAGCGGGACAGTCGCCTGAAGCAGATCCTGATGCAGGCAGCGCTGACTCCCCCACCGTCGGCACCGACTCCGGCACCGGGACCAAGTGTCACCTCCGCTCCGGACCGCCCGGCACCGGCGAGGGCTCCAACTTCCCGCTCGGCACCAGCCCGGCACCCTAGCCGGCACCGCTCCCTCTCCCCGAGGAGCAAAAAGCACAGGGCTCCTGCAGTGCCTGCAACTGCACCACAGTCAGAGCGTGCCTCAAAATCTGACCGCCCGGCACCGTCATCTGCCGCGGCACCGAGCGTCGCCGCACCGTCGACTCCGGCCCCTCAGAGGCCGTTGAGTCCAATGCCATTCAGCTCCCCGGTGAGGACAGGGGTCGAGCTCGTCGCGCCCTCCACGCCGGAGACCTTCTCAGCGGCACGTGACATCATCGCATTGACAGAGCCCGAGCTGCCCCAACCCCCGGCACCGCCGGTGCGGGTTATACAATCGCTGGGCAAGCCCGCCATGGTACGGCCACATTCGCCAGGCACTACCGAGCAGCGGTCCCGATCTAAATCGAGGGACCACTCACAGCGTCGCCGCTCGAGATCTAGACGCCGCTCGCAGTCCCAGGACCGCTACCTGCAGCACCGGTCGTACTCGCGGCACCGTTCGAGATCCCGGTCACCGTCGTACTACTCTCGGCACCGGTCTAGATCGCGGCACCGACGTTCATACCGCAGCCGATCCCGGCACGGCAGTGGCTGGCATCGGTCGACCTCCCAGCACTGAGCCGGTAGCAGGTCCCGGTCTAGATCACGGTACCGCCATGACTCCCGGTACCGTTCACTGGCACCGCGCAGCGACGTCGGAATGCGCAGATGCCTGCCACAGTCATCGGCGGCTCCTCCCTGGCCTTCGAGGCACTCGTCCGCTTCGTCCCATATGGACAGCGCCTCTTACGGGGGTTCAGATGTGCACGCCCGCACGGACCAGGGTCCACCTCAATGGTCCTTTTGGACACCCTGGGCATACCACCAAGCCCAGGGCGAACCTTCGGGACAAGCTCGCTCCAACCCACCGGAGCGTCGTGCACCAGAGGCCACAATCAGTCGGCCCCCCCCTCAGGTACGGAGGAAGACCCCACGGATACCATGGGGCAGCAGGATTCCCGGGAAATGGAGGCCCCTCTGGACGAGGCTTCAGTGCAAGAACCGCTTCTCCCTGGGGTGTCTTCGTCCTCGTCCCCGGATGAGGCGGTAGCGGGCACGTCTTCATCAGGGCCCCTGCCGATCGATCTCCGGGCACATCAGGACCTGTTGAGGTGAGTGGCCCAAAACATAAACCTTCCTGTAGAGGAAGTCCCGGAAGTAGAGGACCTGGTAGTAAGCATCCTCTCGGCGGAGGTACCGACCAGGGTAGCCCTCCCCTTCATTAAGTCGATCCAGGCAAAGGCGGACACCATCAGGCAGTCTCCGGCCTCCATTCCACCCACTGCCCGTGGCGTGGAAAGGAAGTATATGGTACCATCCAAGGGGTATGAGTACCTTTACGTACACCCCGCTCCCTGCTCCTTGGTGGTACAGTCAGTCAATGACCAGGAACGCCACGGCCAACAGGCTCCTGCTCCAAAATCCAGGGAAGCCAGACGCATGGACTTGCTGGGACGTAAAATTTATTCTGCTGGAGGCCTTCAGCTCCGTGTGGCGAACCAGCAGGCCCTCCTGAGCCGTTACAGCCACAATACCTGGGAGGCTGTCGGCAAATTTGCAGAGCTGCTCCCTCAGGACTCACGCCAGGAATTTTCATCTCTCCTGGAAGAGGGCAGGAGGGTCGCCAGAACCTCGCTACAGGCGTCCTTAGATGCCGCAGATTCAGCAGCGAGGACTCTGGCGTCGGGCGTAGCCATGCGCCCTATATCGTGGCTGCAGTCTTCCAGACTACCGCCGGAGCTGCAATACACGATCCAGGACCTGCCATTCGACCAGCAGGGCCTCTTCTCTGAAAAGACGGATCCCAGGCTACAGAGCCTAAAGGATAACCGGGTCATCATGCGTTCTCTGGGAATGCACACGCCCCAGACTCAGAGAAGGCCATTCCGCCCCTACCATCAGCGCACTTACCCCCTGCCTTACCCCAGACAAGACTTCAACCGGAGGCGAGGCCGGCCAAATCGCAGACGACAGTCAGGTCCTCAAAGGGGTAACACTTCCGGGTCCGAAAAGCCACCGCAGGGACCCAAGGTGAACTTTTGAAGGTGCGCCCGAGAGCAGCTTACCAATCCCCTCTCTGGATCCACTTCATTTCCTCAACCGCCTCCGCCACTTCCTACCGTCATGGTCCCAGCTGACTTCGGATCGTTGGGTCCTGAGCACGGTGCAGTTTGGTTACCATCTTCAGTTTGTTTCTCCACCCCCCTCCCATCCTCCCTCCTCGTCCCTCTTCAGGGACCCCTCTCACGAGCAACTTATCGTCCAGGAGGTTCACAAGCTCCTGTCCATTGGGGCTATAGAGGAAGTGCCCAGGGAGCTAAGGGGCAAGGGGTTTTATTCCCGGTACTTCTTAATCCCCAAATCAAAAGGGGGCCTACGACCCATCCTGGACCTGCGAGGCCTGAACAAATTCATCAAAAAGTTCAAGTTCCGCATGGTAACATTAGGAACCATCATTCCTTCCCTGGATTCCGGAGATTGGTACGCCGCTCTCGACATGAAGGATGCGTACTTCCACATTGCGATCTTCCCCCCGCACAGACGGTATCTCCGCTTTGTGGTGAATCAGGACCACTACCAGTTCACGGTCCTCCCCTTTGGGCTCTCCTCGGCCCCCCAGGTGTTCACCAAATGTATGGCGGTCGTCGCTGCTGCCCTGCGACGTCGTCGTATCCATGTCTTCCCTTACCTCGACGACTGGCTCATCCGAGGCACGTCGGAAGAGCAGGTGACCGGACACATCGCCATCATCACGGAGCTGTTTGCGAGCCTAGGCCTGATCATCAATCCGGATAAGTCCACTCTGGTGCCTACGCGGAGCATAGAATTCATAGGGGCAGTGCTGGACTCCAACCTCGCGACGGCCAGCCTCCCCCAGCACCGATTCCAAGCCATAGTGTCCATGGTCACAAGCCTGCGGGCCTTCCCGACCACATCTGCTCGAACGTGCCTCGCTCTCCTGGGGCACATGGCCGCATGCACCTTCGTCACCAGACACACAAGACTCCGCATGCGCCCGTTGCAGACCTGGCTCGCGTCGGTCTATCGACCACGCAGGGATGCCATAGACACAATTTTAACGATTCCACCGAATGTTCTAGGCTCCCTAGGCTGGTGGACAATGCCCTCCCAAGTGTGTGCGGGCCTCCCGTTTCACGCCCCACAGCCATCAGCATCCCTGACAATGGACGCATCATCACTGGGCTGGGGGGCGCACCTGGGGACCCTGCGTACACAGGGCCTGTGGTCACAGAGAGAGTTGACTCTTCACATCAATGTGCGGGAGCTACAGGCCGTTTGCCTAGCATGCCAGACATTCCAACGCCATTTGCACAGTCGTTGTGTTGCGGTATTCATGGACAACACAACGGCCATGTATTACATCAACAAGCAGGGCGGGACCCGGTCCTCCCCGCTGTGTCAGGAAGCAATACGTCTGTGGGACTTTTGCATAGCCCACTCTATTCATCTAGTGGCCTCCTTTCTCCCGGGAGTGCGGAACACCCTGGCGGATCACCTGAGCAGATCCTTCCTGTCCCACGAACGGTCCATCCATCCGGACGTCCTCTATGTCATTTTCCAGAGGTGGGGGTTTCCCCAGATAGACCTGTTCGCCTCCAGATCGAACAGGAAATGCCAGGTGTTCTGCTCTCTGCAGGGCCGCTCCCCGGGCTCCCTGTCGGACGCGTTTCTCATACCGTGGACGGGTCGCCTTTGCTACGCCTTCCCACCCTTCCCTCTCGTCCATCGAGTGCTGATCAAGGTCCGGAGAGACAAGGCCCGCCTCATCCTGATCGCTCCGGCGTGGCTGCGGCAGCCTTGGTACACCATGCTGCTCGATCTGTTCCTGGCAAATCCGATTGCCCTTCCTCTTTGGCCGGACCTGATCACGCAGGACTTCGGCAGGATGCGCCATCCGGATCTACAGTCCCTCCATCTGTCTGCATGGCTCCTGGCTGGTTAAGCCAATCCGAGTTGCGCTGTTCCGATGCAGTACAACAAGTGTTGTTGGGCAGCAGGAAGCCTTCCACGTGTTCAACCTACCTAGCGAAATGGAAACGCTTCTGCTGCTGGTGCAGTCAGCACAACCACGATCCACTCGCCGTACTAGTCCCCACCATCTTGGACTACGTGTGGTCTCTCAAGCAGCACGGCTTGGCGATCTCCTCTCTACGCGTCCACCTCGCGGCTATATCCACCTTCCACCCAGGCGAGGCTGGCAAGTCCGTCTTTTCTCACCCAATGATGTCAAGATTTATCAAGGGCCTGGAGCGGCTCGACCCCCAGGTCAGACGGCCTACCCCTACTTGGGACCTGAACCTGGTTCTAACCAGGCTCATGGCGCCCCCCTTCGAGCCCTTAGCCACATGCTCGCTGCTGTACCTATCCTGGAAGGTGGCCTTCCTAGTCGCTATTACATCGGTCCGGCGAGTCTCGGAGCTTCGGGCTCTGACCGTGGACCCTCCGTACATGGTGTTCCATAAGGACAAGGTACAGCTGCGACCGCACCCGGCGTTCCTCCCTAAGGTCGTTTCCGCCTTCCATATTAACCAAGACGTCTTCCTGCCAGTCTTTTACCCAAAGCCGCATTCATCTCAAAGAGAGCAACAGCTCCACTCCTTGGACATCCGAAGAGCTCTCGCGTTCTACATTGAGAGAACAAAACCCTTCTGGCGTTCACCACAATTGTTTGTGGCAGTAGCAGAACGCATGAGAGGCATGGCAATCTCCTCCCAGCGTATCGCATCCTGGGTCACGTCCTGCATCAGGACATGTTACGACTTGGCCAGTGTGCCAACGGGACCCCTGACCGCCCATTCTACCAGGGCTCAGGCTTCCTCGGCCGCGTTTTTGGCTCATGTCCCCATACAGGAAATCTGCCGTGCGGCCACATGGTCTTCTGTGCACACCTTCGCATCACACTATGCTCTGGTACAGCAAGCTAGAGACGATGCTGCTTTTGGCGCAGCGGTTTTGCAGTCCGCAACGTCTCACTCCGACCCCACCGCCTAGGTAAGGCTTGGGAATCACCTAACTGGAATGGATATGAGCAAGCACTCGAAGAAGAAAAGACGGTTACTCACCTTTGTAACTGTTGTTCTTCGAGATGTGTTGCTCATATCCATTCCACACCCGCCCTCCTTCCCCACTGTCGGAGTAGCCGGCAAGAAGGAACTGAGGAGCGGGCGGGCCAGCAGGGGTATATATCAGGCGCCATGCCGGCGCCACTCCAGGGGGCGAGCTGCTGGCACACCGAGTGTTGCTAGGGTAAAAAGTCTCCGACGAGCGTGCATGCGGCGCGCGCACACCTAACTGGAATGGATATGAGCAACACATCTCGAAGAACAACAGTTACAAAGGTGAGTAACTGTCTTTTCTTGTCTTTTGTTTAGCTACATAGTAACTGTAGAATTTTCTCTTGTGAGCCGTAGTTTTTCTTCTGATATTTTTAAATTTTTTTTTTGATAAATATCTTTGTTTTGGAGAATCTTTGTAGATGTGGGGAAGGGCTTCCCAGAACATACTAAAATAGGTTTTTATCAAAATGGGTGTCTGATTTTCTGAGCACTTTTAGGTGCACACAAGCAACATATTTGGATTTGTGGGTATTCCCACAAAAAATTATAGATAGGTAAATAGATAGATATAGATATATAGAGATATATCTTCAACAAAATGTACTCAAATACTCAACATTGGCTGTAGGCCAAGAAGTCACCACATACACACACACTATATAAATATGTGTGTGAGTGTGTGTGTGTGTGTGTGTGTGTGTGTGTGTGTGTGTGTGTGTGTGTGAGACTTATTGGCCTACAGACAATGTTGAGTATCTGAGTACATTTTGTTGAAGATATATTGAGTGGAGAAGAAACATGATTACTTACCACAGAAATTCTTTCCATGAGGAGGTGAAGGTGTGTGTAGTTTGGAGGATATCTGCTCAAAGGTAGTCATCTATAATACTCTGAAATTCTGCTTCCTATTTTTCTGTTATGTGCTGTGACTTCTCTATTTCAGCATGATTCAGTGCTCCACAGAGAATGGCAATTTGTCCTTTACATTTGTTCTTGTTTGCTTTGTGATTCATTTTTTAATTTGGACGTGGACACAGACACCAGTCTGTTCAGGTGTGCTGAAGTTGGATATGTTTTAAAAAATCTATCACTGACGGTTGTATTAATTGGCTAGCTCATCAGTTTTCAAACTTTTTGAGCTGAGCCCCCTCCCTCCCTTTCACTTACAATTTTTGGTTGTGCCCCCACCAACCCACACCCAGGAAAAAAAGGTGAGTCAAGGGTGAAGGTAGGGCTCCCTTTATGAGCCCCGCCACATGAGGCTGACCTGAGCTGTCTGACGTCACCACTCCCCCGCCCCCGAATGTTCCTCGCACCCCCCTACAGGGTCATGCCCCACAATTTGAAAACCTTTGGGCTAGTTGTTCAAAGCTTCAAAATCTGTATGGGCTGTTGTAGCTAATTCTGTTTATTCTGCTTCCATCTAGTTATGGTCTCATGGCAGACTCTAGGGATATGGTCTAGGACAGTGGTTCTTAACCTTTACTGCAGCCTGCACTCCTTTGGTTCTCAAAATATGTTCTCACACCCCTTATCAAAAATCAAAATATGTTCTCGCATCCCTTAAACCTAGATATATTTTTTGTTTGTATATTACAATAAATGTTAAAAAATGTATAATGATAATAAATACATAGGTTTGATGAAACAAAGTAGTTGTACTTACGTGCCAGTGCTTAATTTGTGTTTTCGATGATTTATCTTCTAAAAAAATCTGGCATGTCTCGCACCCCCAAGGGGTGCGAGCACCCCAGGTTAAGGACCACTGGTCTAGGATGTTAGAATTTATTATCTGTATTACAGTAGCACCAAGAAGCCCTATTATTAAGGCTCTTCAAAAATTGCTTTCTTTTTTTTTTTTTTAATTCATGGCAGTGTCATCAGTGCTTGAATTTTATGCGATATGCCTGGTCACCGAGTCCTTCCCCTCCCTCCAGGTCCCAATGTGCTGCAATTTTTCCAACAGCAGGCATTCCCACTTCTGTCTCCCTGTTGAGGCTGCCGCTGTTCCTGGGGGTTAGCGGGCCAGTCCTAGCCCACCGAGGGGTGGGGAAGTGGTGGGCCAGACCTATTCCATGAAGTAGGGAGTGTGGCAGGCTGAGCGGCTCAGCCCCACACACAGGGTAAGGGTTCGGGGCCTTGCTCACTCTGTACTGAGCTCCAGCTCAGGCTGCTGCTGCTTCCAGTCTGGCCAGCTTGGAGAGGCAGGTGGCAGTTAGAGCCGTGGCCCAGTTTGCCCCGTAGCAGCCCCTGGCAACTCCAGGGCAGACACCTCAGTGCTGGCTGTTGTGGAGCTGACCCTGAGATCTGCTGCATGGAGCATGAGCAGGTGTGTGAGCGGGTGGATCTATCCCATCCCCCAATCCTGATCCCCTCCACCAAGGCAGGGCCACATCACACCCCTGTCCTCCCACCGGGGGGGTGGGGGGCAACAGCTGTGACGTGAGCCAGAGCTCAGCACAGATGGAGCCAGGCCCTGATCCCTGACCTGGCCTGGGTCGACTGGTCAGCGGTGTGTCTCGAAACACACTGTGCTTATCCCCCTGCCCCGGCCTGCCACTCTCCCACTTCCCAGTAAGGAGCCAAATTAGTCCAATACTGTGATTGTTTTGAGGAGTGGGGAGGCGGATTGGAATAAATCACAGTATAGGGCTAATTTAATGATTTTCATACAATGTATGAAACTGTGATTTAAATGGGGCCTTACCCATTGTGCTAGACATTGTGCATACAGATAGCATGAGACAATTCCTTCCCCAGAGATTTTACAGTTTAAATAGATAAGACAGACAAAGGAAGGTCTCATTCCTGTCTTTTGAATGGGAACCTGAAGCACAGAGAAAGATTAAGTAACTTGCCCAAAGTCACACAGGAAGTCTATGACAGAGCCAGGCATTAAACCCAGATCTCCTGGTGTGCAGGCTGCTGCCTTAACCACAAGACAATCTTCCGTCTAGATAGTAGGTGGGACAGGGACGTTTTCACACCCCATGTTTTTTGCTAAGTTTCTGAACAGTTCTGGTGGTTTTGACCCATATTTGTGTTTTGTCTTTGTGCGGCCTATGAAGAGAGTTAATTTCAGTGGTATAGCTTTAAGGACTGATTTTCCATGTGTGTCCAATCTGTGTGGGTATGATTCCTCCATATCCAGTCTATTAAATATTTATTTCAACTTGCATGTCTGGAAGAACAAGTGTTTTCCTTCCCTATAGCTTTTGGCTACACATAAGTGCTCAATGGATTTAACCTTAATCAAGAGTTCAGTGTAACCCCGGGCTGTAAGAAAAATAAATCTAAGAACTAAGTCTTTTCTCCTTCAGGTATCTAGGATCTTAAGCCATGTAAATAGCATAGTGGATTTCCATCAGCTGAACAATAGTACACCCAAGCATAAATACCCTACTATATGACAAAAACTTGCTCAAATGTTTTGAACAGTTTAAAAACACTTCACAGAAGATCGGTTCTACTCTTAATCCTAGGAGGCAGGCTAAATTCTGGAAACCAGTAAGATAAACATCCAACCAAGTTTCTTTTTTCCTTTCTATGTACTTCCCCTTGATATTTTCAAAAAGTTTGTTGTCATTTCTGATTATGTGTTTTCAGGTTTGTTTAGGGTATGAAAGAGAGCAGAATAAATCCTGAGTTCTGCACCCACCTCAGAACTAGGGTGACCAGATGTCCCGATTTTATAGGGACAGTCCCAATTTTGGGGGCTTTTTCTTATATAGGGACCTATTACCTCCCACCCTCTGTCCCGATTTTTCACACTTGCTATCTGGTCACCCTACTCAGATCACAATCTGCAGCCACTATGTGCAATATAGCTGACAACTGGGGAGTCCTCTACCACCATGGAAGTTGAATTATTAGAGTGCCTCTGAATTTTCTGGTTCCAGCTAGAGGTGAAAGTACCAACATCCCATATAAGAGCCTATTCTGTAGGATTTCTTACCCATCCAGCACTGAGAAATACCAGAGTCTTATGAAAAATCCTGTTCCAAAGCAAACTCTGTTCCTTTAGCATTTAACCTGTCCCTAATTATACCCTGCAATTCCTATGTACAATGGAGCATGTTTAGCACAAAGTTAAATCTTAAACTTTAAAATTCCCAACCTTTGTTAATCTGTGTCAAGACTCTTAATGGTACATAAAGGGTTGGGGGGTTTGTCTATGGATTTCTTTCATTTCTAGGCAGGTTTGACATCCAAGTTTACACTGTTATTTGTAGCAATAGCAACAGTAGCAATTTAAGTTCAGCAAATTTCAGCCAGAGGTGCCACATTTGCATTTCATGAGCAGCACATCGTGAATGCAGTTTATACATTCCCTTCTCAATGAAAACAGCGGTGGTCGCAGCAGTATTAAAGTGGTTAGTAAGGATGCCTCTGCCTAGGCCAGCGCATAGCAACCACTATGTTTCTAAGGACAAATCGCTCCTGCCTACCCTAAGCAACTAGATGAGAACATCAAAACATGCCTCGTACGAGACCTCTAATACCCATTAGTGTTAGAAACTGTTACCTCAGTCATGAATGACACAGCCCTAATTATTAAGGTAATTAGAAGTTATAACACTGGCAATATTAAAGGGAGAACTTCTAAAGCCCATTAACAGCGTTACTTTAAGTGATCTAGCTGTGAACTGTTCAAATCTCTAATTACATTACACGTCTATCTTAAAGGGTGATGTAATTAAGTGATGGGAGAGCGAATTAATGTATAGTGACTACTGTGCAACATTTGTAAGTACTATTTTCACAGAAACCAGCTTTAGTAATGTCATTATGTCAGTTCAGGTTTTTTCAGTTAACTGTCTATAGTACGTAGCTAAATAAAACCCCTTTCCTCAAAATATCCATAAATGGACACATGGCAGTGTGGTATAAGGGTTTTATCAACATGCATGTGGGATGGCTACATTACTCAGGCATGGCAAAGCCAGGTGTAAGATGTACAGGTCACCTCAGACAAGTGCTACCTTTGGACTGCAGCTCACCACCTGTGTAACAGAAGAGTCCTGTTTCAGGAATGATTCAGAGTATTAAACATTTTGCTAGGATTTTATCTTGTACTATTATTTTTTATTTTTTGCATTATTGTAGTGTCTAGGAGCCCTAGTCACGGGCCAGGAGCCCAACGTGCTGGGTGCTACACAAACACTGAAGAAAAAGACCTGCCTTTCCTCCACTTATTTACTGTAAGTCCCATTGACCAGGACAAACAGGCAGATGACACAGGATGGTTTAAATGACAGGCCACAACTTTATTAACGATACCTTGGGGAGGGGCCCAAGCCCTGCTCTCCCGTGCCATAGGGCTTTTACCACCAACTAAACAATAACTTAGGTAGATGATCCCCAGGGTACCCCATAGACTCAACTCTGTTGTGAAACCTCCCCTCCCCCAACTCCCCACACACTAAGGGAGTGGAGTGACAGAGGACAGAAAGCTGGGAGGATGACCCTCAGTCTGCAAAGACTTCAAGCTCCTCTCTCTCTGCCCATGAGTGCAAGATCCAGCAGTGCAATCCCAGGCCTCATTTATCTCTAAGAGCTGCCCCAGTGAATAACCAGGACATTAGGTCTCTGAAGCTCAGCCATCAAGAAGTGCATCAGAGGCATGAGTAGACGCAGCGTGTACCCCATCTGCCACACCATGGAAGGGAAATGGCTTCAACTTTGAAGCTCAGTTGTGATCTGCTTGCTGACCTGGCCACCTGCTTGTGGGCCCAGTGCACAATACAATAGCCACAGAACCAGACATCAACCTTCCTTCTAATGTCACCTGCTGTCATGATTGACAAGGTTAATGTGAACTCTGGTGTGCTCGGTGATGGTCAAGGCCAGAAACACCCGATAGGCTACAACGAAAAGTTAAGCCTCCCAGGTGCCCCCAGACACTCAAGGATGGCCCGTAAAGCTTTGAAGTCCTTCTTGAACTCTGAATTCTACAAATTTGACCAAACTGGACATTAAACCAGAAAGCCTTGGGAGCAATGGAGGATTTCAGGGGTGGTGAGTGTATGGAGGTTGGCCAGTTCTAAAGCTGTCATGAGCCAAGACTCCACAATTGGTCTGTGAGTCACAGCTAGCGAATGGAGCAAACTCCTGGAATTTAATCTCCTAAAATTTAGACATCTGGAACATGAACTACACAGAATAGGATGTTAAAATGAAAACCAAGGTAAAATAAATGCTCTCACCAGCTTCATTCACTGGGCCGATTTTGCTGACTGTCGATTGTTGACATGAACCAGAAATAAAGCTGCATATTTCTGAATTCCTCTCCCCAGATAATGACCACAACCAATGTAGAAAAACATTCCAGCAAAGCAATATCCCTGATTATACCTAGGGTTGCCAGGCATCTGATTTTCAACTGGAACACTCAGTTGAAAAGGGACCCTGGCAGCTCTGGTCAGCAGCCTTTAAAAGTCCAGTCAGCGGCACAGCAGGGGCCCAGGGCTAAGGCAGGTTCATGGCGCATGGGTGGCCAGCAGGATCCACAGTGCTGGCTCCGCAGCTCCCATTAGCTGGGACTGCGACCAATGGGAGCAGAGAAGGCAGTGCCTGGGGGTGCGAGGGCAGTGCACAAAGCCTCCCTGACCACCCATGCACCTAGGAGCTTCAGGGACCTGGCAGCCTTGGAGAAGGGGTGGCGCAGGGGTGTTCAGTTTTGTGCAATTAGAAAGTTGGCAACTCTACTTATAACTTGTGCTGTCCAATCTGCTGGCCAGCTCTGTGCACCATTTCCCTTGAAAGTATACTCCCAGACCAATTCCCCTGGGGGCATCAGATTGTATCTAAGGCTCAGTTCCCATTATCCAAACAATCTCCGGAAATATACTCTACTAAATTGATTGAGAAATCTCTCCCAGACCCCTAAATCAGTCTTCATTTCTCTGACTATCCTGGTAAAATGGTGAGACTCCCAGATCCCAGCAGTGAAGGAAGCAAGCAGGGCATAAAAGGCTGTGCCTGGAGCACCCGCCTTACAAGCAAAATTCAGATGCCGTAAGATCACCTGCCACTGCCTAAATGTTGTTTTTCTAGCACTCCAGATTACCCATATCAACACCCTTAGATTAGCCAGTTTCTCCCTAGGTAGCCATGATAAATCCTGCATTGTGTCTAACTCAGTTCCCAAATACATCAACTTCTGCACTGGGCCTTCTGTCTTTTCATAGGCCAGTGGGATACCCAAGCACCCACCTGTAATGCTTTGGGGTTCAACCCAGACAAATATGTTATGTCACCACCTGCCCTAGAAAACTGCTGTCTCTGTGATGTGCAGCCTTGGTTCTGAGCTCTGACACCAGCAGCATGCTCACAGCACAGCAGCCTCATCCTGGTTTCCACCAGCCTGGGCTACTCTTTTTTCAGGGTGACCCCTAACACCCTCCCAGTTCCAAATATCCCCCAAACGGACTGCCCTGCAGTGTCCAGCCCTCTCACTGAACACTTATTGAGTTCACTGCTCACTTAAAGAGACAGTACCCAGCAGTTTATTACCTTCTCTGGAGTTAACTGTCACACTAGTAACAATCACAAAGTACAGAAGTAGTTAATAGTCAAAGTAAAATAAGTTTATTATACAAAAAGATGCAAGTGGAAGTGCAAGAGGCAGGAAGGCTTTCTATTGATGCTGTCGCAATCCCCTGTCAAGATTGTTGAGTGATCCCTTTCCTCACTTGCTCTCCTGATAACTTTGTTCACCTTGCATGTAAGTGTGCTTGTCTTTGACTTTGGTCACATCTTGCTTAATTTACATCAGAGAGTCATATTCAAGCAAGGAGAAATACATTCCTATGTCTGGAACAGGCATGGCTTAGGCACAGCTTGCCAAATATATTTTAAGAACATATTTCCAGCACAGACCTATAAAGTCTTTTGCGGGTTTACCATACATACATCATGCAAGAATATTAATGATCTGTGCATTATTAGTTTCCCAATGATATATTTGGGTATATATCATGACAACAGTGTGCCAGTTGGCGTTGGGGTGCTCTTAAGGTCATACCGCCTATTCTCTAAAAGTCATCTGTCCCCAAATCTTCCTGAAAAGAGGAATTCGCCAAGATAATGAACTGCCTATTCTTAGGCCTGGTCTACAGTACAAATTTAGATCGACAGAAGCTGCCTTATGTTGACCTAATAACTTATGCATCTACCCTGCCAGGCCCTTCCGCCGACCTAACTCACCTGTAACGTTGACTTAATTACTCCATCTCTGCGCTTAATTCGCAAGAGGCATAGCGCTTAATTCGATTTTGATGGGTCAACAGAGAGGTAGTGTAGACACAATGTTGTGTAAGTCTTTGGCAGATGCAATGAAGAGGATGGCATGGGAAGGCACAACATAGATAAGTGGTGCACATTACTGTGCCTCATTACTGAAATGGGTTTTCAAAGTCTCCCGGAGATGCAGAGCCCCTTGCTGGGCTCTTTTTATTGCCCTGGTCCCTTGCTGCTCAAAATTAGCTGCCAGCCTATCTGCCTCCATGCCCCACCCCAGCGGAAACTTCTGTCCCTTTGCCTCACAGATATTAAGGCGCACACAGCAGGCACCAATAACAATGGGGATATTGCTTTCATTGAAATCTAACCTAGGAAGCAAACTGCGCCAGCAACCCTTTAAACGTCCAAAGGCACATTCCACCACTATTCTGCACTTGTTCAGCCAACATCATTTAAAAGTATCCCTTACAGTTTATGTACTCTTTGGCAAGGTGGTTTGGTGCCAAGATGGTGTTATGCGTGGCATCTATTGCCCTACCGCAGTTAGGGAACCCCATGGCAGCAAAACCATCCATTATGTCCTGTACGTTGCCCAGAGTCACTACCCTTCTTAGCAGAAGTCGATTAATGGCCCTGCACACTTGAATCACAACAGCTCCCATGGTGGATTTACCAACTCCAAATTGATTCCCCACTGACCTATAGCAGTCTGCCATTGCAAGCTTCCACAGAGCGATCACCACTCACTTCTCCACTGTCAGAGCAGATCTCATTTTAGTGCTGCTGCACTTCAGGACCAGGGAAAGCTCTGCACAACGTTCCTGGAAAGAGGCCTTCCACATTCAAAAGTTTTGCAGCTGCTGATTGTCATCCCGTAGCTGCATAATGATGCGATCCCACCAGTCAGTGCTTGTTTCCCAGAACCAAAAATGGCAGTCCACTGCTGCGCAACTGCCAGCAGCAACTGCGAATTGTTTCGTTCTGTGGCTTGTGGCAGGACTGTTTGAATGACATCGCAATTGTTCCATAGAGCGGCTCCTGTCTTGGCTCTGGAAATACTGCAGGATAATGCACAAGGTGTTTGTAATGCTCACAACAGCAGTGACAGCCAAGTGGGGTCCATGCTACTCAGGCTATGGCATACATGTGGCAAAGCCAGGCTTTTGAAAAAAGGTGTAAAAAAGTATGGGTCTTCAGGGTTCTTCAGCACGCTCCATTTCATTCCAGCCATCTGAAGCCTCCTGGATGAGGGTCACTGACTCACCACCTGAAGCGAGGTTCCTATTCTTGGACAGCTTGTGTCCTTCATCTGCCATTATCTATGGCACATGGTAGCTGCTTCTCACTCTGAACCAGGACTTAGTAGAAGATGTTCCCTTGCAATCACAGGTGGCCAGAGCCCACTCAGGGGTTAGGGTCTCCATATATGTCTGCCAGCCTGTGGGTATAAAAACTCTGCCTCCTCCAAGAGGACTTGTCAGAAGCCTGATATGCCTTCACACCAATACATGAAGAAAAGGCCCTATGCAGCCACTACTCTCAGGGCTTCCAGGAGAGCTTGGCTGAGCCCCTTTTTGGCTCTGGAACCCCTGGGCCCTATTTCCTATCCTAGCTACCCAGCTCCCATCACCTCTTGTGTAAGGCACTGTTCCCCGTGCCACAGAAGTAGCAGCACCCGTTCCTCTCTGTCCTTTCACGGCAGCCATTAAAACCAACTGGCAGCCAACTGGAGAATAAGAGGCTTTTGAAAAGTCTGGAACAGGTTAAATAGCCCAGGGCAGTGGGGCAGGCATCCAGCAATCCAATTAGCTGACCCCATCCTCCCTTGCCCAGCTGATGACTAAGCAGAGAACCAAATGGAGGGGTGAGGGGAGCACAGGGTGGGGCAGCCCCCATTCATGTAGCCAGGGCCGGCTTTAGTGAAAATGGAACCCTGTGCGAACTTGTATTTTTGGCACCCCGGACTCTGCTGCCTCCCGACTCACCCCCCATTGCCCTGTCCTTCACTGCAGTGCTTAATTTGTGATAGGGTTGGTCCCCGGCACCTCTAGGCTTGGCAGTTCATAGCCCTTGCACCTCTTGGCTCCTGGCAAGCAGCTGCCGCTCTCCGGCCACCCAGCTTGAGGCCCAGTATTTCTTTCATTACAAATTAAGCAGTGTCCTGCTGCCTCCCCATCATTCCCCCCCACCCAATTACCTGAGCTCCCTTCCACGGCATCACACACCAGACCTGCCCTTCTCCTTGCATCTTGACCACAGTGCTCCCCTGACCACTGTGCCCTCGGCTGTTACCCATGTCGTCCACCCTTAAAGCCTGCCCTGCCTGTCGCACAAGTGTTTTGGGCTTCTCCCCTTCAGTGTCATCCAGCGAAAGATCTTCCCCTGCTAAAGGCAGTGAGAAGCTATTGTGCAGGAGAGAGGGGGAAAAAACATCAAATATATTCACAGCAATTACAAAAATGACCTAAAGTCATTAGTCAACTGGAGTTTTGGTTGAGTAGGGGCTGCATAAACACTAAGGAAGGACTTCCAAATTTGGCCTTCAAGTGTAGATATTGGAAATGTCTGCAGATTGGCCCGGAAACCAGGCCAGGTTCTGGAACTAGGGTTGCAGAGGGATGTGGCAGCAGTTCCTGTCTTGAAGTGGTTTGCAACATACAGAGGGTTTACAGCAGGCCTGCACAACTCGTAAAGCGGCGAGGGCCACATTACTCCAAAGGAAACAGCTGAGGGCTGAAACCCACCCCCACCCGGCCCAGCGAAAACACTCCGCCCTAGCACTACCCAGCCCTGCAGAAACAAACCCTCCCTTCCCAGTGCTGCCCCACCAAAACAGCTGTGGGCCAAAAAGGAAGGTTGGGGGTGGGGAGGTGATACTTGATTTTAAATCAACCAGGGGCTCCCAGCTGAAGAGCTGGCTGGGAGCCCTCAGGGTCAAATTAAGGGGCCCGGGGCTCTGGCAGCTGTGGGAACCCGGAGCTTTGTGGGGCTGGGGCAGGGATTTAAAGGGCCCAGAGCTCCTACTGCTGAGGGGAGCCCGAGCCCTTTAAATCCCAGCCCCAGTGCATCCGCTGGAGCCACCGCCGGGATTCAAAGGGCTCTGGGCTGCCCATGGCGGCGGGGAGCCCTGAGCCCTTTAAATCTCAGCCGCAGCCAAGAATCTCTGCAGGCAGCCCAGAGCCTTTGAATCCTGTCCGCAGCTGGCAGGGCTGGCTTTAGGAAGTGCGGGGCCCAATTCAAACATTTTCAGCAGGGCCCCTGCAAGGATGACTGGAAAAAAAAACATGTAAAAAAAAAAAGCCTTTCATTTCTTAGCAACCGGTTCCATATAAAAAGTTCTGCCACAGTATGTATTTTTTGTACCAATAGGGTTACCATACGTCCGTATTTTCCTCCTGGATGGCGATTTAAGATCCAAAAAGCCTGACATGTCCGGGAAAGTACAGATGTATGTTAACCCTACCTAAAGTTCTTTTTTAAAAAGATGTGTTTGAACTAGAAATGAGCTCCGCCACTCCCTGAGGGTGTGCTAGGGTGCACGTGTGGGTCCCAGCTGCTCCCTGCCCACCTCATTGAAGCAGGTGTGCAGGGTTACTTCCCTGGGAACTACAGGGCACCAGTGGACATGGGGCTGGCTGGAGTTGGGGGGGAGGTGGCTGGAGGTAGGGTCTGGCTGCAGGCTGGGCAAGGGGTGTGGGGCAGGCTGGAGACGGTGTGTGGGATGGGCTGGCTGGCTTCAGGCAGGGCCACAGGAGGGTTGCGGCATGGGTTGGCAGGGCTGGAGACAAAGGAGTGCAGGACTGGCTGGCTTCAGGCAGGAGGGTGCGGCAGGGGTTGGCTGGAGACAGGGAAGGGGGTGCAGGGCTGGCTGGAGACAGGGGTTGGTGCAGGGCTGAAGGCAAGGCAGGGGGTGAGGGGCTGGCTGGAGATGGTCTGGCTGCAGACAGGAACTGGTGCAGGCAGGGCAGGAGGTGCGGCAGGGGTTGGCTGCAGGCAACTGTACAGGTACAGGGGGTACAGCTCATCCTGTATGGTGAGTGCCCCCTGCTCCTGCCTCCCCCACCAGGGTAGCAGTAGCAGTCGGTGGCTCAGGAGCTATTTAAAGGGCCTGGGGCTCTCCTGCTTCCACTGCCCCAGCCCTGTAAATAGCTGCAGGAGCCCTGGGGAAGTGGTGGGGCTCCGGGGGCTATTTAAAGGACCAGGGCAGCAAAGGCATCTGGAGACACCCCCCCCCCCCCGCACTACCCCAGGGCTCTGGGGGCTATTTAAAGAGCCCATGGCTCGCCTGCTTCTACCGCCCCAGCCCTGTAAATAGCCGAGGGAGCCCTGGGGAAGCGGTGTGGCTTCAGCGGCTATTTAAGGACTGGGGCAGCAGAGGCAGCTGGAGCCCCAGCCCCTTAAATAACCCCCAGAGCCCCCCGCTACCCCAGGGCTCTGGGTGTATTTAAAGGGCCCGGGGCTCCCCTTCTTCTACCGCCCCAGCCCTTTAAATAGCCACGGGAACCCTGGGGAAGTAGTGGGGCTCCATTGGCTATTTAAAGGGCCGGGGCGGTAGAAGCGACGGGAACCCTGGACTTTTTAAATAGCCCCCAGAGCCCCACAGCCCTACCCCAGGGCTCCAGCAGTGGTGCTCTGGTGGCAATTTAAAGGGCCTGGGAGCCACAGGCCTTTTAAATTGCCCCCTGGGGAAGCTGGGCCACCCCGCTACAGTGCACTGGCTTTTGCCGGTACACCGTACTGGGACTTGGGCATGTGGCCCTCTTAGGGGCGGGCTGATTCAGGGGAATTGGTTGAATTGGCCTAAAGCCAGGCCTGGCGGCTGAAATTTAAAGGGCTGTGGGCTCTCTGTGGCTGCTGGCAGCCCAGAGCCCTTTGAATCCCGGCTGCGGCTGAGATTTAAAGAGCTCTGAGCTCCCGGCTGCCTGCAGCTCAGAGCCCTTTGAATCGCGGCCGCGGCTGGGATTTAAAGGGCTCTGGACTCCCCACGGCTTCAGGCAGCCCAGAGCCTTTTGAATCCCGGCCGCAGCTGAGATTTAAAGAGCTCTGAGCTCCCTGTCACTGCGGGCAGCTCAGAGCCTTTTGAATCCGGGCCGCGGCTGAGATTTAAAGAGCTCTGAGCTCCCCGCCGCTGCGGGCAGCCCAGAGCCCTATGAATCCCGGCCGCGGCTGAGATTTAAATGGCTCTGGGCTCTCCACCGCTGCAGGCAGCCCAGAGCCTTTTGAATCCGGGCCGCGGCTGGGATTTAAAGAGCTCTGAGCTCCTCGCCACTGCAAGCAGCCCAGAGCCCTTTGAATGGTGGCCGCAGCTGAGATTTAAATGGCTCTGAGCTCCCCGCCACTGCGGGCAGCTCAGAGCCTTTTGAATCCCACCGCAGGCTGCACAGTGAGCCTCTGCGGGCCGCATGCAGCCCACCGACCGTATGTTGTGCAGGCCTGGTTTACAGTTTGGTTCAACGGCTCTCATCACCCCCACTATACAAATTGTTCCAGCACGACTAGAGACTAGTCTTCAGTGAGGAAAACCAGAATTCACCTGTTTTTCGTTAAGTGTTGCACACACAAAACCAGAAGGGTAGCTAAGACCAAAGGGCTGATGGAGCGCTCGAGGGGGTTGAGTATGCTTTGCACCAACAAGTTTACAAGTGAAGAGAGGGTGCTTCTCATTTACATCTTTAGTGACTTTTCAGAGTTCTTTCTGATGGAGCAAGGAAATCAGAAGGAAACACGCCAGTGCTGCTCCACCTCCAGTATAACACTATTTCCCCCCTTCATGGTAAAAGGGGCCAAGCTACAGTCATTCACTCTTTTTATCCAAACTCAGACTTTGTTCTAATTATAAAACCACTGAACTTCAGAGGGCAGGTGCTGGCTCTGGGGTTTGTGTGGTGCTTTCGCACTGGGTTGTGTCAGAATTGGAGGGATTCAATTGCCGCAGCTAGGTTTGTTCTCTATTTCGAAGTGGAATTTGGAGGGCTAGGGCCAAAAAAATGGCAGGATCAGTTTTTACTCAGATCTTTGTAAATAGATTGAGTGAGAGGGAAACAGAGTTCCCCTTGCAAAGAAAACAACCCAAATCCCTCCATCCTCTCAACCCCTCCCCCCCATAGCTTTTCGCACATGACACCATGCTATTGATTTATAGCTTGACTTTGTGAGCCAGTTTTCATAATTGTTCAAGTGGCTGGTGTATGCACATTGTTCCTGGCACTTGAGCTCTCTAGGGCTGACTGAAGTAAAGGAAATTTACAGTGGATAATCAAGTACATCTTGCAAGGCCTGTCCATGGCTTGACGGGCCTGCTGATGACATTGACACATCTCTTCAACTCCATGTGAGCCTTCACCTGTCTGCGCAGACACACAGGCCAGGGCTTAATTCAGTCCAAAGCCCTTCCTAGCTACCTGTATATAGTAGAATAGTATTCAGGATAGAAAGGTCCCACTGCTGGGCAGACAGATCATTCCCTGAAGTGGAGCCAGTCTCTGGGTCGCTCAAACCTTGCTTTTCCCTTGTCCTCCAGTGTAAGGGTGGAAGCAGATTCAGTTAATGATGCTATCAGCAAAAAAGCAAATCCAGGAAAAGAAATATATCAAAATGTTATAATTGTAAGGTCCCTAGCCAAAGAAATAAGCTTAGATGATGTTAACCCTGTGAAAATAGTTGACTGGATTTTGAAAGGTGTAGGAGATACAATAAGAGCCAAGGAGGCTGCAAGATGAGGATCTTTTAGTTGAATGTAAAAACAAAGAACAAGCTGATAAGCTGCTAAAAACTAAAACATTACAGAAAGTTAAAATAAGTTGCCAGCTACCAAAGTATTCGACTGAAACAAGGGGGTAATATATTAGAATTGACCAATGATGAAATAAAGTGTTAATAATAAGTGACTAATTAGTAAAGGAGGAGTTGAAAGCAAGCCATCAACAGCAGTGCTGATTACATTTCAGGGAGGGACTCTAGCTGAGAAAGCCACATTAGGGTTTCAGATATTCAGAACCAAGCCACATATCCCACTCCCCTAAGGTGTTATAAGTGCCAACAGTATGGGCATGTAGCAACTTTGTAAAGGGAAGATAAGATGTGGTAAATGAGAGAGAGAGAATTCCTGTGAAAATCACATGGAAGGGACAGAGGTCAAATGTAAGTAACTACAATAGTAATCACAGCCCAGCATATTGAAGGTATATTGTGGCATGATAAGCTAAGGAGATACAAAAAAACCAAAACTATAGAGTAAATTAGAAGAACCAAGGAAATTCAGACTGATTAGTCACATCCCAGGTCCAACTGAGACTGACAACATAGTTAGAAATTCTGATAACAAGAAAAGCAGAAGTTTTAGCATAAATTTCTAAGGAGTAAGTCATGAGGAAAATCAAAGTGAAGTTTTCCACGAGATTAAAAGACAATTCATTGAAGAGAGTCATGTTCTACTATGATGTTGGGATAAACATGAAGATACTATACTGAATTAATGGTTTTCTATGCGGGAACTTGAGAAAGCTATTGATAACAGCAAGAATACATCCCCAGGTAAAAATAATATATGTATCATAATGTTTAAATATCTCTCTGAGGGCAGTTTGAGGGTTCTCTTGGAACTGTATAACACAACATGGGGAAAAGGAGTGATAGCTGTAGGATGGAAACCTGCAGTTATAAGTCCAATATGAAAACCACGCAAATTATCCACAAAAGAGAATGCCTAAAGACCAATTATTTTTATGTCCAGGTTGGTTAAAATTATGGAGAGAATGGTGAATGAAAGAAGTGTTGCCTATTTGGAAAACAATGGCTTTATAGATAAGATGCAGAGCTGTTCTAGGAGGGGAACATGTACCATTGATCACATTGTTAAAATAGAAACTGAAATACAAAAAAGTGAGGCACAAAGGTTTTGTGATAGCTGTCTTTCTAGATATTGAAAAGGTGTATGTCATTGTCATGGTATAATTCCCCACTCTGAACCTTAGCATCCAAAAGATGGGGTACCAGCATGAATTCCTTTAAGCTCAATTACCAGCTTAGAACCTGTAGCGCTGCCACCAACCAGGAATTCCAGTGCCTGGTACACTCTGGTCCCCCTAAAACCTTGCCCGGGGACCCCCAAGACCCAGACCCTCTGGATCTTAACACAAGGAAAGTAAACCCTTTCCCTCACTGTTGCCTCTCCCAGGCTTTCCCCTCCCTGGGTTACCCTGGAAGATCACTGTGATTCAAACTCCTTGAATCTTAAAACAGAGAGGAAAATGCACCTTCCCCCCTCCTTCTCTCTTCCCCTCCCAGATTCTCCCTGAGAGAGAAAGTAATCCTAACACAGAGAGAAATTAACCTTTCTCCCCCCTTTCCCCCCACCAATTCCCTGGTGGATCCAGACCCAGTCCCCTGGGGTCTCACCAGAATAAAAAAATGATCAGGTTCTTAAACAAGAAACTTTTAATGAAAGAGAGAAAAACAGTAAAAATTATCTTTGTAAATTTAAAATGGAATAGGTACAGGGTCTTTCAGCTATAGACACTGGGAATACCCTCCCAGCCTAAGTATACAAGTACAAATTAAAATCCTTTCAGCAAAATACAAATTTGAACTCGTTCCAGCCAAATACACATTTGAACTCCTCCTAGCCAAATACACATTTGAACTCCTCCCAGCCAAATACACATTTGCAAATAAAGAAAACAACCATAAGCCTAACTCGAATTAACTACCTAGTACTCACTATTCTGATCTTATAAGAGCCTGTATCGGAAAGATTGGAGAGAAACCTGGTTGCACGTCTGGTCCCTCTGAACCCCCAGAGTGAACAACAACCAAAATCTAACAGTACACACAAAAACTTCCCTCCCTCAGGATTTGAAAGTATCCTGTCCCCTGACTGGTCCTCTGGTCAGGTGACAGCCAGGCTCACTCAACTTGTTAACCCTTTACAGGCAAAAGAGATATAAAGTACTTCTGTTCTATTAACTCCTACTATCTGTTTATGACAGTCATAGTATAGAGAGAAGGCTTGTTGTACAAAGTAGGTTCACAAGAGATAAGGGGAAGAATGTTGTAGTAGGAAGAGAGCCAGAGACATAAGCCCTTGCATCAGAGGCTAAAGATAAGGTCAGGATGACAGTGTGATGGAAAGAGATGCTTTGATCGAATCAACATGTACGAAGTAATGGGTGGTAACAACCCATGTCAGGGGGCAGGAACTAACCACATCAGAGGGGCAATACATAACTTGTTTGTATTGATGTACAAAATGAAGCCTCAAAGGAAGTGTTTTTGTCTGGCCTGGGGGCGAGGGGAGGATGGAAAGTCCCACCATTCACTGAGCTGGTCCATTGTTGTGGGCATACATGTATTAGTCGTCCGGTAGAGTCTGTGGGATACTAGCACATCATCAACAATACATCAACAATAAACCTGGCCAGGTGCCTTTGTACCTTAACAGATCTTGTGATCATTGGGCGGTTTGCTCAAGGTTTGCTATACCAGCTACCTGCGCAGAGCTGGGATGGCATACAGAGGGAACACACACAGCCAAACATCTGACAACAAATGTATAAGCAGATTAGGGAATTTTTGAGTAAAGGGACCATACAGGTCAGAGTTGGGAAAATTATTTCGAATTTATATAATATTAAAAATGGTACACTACAGGAAAGTGTTATCAGCCCAACGTTATTCAATATAATGCTAAATGATGTCCCAAAACAAGTAAGTGCCAGGGTAGATGTTACTCTAGTCGCAGATGATTGTGCTCATGGGTTAGACGCAGGAATATTGAGGTGGTAGAAAAGAGAGTTAACGAAGTGTTACAAGAGAGCTCTGACAAGGGAAATGCATGGTGTTTCAAGTTCTCCATTGCTAAAACAAAAGGATCAATCTCTACAGAAAGGAAAGTTGAGAGGGAATGAAACTCTATATGTACGGGGAACAAAGCGATATAGTTAAAAGGTTTAAATTATTAAGTGTAATATTTGATACTAAATTACTTTAGAAAGACCATATAAACTATGTTAAAGATCAATGTACAGGAAGGATTAACCTGCTTAAAAGTCTCGCTGGAACTGCTTCGGGGCGGATGAGAAAACAGTTGATGGTATACAGAGCCTTAATCAGACCAGTTATTGTCTATAGCTGCCAAGTTTTTGGGTCAGCCTTAAAATCAGATCTTTAAAAAATTAGCTTTAATGCAAGCATAGGCACTATGAATTGTGTGCAGTGCATTTATTACAACATCTCTATGTGCACTACAGATAGCTTCTAGTGCAGGAATCAGCAACGTTTGGCCCGTGGCCCACCAGAGAAAGCCCCTGGCGGTCCGGGCTAGTTTGTTTACCTACCACGTCCATAGGTTTGGCCAATTGCGGCTCCCACTGGCCACGGTTCTCTGTCCCAGGCCAATGGGGGTTGCAGAAAGTGGCGCAGGCTGAGGGACGTGCTGGCCACCGCTTCCCGCTGCCCCCATTGGCCTGGGACGGCGAACCGCAACCAGTGGGAGCCGCGATCGGCTGAACCTGTGGATGCAGCTGGTAATCAAACCAGCCCGGCCCACCAGGGTACTTACCCTGACGGGACGCACGCCAAAGGTTGCCGATCCCTGTTCTAGTGAAATGCCAGTTACATTACAAATGAAAGTACTGGACCTAACTTTCTGGCCAAAAGTTAATGGGAACTGCCATGATGAAAGCACCAAAAGGTTTGTTGGGAATTTGATAGGAGAACGATCTATAGAACACAATGTTAGAACTCCCCACATCGTTCAAGGTAAAGTGTGGATACAGCAGTTGAAAGACAAGGAAAAGCTGAATGAAGTCAAAACTTTCAGTCATGGAAGAATTACTTATGGATGGAAAGTTGCATGTCCAAATGTGGATTTAGATTTAGTTTAGAAACTTAAGGGTAAAAAAAAGACAGTGGGTATTAAAAAAAAAGTATACCAGTATATAGATGAAAAGTGGAGTCCGTTTTGTCAAATGTACACAGATGGATCCAATAAACAAAAAACAGGAGGAAGGACAGCATATTGGGAACACCAACACTGGGAATTAGTATATCTAAAAGAATATCTGATTAAGTAGCTGTCATGACAGCCAAACTAGTAGCAATAATGCTAGCATTAAATTGGATCTGGGATGTATGCCCAGCAGTGGTGGTCACTTCTTTTAATTCAATCTCATGCCTTGTGGTGATAAAAAAAAATATTGTCTCAGTATGTAGAAGTGATTTAATCAATGAAATTATATTTCTAATAACAGAGTACAGATGAGGAGACATGTAGCATTTGCTTGGATCCCAGTGCATAGTGGGATAACAGGGAACAAAAGGTTGGACAAAGCAGCTAAAAAACCACTGTAAGAAATGGAAGGATTGACATAGGAATACCATTGAGTAAACAGGAATTCAAAAGCCTAGCACAGAAAAATTTAAGAGAGGAATGGCAAAAAAACTGGATTAATGAAGAAAGAGGAAGAAGAATTTTTGAATTGTGCCCTGGAGGATAACTACATACTTCAGGTCCTGGACAGGACTAATGAAGTGCTTTTATTTAGAATACTAACTGGCCATTGTGGATTAAACAAAAATCTTTTTCAAATAGTTAGCCAAAAGATGGACTGTGTGTGCCCTGTAAGGGGGAAGAAACAATTGATCACCATTTATGGATACATAAGGCTTTGGTTAAAGAAAGGGGAAAAATTCTGAGGAATTCAAACATCTTAAGGTAATAAAAATCACATCATGTTATTTAGTAGGAAAGTCAGGGACATGTGGTACTATTAGAATGGTATTCTTACATTACCTGACAGACACAGAGCAGAGCAAGAGAATATAAACCTCTGAGTGTGGAGGATCTTAGTTGGTGGCAGCTATAGAGTATTCAGGCCAGTCTGCTTCACGATACAAAAGAAAAAAGAACAGGGAGTGCGCTGACAGGAAGAAGGAAGCCAGAGTCAGAAGGCTGAGTTTTTGCTGGGGAAGACAGGATAAGCAGTTCTGTGAAGAACAGTAGGGGCCAGAATAAGAACTCTGTGTGTGGCAGAGTAGCTGGAGAGGAGCATGAACTATTGTGTTGCTATGATGGGCTTTATGTTCAGGACACTGAGCACTATTTTGAACTGTTTTCAGCTACTAACCGGGGGTTGGTGACGATCCTGAGAAACGCTATGGGGAGTTCTTAAGTGGCTTGAAGAGGAGGGGCAAAGAGAGGGCACTGCAGAGACACCTCTTGCCCCAAGGGGGTGCTCAGCAAACAGCAATCCAATCACACATCCCAATTCCTGAAAGCACTAAAGCATCTAGTTAAACACTTTCCAGAATCAGGGCCATAAACTGTACATATAAAGTGTGCATAAGCTGCACCTATAATAGACCAGATTTCTGCTTTAGACTATACAACCCCATGACTGTAACAGAAGGCAGAACGTAACCCATTGGCTGTGTTTGTAATTATACTGGGAATGGAAGAAACCACTACATTTTAAGGCTGCATAAAGGATTCCAAGGTATGTCCTGCTTCAAAAGCTGAAGCCTTTCTTGAAGCTTTCACCATCAGGCTGAAAATTTATCTATTCCAAGAGTGAATTGTTTTGGTGAGTTTGAGCCAAAACATGTTCAGCAATTTGGAAGCAGAAAGAGCCTAAAATAATCTTCCCAGTATTGAAAGAGAGAAAGAAAGATACTTGGATTTGGTCCATTCCAGTGATGGAGGGAGGTAGAAAGTCGAAATTTTTCAGGGAACTAGCCCTCAAAAAAGGTTGAATGTCTTTGAGTATTCAGGTGAAAACTGGCCAAGTTATGGCTCTTTAAATAGTACACTCTGCAAATGGACAATCAATTTGGAATAATAGCAATGAGGCTGTGAAATAAACACTAAGGAGGTCCACTCTGTGCTCATACATGACTGACTAACGTAGCTACCTACCCTACAAAATACACAGAGACTGAGACTAGGTTTCCACCGGAGCCTGGCTTCAGTCACTTAACCTTACAAGCAAAGCACACCTGGCCAGGTTTTTAAACTCCCACTGTGATCTCCCTACAGAGATGGGTAGGTAGATAAAATGAAAGTCAGGTGCCTTGCCCTGGTGGGCTTAGGGATTCTGAAAGCGGGTGCTTTGCAGCGCCTAAGGTTGAAGCAGAGGAGATTTCTCCTGTTGGAATTACTTCTCCAGCAGCTCTTTGCCAACCTGGGATTCTCCTGCACTACACTGCCTACAACCAATAGGTGGCTGGGTAATCTTCTGGGCTGGCAGAGCACAGGGCAGGATCTGGGCTACTATGTAGCACATAAAACCCATGCTAACATTTGAGCTGGATCATTAATTAATACAATATAAATTTTATGGTGAATTTTGCTTCTTTTTCTGTTTGCAATTGTCTCAAGCTTTTTCATTATTCAAAATTATTCACCTAATAGCTTTGGTGAAATCATCTTGGTCAGCAAATTATTTGTGAGCTGTTCACTATGAGAATTCAGTTTGGGCTCGATCCAAAGTCCATTGAAATCAATAGGGGTCAACAGGGCAGAAAGACTGACATAGTGGGTTGACTGCAACCCAGGTGACAAGAACTTTTCTCCTTGCTCTACTGGCTTTTTGGGTGACTTTGGGCAGATCACTTCACCTCTCTTTGCCTCGGTTTTCCCATCTCTAAAATAGAGATATGAATGCTTCCTTCCTGGGAAAACATCTCCAGATGAAAAGGGCTATTGGCCACATTTTTATTCAGTGAGTTTTGTTCAGGCCCTCTATGAATTCAAAATTCAAGCTTTTTTGAGTGGCTATATGGGTCACCTGATATGTTTCTATTCCCTGACAAGAGGAATGCAACTCTTAAGATCAGAGGAGTACTTGAGGTGGCAAGCTCAGAATTCACTTTCTGTAAATATTTTGCAATATTTGTAAAGGGCTGTTTCAGTGAGTGTTCCTGCCAATAAATTGATATTGCTATTGACAGAAAGAAAACAGGCAAAAATCTGCAAACACATTCACATTAAAATGTAAAAGTTTGGGGGGTTATTTTGGTTTAATTTGGTTTGATTTTTTTCTCTCACATCATTCTCCCTGTTCTTGCTAACATACAGGGATCTGACAGTGAAAACCTTGAAATCAAGGAGAGTTTTGCTTGAGAAATGGCTGTGGGCCCACAGCATATTTACCTTTCGTCTGCACTGATGAACTGGTCCGTGTTGTGGCCAGTGTCACCTACTAGCTCAGAATCAATTATTTACACAAAGTCATACTCACGTTTTTTGATTAAACTGGGTTTCATGATATCTAACACAATCTAAATTTGTTGGTGTCACTATAAACCAACTTAAAGTGCTTCATGTATATGTTATGTTTACATTATTTATTTGTATGAGAATTGGAGATAAATTTAATATTAACATTTATCAGGGTGCTATACAGAATACATGACAAATATATCATATTACTAAGGCTGTTATTCTATTGAAAGGTTCTGATAACAAACATAAACCACTTAAGTTTCATTCTTGTTTGGTGATTATATCATCAGATTACCCAGTGAAACCAAATCTGCTTATGCATTATCCTATATGGAATGTTTTTAAACTCTCCACTTAAGATTGTCTGCTATTTATAAAGCAGAGAACAGAAAAAAATGTTCCTTCTTACAATTTGTGTGAAATTTATTTAAATACTCTAATCTGTCTTCCCAAAAATCAGTTACATGAATTCACTGAAATATTAAATTGGAAGTAAATCTAAATTCACTTCTTATAAGTTTTATGTAAAACTGGCTCTGATTTTTTTATTTACTGTCTCTATTAGAATTAATATTTAAAACTTTGTTGTGGAGCATTTATGTTTGCCACACACCATACCTGACAAAACCCCAGAAAAGCAAAGACATTAAAAGTCAAACCACCTAAGAGTACATACGTTGTATTCCTCCACTCACAAGTACATAGCTTTACCACTGCCACAACTACTGTGCGCCATTCACCACAACCTCACCTCTGCCCCTCTTTCACCTTTCTGCGCATACTCTTTTACCAGATTCATTTCCTCCCAAAATAAGTAGTTGTGGATGTTTGGTGTAGTAGTTGGATGTGGTGAGAGAGGGTAGTTTGGTGGAGGTGTGTTTACACAAGGGCTGCTAAAGAGGCAGAGGAAAGGCTGGCATGCCAGGGGCTGGGGGATGGAGTTTGTTAAGATAATGTCATAGCTAGGAAAATAGCCAGAGCTATAGTCATAAGGAAAAGAATGCAGCATCACCACTTTGTGTTTTGTGTCATTTCATTGTGGAGGGGAAGCAGTCACTTTTGTGGCCTAAAATTACTTATGCCTAGTCTTAGGCCAGAGGATAATTATATTGGAAAGTTTGAAGTAACTCCAACAATCCATTTCTGAGATGCATGACTTAGAAAAATTGACGATGGTTCTCCTTTTCAAAAATTATCCTCCTCGTTTTTCATTTCCTTGTATTTTGAAAGCAATGGGTCTAGAAAACTATAAAAAGAGCTTGTCTGCCCTGGGAAACTGGCCAACAGAACTATAATGGTATAATTATACTACTTCAGCTATGCTGATATAACTCCCATGTGGACACTCCATTCCAGAATAAAAGTGACTTTTTTCGGTATAGCCAGAAACTATGAAGTCAGGAAAAAAAGTCACGTCTATGCCAAAAAAGCCACTTTTATTCTGGAATAGCGTATCCACATGGGAAGTTACTCTGGCATAGCTATAGTGGTATAACTATACTGCTGTAGTTCTGCCAGTCAGTTTCCCCATGTAAATAAGCCCTTAGTCTGACTTGCCGGGTTTCCTTGCTAAGACCTCCTATACAGGATTAGTTTCAAGAATTTTTGGTCTTTTTCTTTTAACTTATTCAGTATTAAAACTGTAATTGTTGGGGGAGATGTGAAGTCTCACATGGACATAACAATATCCTTGAAGTGCTGTATAGACTTTATAATGTCTGCGAAGCACGTTCCACACTGTTTATTGTCACTGAAGCACTGCGAAGACATTTTAAACCCCTGAGGCCTCAGGATGGACCTGACAGCATTAATAATGATGGCAAGTCCACTTGCAAAAAGTATACTATATGTTCATTGTTTTCTCAGATATTAGGCCAGTTCAAGTATAAACTGTCAATAAAATGAAGAGCACAAGTGACAGATGGAAGGCTGAAGGGCTGCATTAGCCCTGGAAAAGGAATGGGAAATCCAGGGAAAATTAGCTTCCGTGCACTGTGTAAGGAACACAGAAATGAGACCTTCCCTAGCATTAAGGGTAGGGAATATAAGGGACTGGAGGGTACAGAATTACCCCAGTGACACAGAGATGAGAACCTCCCTAGCCCTAGGGTTGGGAACACACACTCCACGCACATAGGATTAAATTCACCCCTGTGCAGAAGGCCCCTGAACTTCTTAAATATTCCAAATAGGGCATTTGTCAGGCTTAAGTGGTGTATAGGCTCTGTGCTGCCCTTTGAACTTGTGAAATGCACTAATAGTGCATGTAAAACTCCTAATGAGACTATCTTCACCCACTCATGCTGTATACACGTGTAGGCTAAGTTTTTAGAGCTGCCTTAGAGATTTAGATGCATCCAGATCCCTCAGGCAGCTTTGGAAATCTCAGCCATAACATACACACTCACACTACATACACCTCAGCCTTGCAAAGCAATTCTATAGTTGGTACGCACACACACACACACACACACCCCAACATGTATAATCCCCATCCTCACCAACCTATTCTGTAAACACTCACACAGATAGTGTACACACAGGCAAAATTTGTGAGATGGAGAATTATGCTTCCAAAGCTATACTTTTGTATGTGTAATAAACTCATTTTTATAGCTGACTTGTACAAAGACTAAAATATTAGGGAGGTCTTTTTGGCCCACAGTATTTTAGTGTTAAGCCAGTTTTGTGAACCTGAGCAGTGAGATATATATGAGATGCACTGCGATTGTTGTAAGCCCTGCATGGCTCAGGATGTAAGTGTAGCACACAACTTTTACAATGTCCTTCATGGGCATTGTAATCTCAGTGCGCAGTGCATTGGTCCTAAATGCTGCAGGCACATTATAACAATTCTAGCATCAATCAATGAAGGAACCTTCTCTTATTTCCCCAGCTCTCCCAGGTACTTTCTCCATCCCTCCAGCCACACTGAACCTTTCCTTTTCACTTTGCCAATGAAGGACACAAATCCACAGTGCTATTAATCCTCCCACATCCAGCTCACTCATTCAGGCCTGGTCTACACTATTAAGTTAGGTCGACCTAACTACATTGCTCAGGGCTGTAAAATATTTCACACCCTGTGTGATGTAGTTAAGCCAACCTAAGCCCTGGTGTAGACACCACTACGTCAACGGAAGAATTCTTACATCAACCTAGCTACTGTCTCTCGGAAAGGTGGATTTACTACAACAATGGAAGAACTCCTTCCGGTGCTGTAGTGTCTACACTACAGCATTGCAGCTGTGCCAGTCTAGTGTTTCTTGTGTAGATATATCCGCAGTGCCCCTCACAGACGTTGCTCTTCCCCAGTGCTACCCAGACTCACATAGCACCAACACATCCACTTCATCCAGTCCCAGAGATTTCCCTCTCCCCAATATGCATTCTCCATTGACATGTCCACTCCTGACACTCTGTTCCCCTCTGTCCCATTGAGCTTCACCCTGCCAAGAATTCATGTAAACTATGTATATTTCTGTTTTCTATTAATGTAAGAAAACAAGGAAACAATGAGGCAAATACATAGTTAAGGTGAAGTTTGTAAGTGCATGTCACTAACTTAAGGGGGGAGGGAAATAAAAAGAACTTAGGACATCAAAATCTGAAACTGCATGGGAAGGAAGTTCTAAACTAAGGATACATTTTAAAAAACAAACACCCTCATGCCCTGTCAATAAAATATTTCTATATTGTACTGGATATTTCCATTCTGCAAGCAGAAGCATTTACAAGCAAAGAACTTAAGTATTTTCTTTTTCCTGCTTTATTAATTTTTTATGGTAGAAAATGATAGATTTGGGTAAAATTTCAAGAACAAATTCACAGATTTGTTCTAGGGTGAAAGTCTTCTAATTTCCAGTGTCACAGTCAAGTGGATTATTTTCTTAGACCCAAATTTTCCAGAATGACTAGTGATTTTGGAGTGCCTTAGTTTTGGGATGCCCAATTTAAGACCCCTTAAATGAGCCAGATTTTCAAAGAGTAGGTGCTCAGCATTTTCAGAAAAACAGGCCCCCTTCAGTTTTTACAAGCTGGGCAACCAAAATCACTAGTCACTTTTGGAAATATGAGACTATTTATTTATATATTTATTTATATATTTATTTAGATTGCTTTTTTTGTTTGTTTGATTAACTGATTGATTGATTGATTGATTGATTTAAAGTGCCCGACTTATAGAAAGCCATCCTGTACTCTCGCCACCTATGCTGTAAATAAAAATACAAAATACAGAGCACTGCTTACCACACCTTGGCACATAAACAAATATCCACCAGCTATTATGAGGATGTAAAATAAACCCAAGTCCCACTCATCTTCAGGCCCCCACTTCCCAAAAGCCTAAGGAAAAAAGATTGGTTTGTGGACATATTGGGCCTCAAGAAAAATAAATGAGGTGTCAGAATACCACTGTTTTTATCAGAATGACAAATAATTTGATACATACACAAACTTTTGGGCCCAGGAGTTTCCTTCTATTTCTACACCTTTTGGCTGTAAAGTTTTTCACTATAACTTCTTTGTTGGTCCAGAAGAGGATATTCCATTAACTGTTATGTCAAATTATTCTGTGCAAAATTCAAGACAAATTTCACAATTTTGCTGTCAAAAAATGGAAGTCAAGTATATGCTAAGATGAAAGGTAGTGTTCACTTATAAAGGCTACTTTACCATATTAGAAAAATCAGGCAAAAGGGACACTTATTTTTCTTTTTGTCAATCTGGTGAAAATATGATAGCTTTCTGACTCAACAGCAAAGCGGTAAGTTGTTTGTTTTCGCATCGACAACTCACATTGCAAGGTTTTTTATGTTTCAGCTTCAGACAAGCAACCCACTGACTTTAATGGGAATTCCATTCACGTATCTGAAGCTAGAGTATGACTGATTGCACTGATTTTACGTGCATAATTGCTCCAGCTAAAGACTGATGAAGCAAAAAGCCAATGTATTGTAAAACACGTAAAACTTAGGCAAAAATTAGGAAAAAAGAATATCATGGCTCACGTTCAAACAAGCCCACTCTCACCCTCTCCTCCCTCAATTGGGTTTTCAATCCTGAAATCTCTCTTCTACTATCTACCTCTAACTTCTCAAACTGTCCCCTTAATCCCATCACCTGTTGTCTCCCATCACTGCTTCTCTCTTTCCTTCCCTCTTCTTTGTATTTAATAGTTTACTCTCTCTCCTCTGGCTCCTTTCTCTTCATATTAATAATAATACACAGCACTTATATCACACTTTACACGTGCAAAGTGTTGCACAAACCTTCGCTAATTAAGTCTCACAACACCCCTGTAAGATAAGTAAGTATTTTTATCTCAATTTTACAGATGGGGAAACCGTCATCAGGAGTCAGTAGCAGAGACACAAGCATTTTGCCTAATATAACCTCATTCTTGTGTTCTCTACTTTGAAATTACCTTCTCCAATCCCATAAAAACTTCCTCCTCTTTTGTTTCCAAACTTCTACAACAGTTTCATCCATTTCCTCCAATATCTTCATTCACAATCCCCCTTCTAAAACCTTATCAGTACCTTGGTCTGCTCTTGCCTTGAATGCCTTAACCTTTGCTTCTGGCCTCCTCATTTTTCACTTCTCCCCATTCCACAAAATGCCTCTATTCAAATCTTCCTTTTCTGCCATTCTGACCACATGATATCAATTTTTGGATTGCCTTTATTGGGTTCCTGTCTCTGATCACATAAAATGTAAGATTCTCATTCACGCTTCCAAGATGCTACATAATCTCAACTCTGTATTTTACTGGCATCAGTGTAATGGTTTTTTTTTTGCTTGCCATGTATATTCTGTTGGCAGAAGCTGCACTTGATAAATTATTCCAGTCAAAGTGACAAAAGACAAAAAGAACCAGTTTTACAGGTGATGTGCTTAATTCTAAAAAGACATGCACCACACTTGAAAATAAGCATTTCTCCAAAATCTAACTGCCTATATAGTCAGACAAAACCTGCAAGACTATCTCTAACCATCTAAAGACTCTGAATAATTTTACGCTTCCCTTTTTGTAGAAGAAAACAAAACATACCAAGTTGACCATTAACGTAGATTGAAATTTGCTCTAACCAAATATTTCACAGTCCCTTAACTTCAAATAGCATTATTCAAATATTAACTTCATAACAAATATGTAGAGGTTTAATCTTGCAGATGGTTTTTCCACCTAATTTGCACAGATAAAAAGATTGCTCATGTCTTTCGGTTTCCCTTTGGATTCAGGCATTCCAAATGTAGTTGTAGGTGCAAGTCTACTCTTGAACCAACCTGTCTTATGGGGTGGAAATAAAGCTTCCATCTGAGCATTCATACCAAGCTAAAACTATCATTTCCAACCCTACCCGTGCACTTCTCTACTCCTATGTGTCCCAAAATGAAGATCTTTCTAGTTCTGGAGGAACCAGCATGATAAACAATCCTTCCCAGTCCTTCCACTCCTTCAGCAATTTGAAATGGTATAATTTAGTATTCTTTCTCTTACCTGGTTGACAGATTTCATAGTCTAAAGGGCCAAGTGCTGCATTACCTCAAAGGGCCCTGCCATCTGGCCATCAGTTTGGTCTCTGTGATGTATATCACTGTGGTGTCTTCACTGTGGTGAGTTGACTGCTGCCGCTCCCCTGTCAACTCTGCCTGCGTCTCTCACGCCGGTGGAGTACAGGAGTCGACGGGAGAGCGCTCAGGAGTCCATTTATTGTGTCTAGACTCACATGATAAATCAACCCCTGCTGGATCGATCGCTGCCTGCTGATCCAGTGGGTAGTATAGACATACCCTTAGGATGCCAGGTTTATTTTTTCCACATTAAAGCTCAGAAACTTTATTAGCTGCAAAATGTAGTTATTAGGATCAAAGACTAGAATTCATTGTAATAAGTATGGTTATTTACTTTACACATTTATGCAGTGTATCAGCAACAGCTTTGGCAGTACTATGCAATTTTTTGATGTGAAGATATTCAGATCTAAAAAACATATTCAGACCCGCTGTCAGTGAGTGGATCTCCCTTGGAAGTCTCTGGTCAATTTCACCAACAACATAAACAGAGGCATAAATCTCAGGTGCAAGTTGGTCAGAAAATGTATGCAAATCAGTGCAACTTACATGCTGAGGGATGGAAGGGAGAAAGCAATTTACAATTAAGGCAGGAGTAAGACAAAGTAGGGGTCAGTGGGACTACTGGGCATGAAAATAGCAAGTGGGATTTGGTGATAATTGCATGCAAATATAAATATTATATAATATGTTGCTAGCTATTTATAGTGGATATACCCTTCAAATACAGCAATTGTATGTGCAGTGTGTGTTGATACAATGTATTGGTCTAGTTCTCTAAGGTCCAAATGATAGTCCTGCTCAAGTTAATGGTAAAACTGCTATGGCTTCAATGGGATCAGGATTTGCCTCTACCTGCATTGTAAATTATGTGTCTGTGTGGTTAGTTATACCAGCCTTGCACAATTCTTCTTCCAAAGACAGTAACTGTTTTTCACAATTGAGTAAAATGTCTCTCTCTCTCTCTCACACACACACACACACACACACACACATTATAGTCACCATCAGAGTAAAAGAGGGGTGAGTAAATTTTCGTTCCCGCGCTGGTAAATTTTCTACACATTTGCGTAGCTGGGTTATTCATTAGTGTGCTTTGTAGTGTAATTGCAAATATGTTAACTCTTTATAACTCAGTGATAGGAAACTTTTTTAAATGAACAGATCATTTTTATCACCTTGAGTGCTCCAGACGGTGTGTATTTTTTGGCTAAAATGCCCCAGCAGCACTTACCATGTTCCATGAAGCTGCAATGAAAATGGAGTATTTGATGTACACCTCTACCTTGATATAATGCCACCTGATATAACACAAATTCAGATATAACACGGTAAAGCAGTGCTCTGGGTGGGTGGGGCTGCACACTCTGGTGAGTCAAAGAAAGTTCGATATAATGTGGTTTCACATATAATGTGGTAAGATTTTTTGGCTCCCGAGGACAGTGTTATATCGAGGTAAAGGTGTATGTGCATACCACTGGTGAAATATCACTTCTCTGGTGTGTGCCATAGGGATATGGTTAAGAATCCTATCATCCACTCAATACCCGAAGTACATTATGTGTTTAGATCCCAGGGTTGCTTGACTTCCTCATTTAATTTAGACTTCACAACATGCAGGAGACCGGAAATGGCCGAATCACCACTAGTCACTATGATAAACAGCTACAGCAACCTTCTTCAATATTGAGTTGATCTCTTTGTCAATTCATTTTTATTTATTTTTTAAATTAAGTGCTTACAGAAGATCCCTAACCTGAAGTTCTAGGAAGCTGATGTCCTTTGTTTGTCTACAAAATAGGCATAGCTCAGGCTCAGCAGTGAAGGCTTCTTCCCGCTGCTTTGACAATTTGCTTCAACCCTACCCTGGAGGAGTCACTTCTGGGAATCTAAGAATCATTCAGTCTTTGAGATCTCTGAGACGTCCAGCAAGGATTCTAATTAGACAGTTGCAGTGATGCCTGTGTAATGTGAAAACCTCCCTGAAAATGAGGCCACCAATTCTTTCACATTTGGCAACTGAACAGCCTTCAGATGATAACTGTTCATCCCTACCAAAATGGGCTGGATTTGATCCGGTGACCCATTCCTTTAAAGGTTCTATGTGCCATAACTAGTACGGTGTGTCATCCAGTCCCTCTTTCTTATTTTGAGAAATGCAGAGATCCACTCACTATTGAAGTAAAGTTAACTTACCTTTTTCTTATGTATGCAGTGCTGTTGTAGCCCTGTCAGTCCCAAGATATTAGACTGACAAGCCAAGTGAAGCAATATCTTTTATTGGACCAATTTCTGTTGGTGAGAGAGACAAGCTGGACAGAAGTTGATCCAATAAAAAATATACCTCCTCAACCTTGTCCCTTTTTCTTATAGTCCAACACCCTGTCCGTGGGGCTGATTACTGGTGCTGTTGCTGTCACCAACACATTGCATGCTGGGGCATCTCAAAAGTTGATGTTGACTTCATATATTCCAACATGTAGCATGAGCAAACGTAGAATAGCCCATGCATTTCAGGGGCTAGCAGCAGCCTCTGCACAAAGCTGCAGCTCTACAAGGAAGATGCTGTCTCCCAAAGTACATATTTGGACAATCTTGTGTATCTAATGCACCAGCATCAAAGTGCCATAATGGAATGGGATTTGAAGGAAGGAGGGATGGTTTATACCTACGTACCAGGCATTCGCCAGATAAGCTCAGAACTGAGTTTGGACCAGTACAAAGCTTCGCCCCGGCTCTACCTCAGCTTTGTGGACCAGTGCAAGAAGCATAACCATGCCCTTCTCCCTGCCCCTTTTCAGGAGGGGTGTCTCCTTGGGAAACAGTAGGAAGGAGCAGTCTCTACACTCTCCCAAGAGGGTAGGTTTCTCACAACCTCCTTCTCATTCCCCCCACCCCCCTGCACACTTGTGAGGAGCAGGCACAACTGAGCCCTTGCTTGCTTTATGTAATTAGCATGCTGAGTTTCACATCTCATCAGTGGGATATACTCTGTGCATGAAAGAACATGATGCCTAGGGCCATTGCCAAAAGGCAGACCTCAACTTTTAGGTCCTTGAATGCATCTTTTAGCCAAAGCAATTATCCTGGTTCAAAATGTAGACTGTGTTCAAAATGCCCTTTTCTTCCCTGAGAGGCACGCCTCTTGTCTCCAAATGTTGTGGTGCATGATGGTGAGGTGTGTAACATTGCTGAGCTCTGTATATCGGTTTGTGGTGGGAGGTCTACGGGGCAGCCATGAGAATTATTTTTAGATCTGGTCTTGTTTCATGTTGGAAGAAGTAAACAGCACATAAGGAAAATCTGCTGATGATACTTAATTTGGAGAGGTTACAAACACTAATGAGGAAGAAAGAAAGAATACAAAGCCAGTGATTAAAATAAAAGAAAGTGAGATTCAATTTAGAAAAATACGTTTATTCAGTTTGATTCTACGTAGGTTCGTATGCAGTGCTGATTATTGTAGTGTCTGAACACTTTCCAGTAGTGTGTTAACCAAGGTCACTACACATCTGTCACATGTTGTTTGTTCTCTCAACCTCGCCCTAGAGGCAGAATCTTGTGCAATGGTGTTCCTTGTTTTGGTAGCTTATGTGGGTTTTGTGTTTGGCTTTTGGGGGTGGGGGTTTTAGAGAGAGCCAGCAAGAGAGATTGAGATTCCGTGCTCTTAGATCAGCCTTGGAAAAAGTTTTGTCTCCCACACAGGGAAGCTTTGCTTTCATTGTAGAGTGTTCTATTGTATTAGAGAAGAAGAGCTGTCAATCATGTTCTTCTTCCCAGAGCTTTAGACAATCTTTTAGGTATCCTCGTCCCAGGCCACCTTGAAGATAAGGACCAAGTCCTTGAACTTGATTTTAAATTCTCTGGGAAGCCAGTGTAGAGAGCAGAGGACAGGTTTGATGTGTTCGCACTAGCCTGTGTTGCTGAGGAGATACACTGCATCTGGGGAAAATGCCTGAAATACAGCTATTCACAGGAAAATCAGTATTACTTAGCAGGACTTATGGAAGATTCTTGAACTGTAAGCTCTTGGTGATAGAGAATGTGACTTCATATGTATTCACACAGTGCCAAGCACAATGGGACCCCAATCCTGATTGGGTCCTTTAGTCAATGTTGTGATATAAGTAGCAGTAGTAGTAGTAAAATAAATAAATAAATAAATAAATAATAATAATAATAATAATAATATAGAAAGCAAATTAGATGTTTGTTTTATTTCAACTAATTGGAAATATGCCTATCTGGAGTTCTCAGTGGATGCATATAAAATATTTTAATAATAACCCATAAAGTAAACAACTGGACAAGTGTCCAGAACTAATGGCCCTTCTAAATCCCCCAGAATGCAGTCACATGGGGAATAATCCTTAGGGACGCATCCTCCCCCATTGGTCTAATTTGCATCCCTCTGCACCACTGTCTAGGGAATCTCCACCATTGAAAATTTTTAAGAGCAGGTTAGACAAACACCTGTCAGCGATGTTCTAGATAATACTTAGTCCTGCTATGAGTGTAAGGGTCTGGACTAGAAAACCTCTCAAGGTCCCTTCCAATACTATAGTTTCTACAGTTCTATGTGTACTGGGTCTGAATTTACCTCGAACTCTGTGGTGATATGCTCTTTTCCCTAAATAACAAGCCCAATAATATTTTTTTCTGGACCACAGCTGGTGTTCAAGACCACACTAAATTATGCCCTACCTGACTAGTGGAGGTAGTGCTTATTACTCTGGAGTTGCTCTATTTATTTGGGGAGGTTGTAATATTGCAAAAATAAATCATCGTCCCTGAAGTCTCTCCCATCTGGAGTTCGGCAAGGGTCAGGTTTGTTATCTCTGTTGTTCAAAGTATATATTAAGCTGCTGGTAAGAATTAAGTAGATGGCATGGCTCTCAGTAGCATCAGTACACGGACGAGGTCCAGATCTATAGCTTGGTCTTTCTTGACTGTCATGTTGACCGGCTGAGAACACAGAATAGCAGGCTGAGAGTTAACCTAGCTAGGATGAAGATATTATTGATGACCAAGGGAATGTCTGGAGGAGCTAGGACAGGGATGGCCAACCTGTGGCTCTGGAGCCACATGTGGCTCTTCAGAAGTCAATATGCGGCTCCTTGTATAGCCGCTGATTCCAGGGCTGGAGGTACAGGCGGCAACTTTCCAATTGCCAGGGGGTACTCACTGTTCAACCCCTGGCTCTGCCACAGTCCCTGCCCCTACTCCACCCCTTCCCATCCCCTCCACTGAGCCTGCCGTGCCCTCTCTCCTCCCCCCTGCCCCCAGAGCCTCCTGCATGCCACAAAACAGCTGATCGGGAAGTGCGGGGAGGGAGGGGGAAACACTGATTGGCAGGGCTACTGGTGAACGGGAGGTGCGAGGGGGTGGGGGGAGATGATGGGGGGCTGCTGACGTATTACTGTGGCTCTTTAGCAATATACATTGGTAAAGTCTGACTCCTTCTTAGGCTCAGGTTGGCCACCCCTGATCTAGGACATACAATGACTACCACGTCTAAGCATGTGGTTTGCCTCTTATGATTCTACAAGTCTTTTTTTTTTTTTACCATGAACGAACACAAGAGCCGAGACTTCCTCATCTCTGAAATTGTTTGGAAGTTTCAAATTTTGCTTCTGTATTCAGACTGTGCCATGAGGATAGATACCTTTGCTCCATTCAGGCTAGACTACTACAGTGCAGTGTCTCGAAGGCTGCCCTTAAAAATCATTCATCGGACTGGATGCAACCTTGTGTTACACAAGAGTGTGTAGGGTCCCTGGACAGAACATCTGCCTGGAGAGGGTGTTGCAGAGATAGAAAGAGCTGGCCTACTTCACTGTGCCAGGGGCCCACAGCCAGCTGGCGCGGCTCCAAAAGTGGGAAGCACTGGTTGAAGAGGGGGAATGAAAAAGAAAGCGGGGAAATGATTAATCAGCATATACCCCAACAGCCATCCCCTATGCATAGGGGAAAAGCTCCCTGGCATAAGCTATACAGCCACCGTCTTATCTCCCTTTAAATCCCTCCTTAAGACTATTCTCTGCCATGATGCCCACAAACCCACAGCTGCTGCTCTTAACTATGTTTGTACAGTCCCCTTTTGTGCTATCGTTATATAAATTTACCGCTACTACTATTACTAATAATAACTGCAGCTTACCCATGCGTCTGACAAAGTGGGTATTCACCCACGAAAGCTCATGCTCCAATACATCTGTTAGTCTATAAGGTGTCACAGGACTCTTTGTCGCTTTTTACAGATCCAGACTATCACAGCTACCCCTCTGATACATGATTAGAGTAGATTGTGCGCATGTTCAAAATATAATCAGGCATGCCCTCTGGGCTCCCTAGGGCCTGGCTCCCCATCACTGGGGTCCAGTACGCCATGGGCTTTGCTGGACTCCTCAGGTTTGACATCCCCTTAATGTGGCTGTAAAGCCTGCAGGGTGTCTTGAGCTTGGCTTTCCCATGGAGGGGCTCAGATGGGCTCTTTTAGCTTCTTGGGTTTGGCTCCTTCTTGACTGGGGCAAAAAGACAATACCCTCCCAAGCTCACTTTCCCATGGTGCCAAAATGAGCTGTCACTCACAGTAGATTGAGTAGATCTTCCTAATATGATCTTTCTGCTCCTTTCTTACTTGTTTTAGTGAGCAGTGAAGTAGCTAACAATGTTGACATTTAAGTATCATCATCACTGGGCATCTGAGTTCATACTGCCATGTACCAGTGGAATCTGAGCCCTGCTTGAATGGTTCTGCTGTTTCTGGGCGTTTTGAGTTTTTTCTGCTAGACAAACACAGATTTAAAATGTATTATTATTCTTTAACAACTATATTGTGGAAGCACCTGAAAGCCCACCTGGTCAAAGCCCACTATACTAAATAGAGTACATCAAATACACTCTATTACAAAATAACCTCACTTTTCTCATTCTATGTCTTCACTGTATTGTCACTTTGTGGCCAGTCTGTTAAAAACAAAACCGAAATTCAAATGAGCCCTTATGAAGTAGAACAGGGGTAGGCAACCTATGGCATGGATGCCGAAGGCGGCACATGAGCTGATTTTCAGTGGCACTCACACTGCCTGGGTCCTGGGCACCGGTCTGGGGAGCTCTGCATTTTAATTTAATTTTAAATGAAGCTTCTTAAACATTTTAAAAACCTTATTTACTTTACATACAACAATAGTTTAGTTATATATTATAGACTTATAGAAAGAGACCTTCTAAAAACATTAAAATGTATTACTGGCACGCAAAACCTTAAATTAGAGTGAATAAATGAAGACTCGGAACACCTTTTCTGAAAGGTTGCCGACCCCTGAAGTAGAACATCTCATCATCAGAAACAAATAGCATTTGGCATTTAGAGCGAATTCAGCAATTTTTTTTTAAATTCTGTTTTCCTAAGTGTTAACTTCTGATATGATCCCTCCCCTAAAGATGTTGGACTTAAGTATATTGTGGTCACTCTTACTGAAGGGTTCAATTACTTTTTGACCCAGTAGGACTAAGTTCAAGAATGGCTTTACCTCTTTTGTGCTCTTCAACTAGCTTTTCCAAGAAATTCAGTTGTCAAGAAATTACTTCTCTAAACCTTGTGCCAACCTGGCATGCTCCCAGTGTATATGTGGGTAGCTGAAGTCAAGCACTATTATTACTTTATTAGATTTAGATCTCATCTCAGATCTCTCTCAACAATCTTTAATCTCCCTTCCCCATAAAACACAATGGGTGAAATCCTGGTCCCATCAAGGTCAATGGCAAAACTCCCATTGACTTCAGGAGCCAGGATTTCATCCAACATCTTTTTCCTGATACCAAGGCCAGTAGTATAACCCTATACTGTGTTTGTAGTCTTCTGACTTGGGATTTGTATTCATACAGCTTCTACCGCAGGATCCTTTTTACTTGAAAATTTTACCTCAGTAGATTCTATGGATTTTCTTCAGATATGATGCAATTCCCACACCTGTTACATAATCTATTCTTTCAGTATAATTTATACCCAGGTGAAACAGTATGCCATTGATCTGTCATACTTCAATAAGGCCTATTACATCAAGGTTCTCTTCCAATGCCAGACATTTCAGTTCACCTTTTTCTTTTTAAGTTTCTTGTAATTATATGGACAGACATTTATTATTTATTTTTGACTTTTGATATTTAACTACTTTATTTGAAACCATTATTTTTCTCAGATGTCACCTGGTGATCTCAGCCTGTCTCTCCCTTCATTTCAGTTGTAGTTTCTGTCTTATACTTTACTACTAAGTACAGAGCTACCTTTGTATTACCTAATCCCCAGCAGATGGCTTAGTCTGGTCTGAGAAATTCTCATCCCTAGTTAACTTTCTTGCAGCTCCTAGTTTAAATAATCACCCGAAATATTGTCCATTTTCAGTGCCAGCAATCTGGTTCCACATTAGTTAAGATGAAGTTGATCCTTACTGTATAGATATTCCCTTTGTGTTGAAGATTCCCAATACTCAATACATTTAACCTTTTCCTTTTTGCACCATCTACTCACCCACACATTGAGACCTTGAATTTCTCTCTATCTGGGCCTGTGCATGGAACTTGCAGAGAAAGCTACCATAGAGGTCCTGGATTTAAAACTTTTTTTCTAGTAATCTAAAAGTAGCTTCCAAATGCTCTCTTTTGTAACTCTCTCTATCATTAGTACGAGTATGTACCATGGCCACAGACTCCTTCCCAGCATTCACAAGAAGTCTGTCTATAAATCTTGATATTTCGTTAGCTCTACCACCTTCATGAACAGTAGACAAGTCACTGACCAGTTTTCATGATCACCATGAAGACAGCAATTGTTTTTTTCTAATGGGTGAATCCCCAGTCACCACAGCTTGTCTGAGTCTAGCATCTGCATTCTCTTCTTCTGGAGGAACCTCCTTAGTACAAAAGGAATGATTAGCTTTCTCTACCTATGTGTCTAAGGGCTTTTTCTTCTCCTTTACACCTTGGTCCCCTCCCATCATGAGACTGGTATCCTGAACTGAATGATCTAGGTGGCCAGTTTAAAGAGGTGAACCTGCTCTCCAATGTCCCTTTAGAATGCCTCTTTATAAATAATTCCATCCATTCTCTGCTTCTTTGTATGTATATAGCTTACCCTTGATTATAGTATCTTTTGTTCTCTCTTACATCAGATTAAATATTTATGAAAGACACATGTACACTGACTAACCTTAACTTTTTTTAAATTATATGTAACTCTTCCATAAAACATTTAGGTGACATGGACACAGGGGTGACATTTACAGGCAACCTCAAGCTGACCTTAATTTTATAAACCTATCTTCATGCTTAACTGACTGCATTGACAAAAGGGGCCATGCACAATACCTACACTGGTGCCTGCACATTAGATTGTTAGGTACCCAGCCACGTATTAGTGTACCAATGACTTTTTGCATGTGTGAAATGAGGACACGTACAGTTTTGCTGGTGCATTTAGTCAGTTCAGTCAGTCAGAGGCTGGTTCTGAAAATTCTGCCCTCATATAATTTCTCCCTCTTGTATGTGTTCATTAGGTATCCACTAGGGAAAAGATTAAGAACAAAGTGAACAAAAGAAGCTAGATGACACATTGTATTTTAGACAATAGGTAAAATCCAGGCCTCATTGAAGTCACTGGCAAAATTCCCACTGACTTCAGTAGGGCCAGGATTTTACCTATTAGCTTTCCACCTCTGTTTGTTGAAGACATAAATGAAACTAGGTGTGGTTATCTCTCAGCACAGATTCTAGTGTTTGGCATTTGTTCTTCATATTTCACTGTACACACCTCAGATGCAGATGAAAGGATATGGATAATCTGCAGCTTTCTGAGACCTAAAACAAAGGTTACCCCAAAAAGACTGAAAAATACCCTGCAAGATACTGAGGAATTCCCACTAATCACATCCCTGTGGGAATAAATGACACAAGAGAGGGAAGATTCAGCCTAATTAGTGATGACTTCATGGTCCCAAGAAGAGACACAAAGCAGGTTTTACAGAGATGATTTTCTTGGACAACCTTTGGGTCCAAGCATGAATGTCTGGGTCAATCCAAGCATACTGATTTGCCAAATTTTAAACAACGATTAAAATGCCCATTCCAGAAGCTCTGGGAATCCTAACAGCTAATTAAACCGTGATGTCTACACTGCAGCATCACATACTCATTGCAGATAGCATGTTAATTCAGCCTAAACAGCAGCATTAAATAATCATATATAGGTAGCACATTAACTCAGCTAGCCAATAAATGAAAGCAGCAGCAAAGCCCCCTTCCCCTGCAAGAACGTACCTCAACAACCTTTCCCAAAACCCTGTCAAATTAATGGCTTTTTCAGTGTGCCATTTAATGTCATACAGTTTCTGCCATGACACATCATTAAAATATCTTACTAAATACAAAACATGAAAACCACAGAACACATCCCACAAGGAAATCTGTCCTATATATTTGGGCAAAAATGAAGAGAGGGGCACTTTCACTTAAATAATTTGGGATCTATTTCCAGCAATCAAAAATAAGATGTCAAATGGAATTCATTTACATCAACAGATGAAGGGTAAGAAAGGCACTATTAATATACTAACATAACTATACAAAAACACAGGCATAGGAAATAAGCAAGGAGAGCTAGATTGCTACTGAAAATTGGAGAGTGAAACATCCTAGTTGTTAACTGACTCCTGCTGGGATACATTTCATAACTGGAATGTCAGTACAGGTGAGTAGAAATCTGCTCTCTCTAGGAGTATATAGAAAAGGATGAGAAAGGAGAAGGAGGTATTGTGGAATAGATTTTCTGCTGAGCCGGGGCTTAGCTTACTATTTTGTGGGTGCAAGTACATTTTCCAAATGTATCAGCACACAATGAATTGTGAGTGTAGATCTGATTAGTTGCCCCTTGCTGATTGCAAATGCACATGACACAAGTAATCAGGCTTGTGCCCATAACTGAATTGTGGATGCATAACGTGAGTGCAAACTTCATCCGCAAAGAGAGAAATAACCTGACCAAAACTAGTGCCTTACGTCCAAAGCATTTGCAGGGTTACTGCAATATCATCTGAGGAGGAAGAGCATGATGAGAAATCATTTGGGGAATGAGAGCAGAAATGAAAAACAAAGACGTACCACAGGGCATCTGCTACAAAATATCAAGTCAGGAGCTATAGTAAAAATGAAAAATTCTTGGCTCTGCTCTCAAAATGCTTGAAACTAGACTAGTACTGACTTTCCAGGGCCACTTTTCCGATCCAGATATTTAGGGGTCCTGTCATGAGCCTGGTGCATGGCTGCAGAGAGGAGTTCAGGAGATGTAAGGAGCCCTTTTTACTCCCTTGTGTAGGTTACCTGCCTTATTGACCCCTGCATGGGAGGAGAGAGCAGATGCTGTCAGGCTGCATGCAGCTCTCCCTCCCATGTAAGTGGGCAAGGAGTGGATGGAGCTGTGGCCCCACCCCCATGCACCCAGCAACGCAGCTGAGCCAGTGCAGAAGGAAAAGTGAGCTGTGCTAGAAAAAGAGCTAACACAGGGGATACTGGAGGCTTCTCAACAACTAAAACAGTCTGGGATAGAGAGTTCTCTGCGGGGAAACCCTAGGAACAGACATGGCCAGAAAGGAAGCTTCATCTGAGTTTGTATTTTTATTATTTGAGTTAGCAGTAAAGCAAGCCTAAGGGAGGGTAAGCTTGAGTTAAGTACAGTGGTCCAGATCTTTGGTCCTGCTCTGACTACTCTGTGCCCCTCCAGAAGCACCAAGCAAGCAACTGTACAACTGCCAGATCCATCTCCCTGAGGTTTCCCCTTCCAAGGGAGTCTCTAGGTGGTATAGCTGCTACAGTGAACACACATCTGCTCTTGAGCCAGGCACACAGTGCAGGGATGTGACTTCGGTGTCCTAGAGCCCTGGTAATTCCCAGCTGCCAGAACGTCCTTTCAGATCTGTTGTCTTTGGCCTTACTCTTAGAGGATCTGGACCAGTAGGTCAAAGAAGGGTGGGAAGACTGTCTGTTTAGAAATGGTACAAGAAGCAGGATTTCTGGTCACCTTTTGTACAAAGTGGGGAGACTGAAGAAGCTTTAAAATAAATGATGCAACACTGATAGCAGCAGCAGCAAGCCTTGCTGCAATTTATAAAGGAGAGTGTTTTTTGGACAATTTTTAACTAGAAATGTAATTAATCAAAGAATGATACTAATAAAAACAGATTTTTCAAACAATGTCTTTCAAATTTGAGGAGAGTCCTAATACTCTGAGTTGGCATCATGGAAATAAAACAAACTTCTACACAGAAAAATATCGTATCTCTAAACACTTGGGACCCTCCAGGGCTAAAAGCATGCATTCTTCTCTGGGACTCTGGGAACTACCTGTTATCACTGGTGGAGATATGCATGTACAATGCTTATTTTCTATGTCAGGTGGACTGCAGGCCAAATCCAGACCACCAGACATTTTTTAATGGACATCAAAATCTTTTTATTTACTAATTATTATCATTATTGTTATTTTTTAAATTATTTTCTCTGGCTCTTGACTTTACCTTGACCAAGAAACTTGGAACTTGACAAAAAATAATTGACTACCCCCTATTGGGAAGCTAGTTCAAAATTGCTCAGTTTAAACTAGGCCCCTGGTGGGCACAGCGATATGTAAATAGGAGTCTGAGTGTGTATGTCATGCTGTCTCGCTCTCTTTATTCCTTGTTCATACAAAAATGTTGTTCACTTCAATGGTTATTTCCTCTGAGTGAAGAGGATCAGGCCCGTTTTTGATAGCGTTTCTGATACAAAAACGCCACATCAGGCAGGTCTACAAACACAGATCTGCAGCCTTCAGAAAGCAGGATTTTGTATAATGTAGCGGTAATGTAAATGTTGCAAGTTAGATATGTAGTTACTGAACAGCATTGAATTTAGGTCTCCGGGCCAGATCTTGGCCCCTGCATGCTGCCTGAATAAACAGCTCTGTGCAGAACAGCTACATTGGGGATTGAGAAACAGAAACCTTAGTCCAACCCAAGGACTATAGTAACATCTTCAGCCATCTGTACATACCTACATGTGTGTTTTGGCCAGTTACCTCCACAGCTGGTGACCTTCTGGCAATACACCTGTTGCTCCTTAAAAAAAAGGAAAAAGAAAAAGCTCTGTGAATCCAGTATTGCAGCTGCTACATAGATGTGCTCCATGGTAGGCATGATTTGTACATAAGAAGTTTTCCTGCTCCACCTCTGTCATTATGTCTTTGGGCTGAATATACAGGATGGAAAAACTGAAAAATGTTGCTTTCAAAAAATGTGGATGGATATAGTTTTAAACAGGTAAATTCAACGTTTGCCCTTGTTTGCATTTATGTGACTTATTGACTTCACATATCTAGACCAAAAGAATTACTTCTCATTTTTTGCTTACAACACTCCTGCTAATGCATCCCAAAAGAATGTTTGCTTTTTTTGCAACAGTGTTACTCTGTTGACTCATATTTAGCTTGTGGTCCACTATGACCCCCAAATCCCTTTCCACAGTACTCCTTCCTAGGCAATCATTTCCCATTTTGTATGTGTGCAACTGATTGTTCCTTTCTAAGTGGAATACTTTGCATTTGTCCTTATTGAATTTCATCCTATTTACTTCAGACCATTTCTCCAGTTTGTCCAGATCATTTTGAATTTTAATCCTACCCTCCAAAGCACTTGCAACCCCTCCCAGCTTGGCATCGTCCACAGATTTTTTAAGTGTACTCACTATGCCATTATCTAAATCATTGGTGAAGATATTGAACAAAACTGGACCCAGAACTGATCCCTGCAGGACCCCACTCATTATGCCCTTCCAGCATGACTGTGAACCACTGATAACTAGTCTCTGGAAACGGTTTTCCAACCAGTTTTGCACCCACCTGATAGTAGCCCCATCTAGGTTGCATTTCCCTAGTTTATTTATGAGAAGGTCATGCGAGACAGTATCAAAAGTTTTACTAAAGTCAAGATATATAAAGTCGCTTCTCAGCCTTTGTGGGCTAAGATCAAGTGTAGAGTGGAGGTTCATTCACAGGGCCCGGCTCAACTGTGTCCCACTGAACAGAGCCGTCTGCCACAGGAATCGGAATAAGCGATGCAGGAAGTGTGGCTATGCCAACGAGATGCTATCCAATGTCCTGTGCAGCTGCAAGCTCCATTTGAGGGCTTGGTAGTTGCGACACAACACCATCCAAGATCACCTGGCAGAGCCATCCTGCCACCCGTGGGGAAGGTTGCTGTAAACTCCGCCATCCCTGGAACCGAGAGCCAACTGCGACCAGACATTGTCATCACCGAGAGGACCAGAAGAAGTGCCTTTCCAGAACAGGACCCCAGCCTTCCATGATGCCCAAGCTCAAAAGGTAGAGAAATACGCCCCTCTGGCCGACACCTTGAGAGCAAAGGGTTACCAGGTCCAAACACACGCACTGATCATTGGAGCCTTAGGTGCATGGGAGCCCAGTAATGAGCAAGTGTTGAGAGAATGCGGAATCAGTCAATGCTATGCCTTGCTGTGGCAACTCATGGTGTCGGACACCATCAGGTAGTCAAGGGACATCTACATAGAGCACATCAGCGAACATCAGCAATACCAGGAGGGATGAGCTGAAGTGGCAATGAGAAACACAGTCAAGAAAGTAACTGAAATACTTTCCTCATGGATTGTATTTTCTAAATGGACAACCTACCCTAATTCTCAATTACTGAGAGACAATCTCCACTCATTGATATATTTTGCTTTCCACAACCAAATCTCTGTACAACTTCTCATCAGTGATGTACCTAAATACTTGAATGCTAATATCTAAACTTTATTCTTAAATTTATTCTCCTAAATTTGGATTATTGTTGATTATGTAATCCAGGGGTTGTCAACCTCTGGCATGCGGCTTGCCAGGGTAAGCACCCTGGCAGGCCGGGCCAGTTTGTTTACCTGCCACATTGGCAGGTTCAGCCGATTGCATCTCTCACTAGCCACAGTTCGCCATCTCAGGCCAATGGGGGTGGCAGGAAGCCACGGCCAGCACATCCCTTGCCTGCGCCGCTTCCTGCCACCCCCCATTGGCCTGGGACGGCGAACCGCGGCCAGTGGGAGCTGTGATTGGCCAAACCTGCCAATTCGGCAGGTAAACAAACTAGCCCAGCCCGCCAGGTGCTTACAACTTCCTGAAAAAATGAGATCCCGGCTGCCTGTTATTAATTGCACTTTTCAACAAAGGCAAACAGTTCCACTGTACTCCCTGCTCCTGGAAGAGGTCTGTGACGGTGCTCATTGACAAGAAAGGCGAGCAAGATGAACCCAGCAGCTAGAGATCCATCTCTCTCTGCTCCACCATGTACAAACTGTATGCCAGCTGCCTCGCGGATAGGATCACAGACTGGTCACAGTAGTGCAGCTGGGGGGGAGTGAGGCAGCAGCTGCTCCCCCACTGGGCACAAGTGGCGCCTTGTCAATTTCTTGGCGCCTTTTTAATTTTTACTCACCTGGAGGGAACGAGGGAGAGATCAAAAAAAGGCGTCACCCGCTTTTAAACCCGGCAGCACTCTGGGTCTTCAGCGGCACTTTGGCAGCGGGACTTTCATTTGCTCCGCGGGTCTTTGGTGCATTTTGGCGGCAGGTCCTTCAGTGCCACCGAAGACACCTGGAGAGAGTGAAGGGCCCACTGCTGAAGACCTAGAGCGCCGCTGGGTGAGTAAAAGCGCCACAGTGGGTGGCACCTTTTTATTTTGATCGCTCCCCCTGTTCCCTCCACCTGGCTACGCCACTGACTGGTCAGTGTATGGAGAAGCCATCAGCTCCATCCAGAAAGGCTTCATGTCATGCAAAAGCTGCTACAAACACAACTTTGTCCTTCAGACTGCCACCCACACAGCCAGGAGAGCACGGAGGCAATGTTCCATAGCATGGCTTGACCTGGCTAATGCTTTTGGATCAATACCCTACCAGCACATTGTTGCCACGGTGCAAGAGTTTGGGATGCCTGACAACTTTCTCCAACTGATCCAGGAACTTTATGAAGGCTGCACCGCCACCATTTGCTCCATAGAAAGAGAGAAGCCTGAACTTCCTATGTGTAGTGCCATGAAGCTAGGTTGTCCCCTCAGCCCCATTGTCTTCAACTTAGCCATGGAGCCTCTCATTTGAGTGATCTCCAGTGGTGTAAGCAGTTTCAACCTGTACGACAACAGCGTGAATATCCTGGCCTATGCAGACGATCTTGTCCTGATCCCAGACAACCCTGAGAGTCTTCAACAAATGCTCGACATCACCAGCCAGGCTGCCAACTGGATGGGACTCCGCTTCAATGCCAGGAAGTGTGTATCCCTGCATATCAATGACAGTAGAAGGGACTCAGTCCAGGCGACGTCTTTTCAGATCCAGGGTGTACCTATGATCTTCCAAGCATACCAACACCTCAGCACACCCATGGGTTTCCGCATCCAGCACACATCTGAGGATACTATCGCGGAGATCCTACAAGATGTGACCAGGATCGACTCCTCCCTACTGGCACCATGACAGAAGATCAACGCCTTGAACACCTTCCTCATCCCCCCATCTCATTCATCCTGAGGGGATCTGCTTTGGCAAAGGTACCTCTGAACAAGGCAGACGACATCATTAGGCAGCTAGTACAGAATGGATGTTTCTTCCCCAAAGAGTCAGCTATGAACTGGTGTACATCTTGCACAGGCAGGGCAGTGCCAACATCCCTCATAGGGATGATTTGTGTGACGTTGCTGTGATTACTCATGCCTTCCACCTTCTAACGTGCCTGGACACCATGGTGAGGAACATTGCAGAAAGTGCCATGCAGGATGTCATCAAGCAGTGAATCACCAGGACCTCCTCCAACCAAGACGTCGCCACCTACCTGAGTGGTTCGCTGGAAGGTGAATTTGAAAAGACAGGGGAGACTTTCATTCGCTCTGGACTTGTGCCACAATGCTGCGACTAGAGAAGCATATCGGCTGCCGCTGGAGGTGGCGCAAGGAACACCAGGAGCTGGGAGTCCTGGTGCCACAGATGAAGAACACACACCACACAATCCTGAATCCAAAAGCTAGAGCCATGCTGGAGAGGACCCCGAAGGATGCCTCCACCACCAGTATGTGGAAAACCTGAAGCAGAAGCTGGACCAGGGCAAGGCATTCCAGGTGATGTGCAAGTGGGACACTAGCAACCACTTCCTCCTTGGGGGCAGCTTCACCCAATTTGCTGACAGGAGGTTAATCCACAGGGCCCATCTCAACTGCATGCCACTGAATGGAGCCATCAACCATGGGAATCAGGACAAGCAATACAGGGAGTGTGGCTACCCCACATCCTGTGCAGCTGCAAGCCCCATTCCAGAGACTGGCAGCTGCGACACAACGCCATCCAAGGTTGCCTGGCCAGAGCCATCCTGCCACCCATGGGGAAAGTTTCTGTGAACTCCACCATCACTGGAACCGACAGCCAACTGCGACTAGACATTGTCATCACCAATGAGGACCAGAAGAAGATCATCCTGGTGGATATCACAGTGCCCTTTGAGAACAGGACCCTGGCCTTCCATGATGCCCGAGCTCAAAAGGTAGAGAAATATGCCTCTCTGGCCGACACCTTGAGAGCTAAGGGTTACCAGGTTCAGACACATGCACTGATCGTCGGAGCCTTGGGCGCATGGGACCCCAGTAACGAACAAGTGCTGAGAGAATGCTGAATCAGTCAACACTACGCTCAGCTGATGCAGCAACTCATGGTGTCGAATGCCATCAGCTGGTCGAGGGACACCTACATAGAACACATCACTGAATATCGGCAATACCAGGAGGGATGAGCTGGAGTGCCATTAAGAAGCGCAGTCAGGAAAGTAACTGAAGTACTTTCCTCATGGATTGTATTTTCTAAATGGACAACCTACCCTAATTCTCAATTACTGAGGGACAATCTCCACTCATTGATATGTTTTGCTTTCCACAACCAAATCTCTGTACAACTTCTCATCAGTGATGTGCCTAAATACTTGAATGCTAATATCTAAACTGTATTCTTAAATTTATTTTCCTAAATTTGGGTTATTGCTGATTATGTACTCTATGTATCATATGACTTTTAAAAACAAACTTTGTATTTGTGGATAATCTAAGCACTATACCCAGATGTACAGACACTCTTTTCTCAACCTATGTATTACATATTTTTTTTCTTTTAACATTAGCTTTAATACAAATTTAAATATGTTCTTATCAGTTTAATTACTGAGGCAGAAACGACACCTTCTAAAAGACTCAGCTTGCTATCCTGAAGAAGACTACTGCTTTGAAGACAGATTCTGCTACGGCTGCTTCAAAAAAAGATCTGCATGCTGCTTTGGAGACTCCAGGACAGGCTGAGAAGACAAGATCTCCCTTGATGAGCCCACAGAAACCTTTAACTGCCGCTCGAACCGCTGCTGCTCCATGGAATGCCCATCGGGAAACAGCCTCTAAGAAGACCCTCAGTTCTTCCAGGACTTTCCAGATGAGTAGCCTGAATGGGAAAACCAGTGCTTCCGGGACATCACTGCCAGGACAAACATTGTCTCCCCAGCTCTTCAGGCAAAGCATGATACAAGGAGAACTTCTTCCACCTCCTCTACTGCCCAGGATCCTGACGCTGGTTGTTGTCCTGCTGTACAAAAAGGTACCTCAGCCGATGGGACCAGCCTCTCCTCAGAAACTGCCCAGTGGGACCTCAACACCTCACTAGATGCTTGCCTCACTAGATGAAGTTCTGAGATTCCAAATATCCTTGATTTAGTGCTCAGTCAAGGTTAGGCTCGTTGTTGTTCAGAGTGGTGCTTATGTAATTGGGGACACTGTGATCACTCTTACAAAATAAACTCTTCTGGGAAGAAAAACTCACATGACACATCAATATCCATTTATACAAAATACCTCTGGGGCATCTTGCAACAATAAGTTATATATTAATAGAACTTTTTCCCTACTAAATCATATTGCTACAGTTAAAAGAAAGATCGTCCCTTATATCTCTAAAAGGGAACCTCAGTTTTAGTGGTATGCATTCAGCTAATACATTTAATACCACTAACTTATGAACTTAGTCGCTTTGCCATATCAAACACAGACATTAAATAGAATTGTGCAATAGCTATATGTTCATGCTAATCAAGCCATGGAAAACAGACAATATCAAATTATTCCTTGTAGACAATTCATGGCTTGCTTTAGATTTTTCCAAAAGTTAGACATGCAGCATGTGGATTTGTCCACATTTGCCGAGGCTTTATGGTGATCCTTCTAACATGCAGGCTTCTAGAGAGGACACTGTCTTTTTTTGCTGTAACAGAAAAAGCAACAGGAAAATGTTCTTATAAAATGAATATTTGTATGGAAAGTCTGAACAACAGATTTTGGTAGTTTGTTTATCTGGGTAAACTTATTACCTCAGGCCTGATTCCCAGAAGTGTTGAGCACCAGCAGCTTTCATTGACTTCAGACGGAGTTTGAACATTCAGCACTTCTGGAAATCAGTCCCTTAATGGAAACAAAGACTTTGGGCCAGATTCTTCATTTGGATGTACTTGTATGGGTTTTATCAATTTTACCCTTTCACAAGGCCTGATCCAGACTGAATTTGCCTCTGCAGCACAGAACCCATGGAAATTATGGTGCTATCTCATCTCCACCTATGAACAAACCCATGAAAGGGAGAAGACATGTAGGCTATATTGAAGGTTAACACTTCATAATTCCCAACTCATCATCCCCACACATACAATAAATTTTGGGATTCATGGAGTATCATGGCTGTTTGATCAAGTGCATGTCTAAAGGTCTGAGAGGACATTTATATGCAGGCCAAGCCTTCCATAAGCCCCCTTTCACTCATGACAGCACAGCTCCTTTTAGAGCGGCTGGCCCCAGCCATCTTCCTCTCCACAAACCCACAAGGTAAGGGTTCAGTGGTGGGGAAGGGACAGTTGGGGCTTTTGGACACCAAGGAAGTATCAGAAGGCAGTTTGGATTTTCTGGCACCCAGGAAATGGTTAAACCTTTTGCTTCTTCTTTGTATCTCTGCATTCCCTCCCCCTTACTGTGGTGCCAAGATTTTGTGCAGTGTCACTTGGCGTTTCTTGCCAGTGAGAACAGTCAGCTGATTTCCCCTTCAGAATGCCCCCTGAACAGTGGGAAGGGTGTGGCGGGTAGAAGGAAGATGCCTATCCCTCATGCCTTGCGGAGGCAAGGAGTTGGAGGGGTAGCTTGTAAGTGGAGGGAGCTGAGGTGACTTGGGACTCTGGAGAAGCTAGTAGGAACCAGAGCCAGTTAACTGCAAAGGGAAACCAAGGGCTTTTTTTTTTTGAGGATGGTAGAAGACCCTTCTCCATCCTAGCCCCTCCTTCCCATTACTATATCTGTCCCATCCTAGTAGTCTCGTGGTACCCCAGACTGTCACAGTCCTCTCTGTTCTTGTTCTTCCTCAGCCTCTGACTCCTCCACCCTTCCCTGGCTCCTCTCTGCTCCCATTTGGCCCTTGCCACTGTTCCTTTCCCTCTATGTTTGATTCAGGATTTTACTGATCCTCCTTCCTACAGCAGGCAGCTCCATGTTGCCAGGGTGCCATCAGGAGGAGCAGTGAAAACACAGGTGAGACACCCTGTTCTTAGTGTAGCACACAGCATGACAGTAACTGCAATAAATGACTAACAGAGGGAACACATGAGGAGACGGGCAAATGTGTGACTGGCATGCCTAATGCATGACACTTGGCAGGTCTATTTTTATAGGCAAGGTCAAAGGTGACTTGAAATTTTGGGATGTATTTGCACTCGTTTCACAATGTAACTATCCTTGATAGCACCATCTTCCCCACTGAACTGCTACTTCAATATCTATCTTAGCATTCAACAAGGTGAATAAGCATAGTTAATGGGTGAGTCTGTTAAAAGGATCAGCAGAAAAATTGTTTTTAAAATACCATTTAAATTGTCACTATTAGATGTTAGAGTCAACACCTCATTGAGATGAGTGGGGCAATTTACACCTCTGTTGGAGTTTCTAATATCAGGTTCTTTCTCTGCAATTACTGCATTGGTTTACAGTCCATTCACTTTTGGAAGATTATCTTAAGCTACGATAAGTACTAAAATTTTGTTGCATAAAATGATAGATTATGCCACACAATTCTGTGATGAGGTGGATTCACTTGGAAATCTTGCAGACAGAATCATAGAGCTCTGTTTTTTGGCAGGTTTGTAAAAAGAACCTAGATTTTTTTGTTCAAACTTTATCAAGTGTGTTTTAAAAAAAAAAATACTGTTCCTAACACAACAAATTAGGTTTGAAAAACATACTAGATTTTTAGTAGAGAGCCTTAAAATCAATAAGCAAAAAGCCTTAATAACTTCTTCAAACCTTGTTTTCATCCTGGCATGAAATGGGCTCATTACAAGTACACATTAGTTTGCTCTCTATGAATAGCGAAGTGAACATCAACACAACTGGGGAATTTACAAAACTGTACCATTTAATGCAATATAAAACAAGAGGTTTAGGAAGATGCTACATTAACATGTGGGAGATGTATGAGGAAAATGCAGATTTCTTTGTAAGAACAAGGAGGATATTTGAATTTGTAATTAGGCTTTGAAAAAAAATGTAACATATTGCAGTTTTCAAAAACCTCAGGGCTCTTAATTTGGTAATATAGTTCATGCACTCCAATTTTCCATATAATTTAAGCATACTGAATATTTGGTTTCACACTTTAGGTTTGTCTGTTTTTCTGACAAACAAATTTAACTGCACAGTTATGAGAAACTTCATCACTTTTTTCAGCATTTCAGAGACATAAAGTGGAGCCACCTTTTTATAATGTTTTAACATATAAGGAACTCCAGAATGTATCTATTTTTCCTAGCCAAAAAAATAAGTCCTTTATCATCACAAAGGGCAAATTCTGGCCCTTACCCACCTATGGACATGCCCATGGAAGGCCCCAAGCCCTTGCAGGAAGCTAGACATTGGCGCGTCCAGGACTTTTCCCCCTCCCCAGCATGACACAGAGTTCCATAGTGGCTCTTTGTGTTGGAATGTGTAAGTGACAACAACTTTGGGCTCAGGGCATGACAGGGCTAGCAAGTCAATTCATTCTGAGGGTCCACTTGTCTGCAACTCCGCCTACAGCAAAGGGTGTGTAGCAAAGCCATATCAACTACTACTTTCCATTCCCTGTACCAGTGGTGCTGGAACTAGGAGTGCTGGGGTGCTGCTGCACAACCTGGTTTGAAGTAGTAATAACAAACACCAAATACATGGTTTCCATGTTTTCCATTATCAGCACCCCCACTACAAAAATTGTTCCAGCCCCTCTGCCCTGTCATAGTGGGCACAGCCCAGCTATCTAAACATCCTGACTGGATGAGTCTGAGGATTCTGATTCTCTGGCCCACAGTATAGGTCCACTTCATGCAACAGAACTGGAATGAAATGGCACAGTTTGCTCTCTGTCTGTTAAAGAGTATTGGTCCATCTTGTGCTTGCAGGGCCATAACATACTCATGTTGTTCCACCAGCAGAAAGTGTGAGAGGTCTAGAAGAGTCTGACCTAAAAAGTGCAGAAAGATTAATCTTCCTCTTTTTACTCAGGCTCCCTGGAAGCCCCTCCACAGAGGCTCCTTGGGGCTCAGGTTCTTTGACAAGGAAAGGAGAAGGAGGCAATGAATCGGATAGAACAGCCATTGTCTGTGCTGTCGAAACCCACAAATCTTTTGTGTGTAATGTAATGATGACCAGGTCTTAATTTACCCAGATTCCTCCACTGTAGGTATGAATTTCATCCCCCTTAGGGACCAACAGACTAGTCTCTGACAGAGCAGCTCTTAGCTACACTTTCAGGGAGCTGGAGGGGGCCAGCATGAAGTAATGAGACCTTTATGAAGATGACTGTGGACCTCCACAGATCCCTCAGCTTCCACACAGATTTCAGAGTTCTACTCCCTCATTCTCCGATGGAAGAATTCCAGGGAAATTCGCAAAGTACAAGTATAGAAATCCCCAGCTCTTGTGCAGAAGGGAGTAAGGGGGCATGATCTGGCTCTTCGTTACACTGATACAAATCTCAAGTAATCCCACAAACTTCAGTGGAGTCACTCCAGATTAACATTGCTACGACTGAAAACAGAATTTGAATCATAGTATTTGGGGGGTGGAGGAGTGGTGTTCTGATCATTTAAAATTGTTGCTTTGCTATCATTTCAACAAGAAATGCTTTAGCCAATTCAATTCACATAAAATCTGAGCAGCGTTTGATCAATTAAGAGACCTGACTGTATTCAGAGATTTGGTTTTTGCATGCTGTCCTGGTTACGAAGAAATCTAGTAATATTATGTATAAAAACATTTTTGAAGCAAATACTACATTAGTTGGGAGCGGTCAGTGATCACATTTTTCAGGACACAATTATGCTGGTGAATTTTACTACTCAGATGGATACTCATATCAGAATACAGCCTGAGAATGTTCAGCTAGTTCCGCTCAAAGGAAACAATGGAGCTTGTAGACATGATAGGCTACCATTCTAATTGGCAAGCTTCCCGTTACAAATATTCCCTTCTTTGAATATCTCTTGCCATCCGAGCCCTACATGATGCATATAATTTAAGCATTCTTATTAATGAATTTCAAATGCAGAGCAATGTTTACAAGGAAATTCCAAGTAAAGTATGGGCTTTATCCTGTGACATGCTGAGCAAGCACTTCCACAGAAGTCAGTGAGAGTCGAAGGCCTGATCCCTGATCCAAAGCCCATTGAAGTCAACATGGAAACTTTAATGCTGATTGCAAAAGGCTATGGATCCAGCCTGGAGGGCACTCAGCGCTTCTCAGGTGGCATTCAACCACTTGCAGGATTGGGCACTATCTGAACACATAAAGATTAGTGGTCTGTTAAGTATTTTTTCTACACTTAGGGTGTAGTCCTGCAGTTCTTTCCCAGCAGAACTCCCATTGGATTGGCTAAGTGTTTTGTCTGAGTAAAAACTATATAGGGCAGGGCCCTAAATTACTGAAAATAAAATGTATATTGTTATATGTTACTACTATATGTTTTGTACAGTTTGTATATGAAAAAGAAAGTATGATTAAAAGTCGATGAGAGACTGTTTATAAATTTTGATTGCTTCATAATTTTAACTTTGAGCAACATTTTTATCATAATTATAGGCTTTCTTAAAGCGTTTATGCAGATTGTTTTACTCAAAAGGGGTTTATTCCATTTTTGTATAAACTACACTTTTTTATCTCTTCATAAAATCAGTGTGGGAATTTCCAGCACCCAGTGCTCAACTAGACAGGCACAACACAAATAACCAAGGAACTTTCTTTAAATGCAAGAGGTATTCTATCCCTTCTTCCTCACTTTCCCAGTCCAAGATTAGTAGTAGGCCTAGTAATGATAATATTATAATAATATAATAATAATAATATTTAGCACGCATATAATCTTGTTGCTCTCAGTGTACTTTAGACCCATTAGTTTGCTAATTCTTGTATGTCCCTAAATGGTATCACACCCATTTTACAGGTCGTTCAACTAAGACTCAGAGAGGTTAAGCCTGAGACTGTTCGAAGCCATCTATAAGGATTTAGATGTACAACTTCTTTTAATTTCAATGGGAATTCTGTGTCTAAATCCCTTAGGCATATTTGAAAATCTCAGCGAAAGTGACCTGCCCAAGAGCACCAGGACATTTCCTGATCACTTTACTCATTCAAGTAATTCCGTTGACTTCAGTGACTGTTTTTGTGATGTGAATAGTATTTAGCCTACTGGAAGAATAGGTAGCTGATCTGGGAACAGAACACCGGAGTCCTATAAAATTATTATTCCTTCTTGGAAGAGCAGCAATAGGATAGGAAGAGCATTGTAGCAACTGCATCACCATGCTACACAATCCTGGAGCCTTAGTGTGATTACCTGTAGGTTGCTTCTCTAGTGCTACAACACTCATCACTGTGAGTGTAACAGGACAAAATATAAACACTCAATTTAGATATAAATAGGCCTGAAGAACACTTAGTGAGGAAAGTGTCATCACATTACTAAGAAATATAAATAAATGAAACATACTTTGATAAATATATAAACTGGTTTACATGTATTTTTTTCTTGTGTTTAACAGTCATAATTGGACCTTTCAAAGCTTTTTTAAACTTTGAAATAAAATGATCATTCTAAAGCTATAGCTTATTCAAACTAATTGATGTAAGACTATGATGATGAAGAGTCTATACATTATATACTCCTCCTTCATCTCTTTGAATGGTAATCACAGGGCCTGATGCTAAACCATTCAAAATGTTCTGTTCACAACAGTTGAATCTTTAGTGAATTCCTCTGACAATTGGACCAGGTTCAGTCCTGGGGCCTGATTCACTGCTGTATTTCTTCAGTCCTGCACCAGTGTCAAACCATTTTAAACAATGGACTTACACCAACATAAGACTGGAATCTAACGTTACAATTATATAGCTATACAATTGTAAAGTGATAGTACCCAATCCTGCAGGCCTTGTTCCAGAAAATTTCTAAATATTCCTAATAAATATAATATGATAAAATAATGAATGTATGGTGTAGCATGTCCGCTGCTATTAAATTAAGTGTGCTGGTTGTCACTTTTTACTGACCCTATTGATTTTAGAACAATCAGGTTTTCTCCTCATTTCTCTTTTCAATGACATGTTATAGCCTCATTCTGATCTCTCTTATAGTGATGTAAATCAGGAATAATTCCTTTGAAGTCAATGGAATTAAGCTGACACACCAGAGTCAGACTCTATAGTTCTATTTCCTTCCTACAGACTGACACAGGCTTCCTCCCTTAAGCTGTAAAAAACTAGTCTCCTTCATTTCAGTTCCCAATGTTACTATACAGTCATTCACCACATCTATTGTTTATAAAAGTGCAATAATACTTCCAGCTGAAAAACATGCTAATATTAATGCTTGAAATACAGGAATAAATATAAATTGAGTGCTCTGTTTTTCTGGTGACATTGCAGTTACAGAGGATGCTGATGTATATTTTAAAGCAATTTTAAGATACTCAGACTGTCACTGGATTTCATTTCTAGACTTCATAAAACTGCAGCAGTTGATTAAAAACTACAAAACTAGGGTCAATTACACTTGACAATCTGGGGATTAGAACTACTTCATGCCAGTGTACTGGAAGACATGGAATCATGCTTATATGGAAATGTAATAATATACTTACTTCTGAATAGCAAGAAAATAGTATCAGTGGCCATAATAGTTAAAGGATAAAATTATTTCTTTTGGGATGACAATAGCAGTCACTGTCTATCAAAGACTATTGGTATTAAATATTAATATTTTCCCAGAAGAGCTGATCACTTCCTTCAGTGAAAATAATGATCACAGAGGCATAGTTTTACAGTGGCACTGCATTTTGTATACCTTCATTGGATTTTGGGAGTATATTATTTTTCTGCATAAGAAAACTAAATAGAGAATTCCAGGGCACACATTCTAATTCCATGGAAAAATTTTTGGTCCATTCTGTATATTTTAACACGTTGCTGAACAAGCTGTAGCTATAACTGACTTATAAAGTTGGTTTCTCATGTGTATAAACTTTAATGTAAACATGCAAAAATAAAGCAAGTGGATTCACTTAATATTTTGCCAAATACAAAGTTTGTATTTTTATTTATAATGGCATGGACATCATAATTCTGCATGCTAGATGCCACTGTGAGTTCTGCTATTGACTCCACTGGCTCAGGATCAGCCCCAAGAGGGCTTTGAGTAGTCTGATAAATTCATATTATAGACTCATAGATGTTCATTATCTCTTACACATTTTCCAAAGTCTACATTTTATTATCAGAAATGGAAATGAAGTGCAGGGCAACTTTCAGGTGAATTTCAATTGAATTGGGTTTGCTTAATCGACAGAAGAGTCCATACTCTGATTATGAACAATTGCTCTGAAAGCGCTGTGAGTCCATATTTGCAGCGCAAAGTCAGAATTTTAAAATAATGTACTAAATACAATATACTTACTAAGGAGGGAAAGATTTTCCCTTCCCCCGAGCTTTAAAAAAATCTGAAGGATAAAGTATATTCCCGTCACCAAGTTTTGTGAGTAGTCAAAATCTTGTAATCTAATGTTCCTGGTACAAATTACACTTCTAAAAATGAAGAATTGATAAGTTATACCACGAGGAAAGCATTGTAATCAAAACACTAATAGATACTAATTTCTATGAGTGATCAAAGCCAAATATGGCATAAAGTTAACAGTAACTATATATTATCAATAATAATTTCATATAAATTACTCTATGAAGTCAATGTAAAATATGATATGTAAATGTGCCAGTTAAGTGCACAAAACTATATATAAAATCATCAGAGTGTGTGTTTAATTTATGGTTAATGATTAATATGAATAATCCTACATATACCTGTTTCATTTAATCCACTCATTATGTTGCTTTGTTCAGGAACTCTGAAATGATAAAGTGGGCACAAAGAAAGTGATACTAGCAATATAACATGCTTTGTAGGATGAATGATCATTTTTCCCCTTGCTGCATTCTGACCACCTCATGCAATGAACACTTTTGGGTATAAATATTTATGACCTTTTTTAATGTTCAAAGGAAATTTGACAGGGGGTGTCTAAAACAAAAAAAAATCATATATTGGGAAAGAGAGAGACCTTGAAATGACACGTTAAAAAAATCAGCTCGTCATTTGAATATTAGCTGCAGTTAAATTAACTGTAAACGTTATTTGCCTCAGCGTGTCCTTTAATGTAGTGGCCAAGAATCATTCCGATGATTTTCTGGTGTTATGGCACAGTTCCTTAAACACTCCTGGTAATCTATGCACTTTGCATGGCTCAGCCTCAGTCAGAATTGTATCTGTTTTATGTGCCCTTCCCCACCCCACACCCATAACTCGAGTTCTGCCCAGAGGAACTTATGGTTTAACAGTCCCCCAAAACTTCAGCTTTATAAATACCTTTCTTTCTCCTTCCTAATACTTTACAGCTGAACAGCGAAACCGTACTGAAGAAATCGAGCTTTCTATTTTTCAATATATTCGGCACTCAGCCCTTGAAATGCGCCATCATATCTGTCTTTAATTTATACCTTGCCAAGAAGCGTTCTTATAGTCCACTGCTAGGGAGATGTAACTATAATTTGGCGGTCAGATTTCTAGTTTGAATAACAAGCATACACGGGAGATTGTCAGTGTCTCCGTGTTGTATAGAGTTTACACACTGGCATCGCTTTTTAAAAACCTATATGTGGGTTAAAACTCAATTTTACAACCCACATTTATATGAGATGTAGGTTTGACATCTGTTTGCCAGAGTGTTTTGCACTTAGCCTAACACCCACTATTAAGTGACAAAATTGTGGCAGGCTGTCAAAGCCAGCTGACTGACAGCTGCTCTACTTTACAAAACCCATTCAAATATTTGCAGGGTTTGAAGCTTGCCGTAATGTCGTACCCATTCTTTCGGTTATTTAACATGTAAAATATAAGTCAAAATTTTAAATCTGTCTTCCAAAATGTTTCCATTTTCCATATAAAAAGGAAACGCGTTTACTGCTGGAAAAGATCCAGTCCCAAACGTATTGCATGTGCATTTTGTTGTGTCCCCGAGTTGCTCCTGTCTGCACCAGCCCGATAAAACTGCCATTTATCAGCGTTTCTTAATACTGCAGGTAGTTAGAGTCGGTGTGTTAGGGAAGTGGGAGCAAAAATTCACTTAAAAGCAACGGGGGAAGGGAGTTAAAATAAATAGAATTTCAGAAAATGGACCCCCAGATTCTGTTTTATTGCGGGGGGGGGTTATTTATACATATACGTGTGCGTGCAGGGTTTTTAAAGATCCATTCCTCTGTGGAGAAATACACAGACCCTTCAGAAAACATGCACGGTATTCCATTGCTTTTCTACCATTCACAGTTTAAAAGGGGGTCCTGGGATGTTTTGCCTTGGCTAATTCAAGCGCAGCTAAGAAACAATCTACAAATGGCAGCGTTTGTCTATGGATTGATACTGGTCGAAAAACGAGCAGTTACGTGTTCTGTGTCTTGGCTCTCAGAGTCATACCCAATGATACATATAGAGCATGGCTTTCTGGGGAAATCATATTTGCCTTTCCATTTCCAACAAACAAAGACATAACAAATAAAAAGTATTCGCTATTTAAAATGGAAAGCGGCTATTGTTAAAAGATCTGTAATGAATGTAGGTGACTAAAAGGCATCTTAGATACAGATAATCTTAGAGTCACTGGACAAGAATTGCTGCGGGATAGGTTAACCTCAGATGCTTTCTGTAATCTTCACAAGACAAACAGGTAGAGCTCTAATCTCACTGCAAGTATGACAAGTAGCCGCTTAAAGTTAGGATCCTTTGTTATGAGGACTACATCCATTCCAGAACGTATGGAAGCAAATGGAGAGTATCCATATATAATAATGTTGGCAAGCAGCTGCCTCCAGTGCCCATGCAGGCTGCCCTGGCCTCTCTGATCCCCCTGCAGGGTAGGAGCGGCCACAGCCTCCTTCATGGCTAGCTCAGGCTCAGGTGCTGGCCAAAAATCCCCATTACCCCCACCCCCTTCCCTACACACACACACACACATATACGCCCTCGCCCACCCAGAGCAGAAAAGAAACGGGTTGCTCTTCGCTTTACCTGGAAATCTTTAGCTGCTTTGTGTCCATTTTAATAACCTCTATCGACTGTCTTTCCTAGATCAGTTGTCATGTTGATAGGAAAGGGACTGGAGAGGAGTGTTACAAAAAGTACATGAAGAAGACTAGCAGCTCTCTATATAAAACAGAAGAGATTAACATGAGCATCACAGATTGCGAAAGGTGCAAACCTTCAATAAAATCCCTCGGGAAGAGAAGGGGAAACTGACAAGGAGCAAAAAGCTTTATCCTCAAGAAACTAAAGGGAGGAAAAGAGCGCGGAATAAGCAGCTCATCCTCCAGATTATATAACCCCAAGGAAGCCATGGAAGGCTCAGTGAGAAATCCAAGTTTATTGGCAACAAAGGAGTGGCAAGGAGAGTGGCAGTGTGCGAAGTGTTAATTCGGAGCTGTGGGGCTATTTAAAGACTACGGGGAAGAAAAGAAGGAAATCTAAGAAGCGATCAAAGACAGGGATGATCGAGGGGGTCGGGGGTGAAGGATCCAAATAGAGGTAACTGTGCAGCACAGGTGCCTGGAGCAGCTGAGGCTACCGAAAGGATGCTCTTTGCATACACGAAATATTCCCAGGGAAAGGGGAAGGCTGAGAGAGAGAGAGAAGAGAAAGTGGGCCAGCACGCAAGGGAGGGAGAAAGACAAGGTTAGAGCAGAAAGTGCATCTGAGCCAGAGAGAGAAGGGAAGGGAAGAGAAAGGAAAGGAAGGGCTCGGCTCCACCTCCCTGTTCAAAGCAGCGTCCCAGCTGCTCTCAAACCAACTGCTCAATTCTATTCACTGTCGAGACGGAACAAAAAAGTGGCTATTTATTAGAGTACTTGTTTGGTATTGTTCAAGGCCACACAAAAGACGTTTCATTATGTGAGGGGGGGGGAGAGACAAGCCCCTCTTTTTCCAGAGCGAAACAATAACTTGAAATTGTCTTTAAAGTCTTTTCTATCAATAATAAATTTCATTTCCTTCTCTCTCTCTCTCTCCCCCGTGCAGTGTGTGGATGGGTGTGAGTGCTGAGTGTGCCTGTGTAGCCGGGCACTGCTGGCTGTGACACAGCCGCTTGGGCTCTTAGGCTGGGCTAGGGGCTAGGAGGGTAGGTATTTCCCCAGCTCGCTCGAGTGTAAGTCGCCAGCGCTGTAGCGAGCTCGCCAGATGTGTGGGTCTGTACAGCGAGGCTTGAGGAAGGTGTCAATGTCAGATTGCCCAAGGGGAAAGCCTGGCCCTGAGCTGCTGTTGGGAGGAGGCTGGAGCTGGAAGAGGAACTGTAAGTGTGCCTGGAACTTTTTTGGGGAGGGGGGTCTTCACCCTGGCGGGTGGGGGGGCCGAGGGGAGGTTTCAAAGCGGAGTTTCCTGAGGGTAGGGCGGCTCCCAGCTTGCTTTTGACAGAGCAGGGGGAAGGGACGTTGCCCTCGCCGGTTTCTCGGCTGTGACACTAAGCGGGGCTTTTTGCAGTGTTTTTTTCGGGCTGTGCACCCCCCCACCCAGAAGGGAGCGGAGGGTGGAGTGGTTTCTGGCGTGGCGCGGGGCTGCTGCTCTCTCCAGGCTCAGCGGAGGGGGAGGCTGCGGGCTCCCCTCGCCTGCGCGCTGCAGAAGGCGCTAACTCGGCGGGTTTACAATTACATTTAAAAAAAATTAACATGTCGCAGCGCGAGTGCCATTGAGTGAAAGCTGTTTGGGGCAAAGAATCAATTTAACGTTGACTGACCGGCGGTCCTGACTGTATTAATCCTGCCAAAACCAAATCAATAGCAAAGGCAGCCCTCTGCTATTAGAAGGGATGCCCTGCCCCGGGTGAGGCGCGTTCAAACGGGCTGCGAGCATTTCTCATGCTGCCTGGTTGAGCAGCACCTACTCTCTATTCTCCCCGCGAGTTTGGGGCAACACATACTTTGATCTGATCTAATTACATTTGGGTCGGAGCCTTGTGTGAAAGTGACACGGAAATCTATTACTTCCTGCGTGTGAAATCGCACTCCCGTTAAGTTTCATTATGTAAAAGGACGAGAGCCTTCAATCAACAAATAAGTACCGCTGAAGAAACTCTTAATTCTTGGGGATAATCTTTCCTGGTCTTGAGATCAGAGTGTACCCTCTAGCCCTGAGCTGTTGTAGGTATTGTGTGTGGCCTCCCCTTATGGTTGCCATAAACTGTGACGAACTTTAAAAGGTAAAATGGATTTTTTGTTTTGTTTTGGTCGATCAACAGCCAGTGGAGCAGCTATCGATTGGGGAGGGGACAGGATTTGGCTGAATCTCCTTTCAGAAACAGATGTTTAAACATGATAGCAACTCCAGTCAATTAACCCATTAAAACCCCGTTTTATCGCATTGATTCCCGCAGGCTGCTGCAGCGGGTTTCGGTTTGAAAGCCTCTTTGTTAAGGGGGGGAGTGTGAGAGAGAGAGAGATTAGGGGAAGAATTTGGATATTTACAGGATTCACTAGAGAAAGGGACGCGGAAAACTCTTCTTGTCATTAAGCAAAGTTGTTGTAAAGTAAACCGCGACCTCCCGCCAAATCTGCTAAATAATAGCTCATTGCTGATCACAAAATATAGATAGTAGCTAGTTAGCTTAGGGAGAGAGTAGCTATGTTACCTGCAACATTCCGTTCGAGATAAACTTCATAGGTCAGGCTGCCTATCTAAGGAAAACGCTATGCCTGTACTACAGCATGCTTAAAAAGTTGGCCCGAAACTTTAAAAATATGAAGGTGTTCTCCCAGCTAGTGCACGCTTGGGACTAAGAGGATATCCAGGAAAGGGCGAGACAACCCAGCGGTCTGCGGGTAATTTAGTTGCTCTGCCTTGTAAATGTTGAAACATCCACCTTGACTTGAGCGCGTATATATTGACTTGGGCGTGACAGTGAGGTGCAGTTGGGAGCCAATTTGCGAGGCTTGTCTTCTGTATGAGGCCAATGGTGCCTTGGTAGCCATCAGCCCTGAAGTGTGATGACACTTGCAGCACATGCAGATAGTAGGAAATGAAACCCTGGGACAAGAGTTCAAAGTAACTTCACAAATCCCTCTTGGGAGACGGACCATTCAGGGGTGGGGGAAGACAGCCCCATCAGAGCTAAGGGTTAATCATGAACCTGCAATCTCTGGAAGTCATGGAGTTGGCTCCACATGTGCCTGGAAGGGGGTGGGGGGAGGAATGCAGCCCTGGTCCCAGGACTATCTTGCCCAAGTGTTGGGTGGTGTAGGGCAAACGGGGAGTGACAGGTATTGGGCGGCTGTAGCCAAAGCGCAGGATACACACGATCCTGCATACAACTACGTTGTGAAAATACCCTCCTGTAAACCAGAACATTGGGATTTGGTTTAGTGAAATACGATCCGGACTAAACAAACGAACGATAGGAATCAAAAGGAAGGAAAGGTTTCGGCGTTCAATTCCTCAAGTTTAGCGATACATGCAGATTATTGTCCATCAAAAAGGATTAGTAGCTAGATTAATAAATCCAGATAATCAAAGTAAATATAAATAACCCTTGTCATCCGAAGTTCCGTTACAAATAGGTTTAGGAAGCCAGAGCTGATTGGACGATAGTTACGTGTACATGGCACTAAGGAAAAAGAGAAAAGCTAGTATTATATTTTGAAGCGAAGAAACCTGTTTTTTACCTGCACAGGTTCATAGACCTGAGAGTGTTCTAAATTAGCGGAATCTGTGTGGTTTTGTATACATCTTACCTTTTGCATCAACGTTGCTGGTTTCAGTTAAAGAACAAACGTAGGAAGTTGCGAGCGCTTTCATTTTCTACTCTGGACTGTTTGTTAATAAAGCCGCCCCCCACCTCTCTTTTTTCAGGCTTTCCAATGATCATGTTATAAAATATTTATTTGTATAGCGTGTGTAGTTCTATAGCTATACAGCATTACAGTGTGCAGAAGGTACACCTCATTAACAATTCGTGCAGGTGTAATGTGAAGTATCAGGGAAATGATCTTGTAAAATTAGGATTTTTTTTTCAAATCACTCGCACCCAAAGAGGCAAATAAACACGGCGAGGGGATCTCCTAGCTGCAGCCAAGTAGTCATAATATCTCCACTTGCTGCAAAGGAAATAGGATTATTCTCTTTACTTGGTGGAGTTAGGTTGATGCCTTTGGATGAATACGTTAATGGCTTTAGATGGAGCAAAAGGATCATTTATTTCCTCTGGGTGTTTTTAACTTCCAGAATAGAATTGTGAGATTATTTAGATGTTCCTACTTTTCCCCTTGTTTGTTTTTTTCTGAAATAAGCACTGGATGCGACTGAAAAGGCTTGAAATCGTGTCAAAGTGATGTTTTAATCTCATTGAAAAGTGTATTAAAGGACAAGATGTAATTTATGTGAGATGCTTTGATGAAAAGAGAGATTGGAGTGGATGATACTTTCACTCTCCTGTGAACCTCATGTCATATTTATATTGAAGCCTGTGTAGCTAATCTAATTTGCAATAACTAGAATGGTCCGCCAGAAAAAGCTGCTGTGATTTCTCTTCTTTCTTTATTTACTTATTTCATGTAAATTCGTTCTGACTTGTCTACCTCTTTGACTGAGTGAGGCCTTTTCTATTTTTGGCTAACGAGTGAGGATGTCAGATATAAATATTTTAGTTACAATGCTATCATTCCAGTTTTTCTAGGCGACGCGCCATAAATTCGTGAGATATCGTCTTACTGTTGTTTACAAACAATACTGTACTGTGGTTGTAGCGCTTTCCCGTATCTTAATGATACATATACCAGAAGCCCAATTTTAAAGCCTAATTTTCTAATAATGCCCGTTTCTTGCCCACTTTACCTGGTCTTTTTCTCGATTTAAAAGTTAAACTTCACAAAAACATAACTACAATGTTTTTCTCTATACTAGGCTGTCAATTATTCGACACATTTTTTGTCTAAAGTATCTTTTGTTTAACGTATCCTGTGAAAAGAAATGGTCTAGTATCCCTTAAAACTGACAAAATGAGACAACATAAACCTACATTTCATAATACATTTGGTATTTTGCATCCTGACTTGCACATATTACACGTGTGTACTTCAACAGTAAAAAAAAAAACAGAATAGACTTGAACATTACAACTTTTAGGTAAGGCAGAAAAGGTGTATTCAGGCTGTTAATTACAGGGGTTTGTGTCACTGGAATCTTATCAATGACCCGTTTAATATTACTGTAATTACTGACAAAATAAGACAAGGATGGATCACAATACAGAATATTTCTCTATCAAAACAATATTGTGCTGGAAGTCTGGTTAATATGGAATATAAACAAACATTTTATAAAAGACTCGTTCTGACAAAACGTGATTAAAAGACTCGTCCTGCCTTTTTTTTTTTTTTTTTTTTTTTTTTTTGAGAACCCCAAACTCCTATTGGACTAAGGATTAGGCCCTGTTCAAATAGATACTAATATCGATATATCCTGTAATGAAAAAGAAAAAAGAAAAACAAAGGCAGAGAACTCTACCATTGGTCTCAGGCTAACAATCCCAACATCATTTAAGTGTGTCTTGCAGTTTCTCCCTGATCGTTAGCTCTTGAATCTGACAACTTGGTACTGCCAGTTCATTCACAAGCCAGAGCTCCGTTGAAACTTCAGTGTTACTGCAGACTGCAGTGTAGATCAAACATACAGAAGATCGATACTATTTCATTTAGGCGCAACCAAAACATAAAGCACTTACTGAAAGTCAGTGTCAGATAGAAATGAAGGAGTGACAACAAAAGCTAGGGATTTCTAAACTCTTCCTATCGCACTGAAGAGTAATTTATCAATACTGGCTTGAGCTGGAAAAAGTTGAGCAAAATTCCCTTGGAAAATGGCTCTTCCGGACCTCATTTAAACATCTGGTTTTGCGATAATGATGGCTTACAAAACCATAATTACAGATGTATTTAGTAAGTTATCGAATTGTTTATTAACAACCATTTATTCTTTTTTTAAAATCAGACTAATGTACTGAATACACTTTTGTATTTAGTTTAGTGTCTCTATCTAGAGAACTGCTAGAAACGTCCCAGGAGTACAGTCAGTTCCATTTAAGTAGCTTCAGAGCTATATTTATTTCCCACGCAGTTGGAGTTGTTGCTTGTACTAAGGAAATCTGCTTGGTTTTAATAATATTTCATCGACATTTACATTAATCGTCACACGTTAATATCCGTCTGTTTTTCCTTTCTATGTGTATGTCCCATTCCTTTGTCCCTTACGGATTCCTGTCTATTGTCATTAAGTTTTGGTGACTTTGGCGTTTGCTCATCAGTGCGCTAACATTGAAAAAAGAGCAATGGTCCATGTTTACGAAGCTCTGTTTTCGTTGATTTTGAGGGGAAACAAGATCGAACCCAACTTCAGAGATAGGACAAATCATTCCAGTTTCCTAGTAATAGTTTGTATGACTAACAATAAAAAGCTGCCGTTCGAGTCTCATTGGGGTTTTCATTTTAACCGTAATACGGATAAGAAAAAAAACAGTAACTAAAGGATTTGGAGAAGGATCATGACTGCTCATTTTGGGGGGGTACATGGTGTGTGGTTAGAGTAAGCTTTGCCTTTTGGAGCTTTCCCTTGATGGCACAGCTCGCCTTGGGAAAGGGGAAAGACATTTCTTGCTGGAGGTTTAGCCTTTTCCCTTTTCTTTCATTCATAAACCTGGTGGCTGTAGACACAGCTTGAATATTGACGTCTCTTCCCCCAACTGCTCCTCCGTTAACCCAATTACAGAATTCATCAAGAACTGTGTTGAATTATCTCTTTCCATACAGTATCAGCATTAGCCTAATTAAAAGCTATAATGTCTGATATAATGATTAAATCGTTAGCTCTGCTGTAGGGAAGCAATATTTTGTTTTCCCTTCAATTAGAAGCTGATTGAGGTTTTCAGAGCAGGTCAGCTGTGAAATTTGAATTATATGTGCGAGTACTGTTCACAGGGTGAGCCCCTACTCGAAAGCTCCAGAGATTCTCCAAACGCTTTCACCCAGCGAGCAAGGAAGCGTCAACAGAAAACACACAGAGAGATTAGATATTTGCTTTAGGATTGTGGAGTTAGGATCTCCAGATTAACTGTTAGTATTGGAAAGGGAAAGGACTTTATTTATTTATCCTTGTCTCAGTCGCTATCCATCCCAACTGGCTATTACTTTGAGTCCAAAGCATGATCACATTCTTGCAAAGTTACCGAGACACTAAAGACTTGTTCTTTTGCTCTGGTTGCTTGTCGCTGGTCCAGAGGATGCTCCGAGCTGGATTTCACAAGCAGAGTCGGTTTCGATTCTGCACTGGCCAGGAGCCTGTTCAGTAAGGGCATGGGCGACCTGGAAGGGATGCTGCTTAAAGCCAACGCTGTGGGGGGACATCCGCACGGGGATTGTCACGGGACTGCAATGAGACGGGGAAGAGGCTGAATCCGGGGCTGTGGGGAGAGAGGACTAGAGGTGAGCTGGAGGGGGCGGAAGCAGCCGGCTCCGGGCACTGCTCTGGGCAGGGAAGCAGAGCCAAGGCAGCGAGGCGGTGTTTCTGAGTTACTTTGCAGCCAGCAGACGGCGATCGCAGCCTGCGCTGGGGATCTCCTCCAGAGTCCAGCGCTGGCTCGCTGCAGCCCGCAGCTGGGTCCTCTGCTGCAGGCGTTGCTTCCTCCTCCTCCTCCTCACAGGGGCCCAGCAGCTCACGACCTCTGGCAGCAGCCACAGCGCCGGCTTCTGGCCCGCTGCGGGAGGCGCAGGCGGGCTGCAGAGGAGGCAAGGCGGGATCCCCCAGCTGGGCTCCCTTCCCGCCACAAGCGCGCTCACGCAGGAGGGAGACACCGCCTGGGGAGGTGCGGCTCGCAGCCAAGAGGAGCCTGGTGGCGGGGGAGGGAATCACTTGTGGCTCCCGACGCAGCGCAAGCGGGGCAAGCCTGCGCTTCCTCCACCCCAGCGCTGCGCCAGCGCCGGATACGGGACCTTTCACCCTTTCTTCCCTGCTGCCGGCGCGGGGGGGCGGACGCCTTCCGCTCTCTGGGGACGCCTCTGCTGGGCGGGCTTTCCCCGACATTTAGGTTTCCTCGTGGGATCCTGGTCCCCGAGGAGCGGAGGCATCAGCCCTGTATTTATTTCCTAAAAATACCGTCCCCCGCCCACACACACACACAGGCTGGCCCCCGCTCTCCTCTCCTGCCCCCGCCTAACTTCGGGCTGGCTTGAACTGCACTTCTCGCTGCAGAGAGCGAGTTTAGGGAAATCTCTTCCCCGCAGCCAGCCCAAGTAGCTGCCGGCAGCCTCCGCTCCCGGCCGGGCGATGCCAGCAGGTCATGTCCGTCCTGCCATTACACAGCGTCGCGGAGTCCACTGGGCTTCTGGCTGCACTCTGGGAAACTTATGAATAGGGTGACCAGACAGCAAATGTGAAAACTGGGGACGGGGTGGGGGGGTGTAATAGGAGCCTGTATAAGAAAAAGACCCCCAAATCGGGACTCTCCCTGTAAAATCAGAACATCTGGTCACCCTAGTTGTTCAAGGCCTGGAGGCCTGATTGCTCGAGCCTGGATCTGCTCTGTAAACCAGGACATACTGGGAAGTGAGGCCAGAGAAAAGAACAGGAACTTAGATGCCTGCTCATGACCCTGGGCTGCTCTTTATCCTAAGTCGATGTTGTACAAGAACACCACAATCTCCTGTCAGGATACACAAGAACCAAGTGCAAATATAGTCAAGGAGCTAAACTACACACACACACACACACACACACACACACACACACACACACACACACACACACACACACACACACACACACACAATGAACCCACCAATGAAGCTCTGAGTGTGAGTGCAAAGATTGGCAGTCAGCCCTCTCTTCACAGCTAGCTGTGCTGTCTGTCCCGGGGGGCCATGGGGTGTGCGGGCTGCAATCATACAGCGCTATTCCCCTGGAGATCTTCAAAGGGATGGCTCAATGTGACATGGCCTCATCCAAATAGCATCAGTGCTGGGCAGAGCTCCTCGCCCTGGCCTGTTTGTGTTTGGTTTGCTGGTGGGTATTTTCTTCGCGGCATTTTTGTAGCTGTGGAAGGAAAGGAGCCGATGAGTTGTATTGTTTGGGGTTTGTTTGTTTACTGGAAGAGGGGGTGGCATTGCTTCCAGGGAAAGCAGAAAGATTACGGATGAGCTAGTGTACGGCTTTTCTTCTTGCTTTGCCAGACTCGGAGTCTTGGCGCTGGGTGTCCTGCTGCTGCCTGATTGGCACACGCAGCAGCTGTCAATCAACTGTCACTTGGCAACAAGTTACACCTGCCGTTTGAGTTTAACGCTCATAAATGCAGGCACCCAAAGTGCCTGCAACTGGGCCATAGTAACATAATCCATAAAAGCTTTATTGCGGGTGCTTTGAACACTTGCTATAGCGCAGTATATATAATTCAAGCCTAAGCATCTACTGTCAGTTGAAATGCACGGGGAAACAAAGGGCAATATCATATTTGGAAACAATTTGCGAGAATATGATTGATAGAGAAAAAAATCTACACTGAGTCAAAGTCAGTTATCTAAATTCCAAAGATTATAACTTCTTCCTGTTATGAACGTTAGATTTCGGGGCATGTGTTAAACGAATTGCCAGATTCCTATGGAAAAGATGGCACCAAAACTGTTTCATACAACTTATTTTCAGGTCTTTGGCTATTTTAAAATCTAATTTCAAAAATAAAATATCACTCGGTCCTTAAGTGACAAAAACAGTTATAACTTCTCATAAATCATTGCCTTTATCTGTTGGTTTATTACAATACTCAACTCTCCTTTCTTTGTCAGCTGTCAAAGGGGAAACGTATTTATTTCTTAAACAATTCCCCTCCACGCACACACACACGCACACATATTAATTGGTAACTTTTAAAATGCAATATTAAACAACTAAACTGTTTGGCTTGTTTTTCCCCTACAGATGTAACAAACTATTATCATTAACTAAAATAAACAAGCTACTAAAACACGGAGGTCCCGATCCTATAATCTTTAGTTAAGTAAATCTCCCATTGATTTCACTAATGACTTCAAGGGAAGTTTTTCATCAAAGAAACAAACAGCAGATTGCAAAATAGCGCCTGGATCCTGCACCCATTAAAGTCAATGGCAAAACTCTCATTGAATATAGTGGGAGCAGGAGCAGGCCTCATACATTTAATCGAAAATATATGTAAAGTAATATTATTCCTCTAAATTAATCAAAATGAACGTGAGGAGATTACTACTTAATGTCAAGTAATCTAAAATGAAAATTGTTTAATCTGGACACAGAACATCACGCTGTTGCCTTGTATATTATAACAACCCTACTATATAAAAGTTCTACAGCAATAACAGTAATAGCGATGACTGGTATTATTTCTGTAATTTGGACAGCCATTAGGGTCACGAAAATTAACACTCACATTAAGTGGGAGAAAAAGAGGAGATGCCAGGTGTCCATTTCCTCCCACACAATGAAATATTATTATGATCGTGATTCATATATGTTTATTTGTACTATAGAATGGGCATTTGCAGGACGATATTAATGGTATACAGTCACTTTCGTTATACACCCTTATTTGCACCGCAATACAAAATCACTGAAATCTGTCTCACTGCTCAGGCAGGGAACAAAAATGTTCCCTTTAACGTTTTCACAAAGAATTAAGTTGTCCATGTTTACTTTACAGAAATGCAAGATGTTTATATATACATTTAGGAGTATCAGGTACTTTAACGCCCTTAGATCTTAATATATAATAATAGCAATTTAGGTGATTAGCCTATATTATGGCCTAGGCCTTTGTGTATTTTCAGTACTTGGAACAGCCATGTCATTAACTTGGGTAGAAACATTTATGGTCCGAGTTTACAGTCATCATTCAGGCAATGCTCCAGTAGATATAACTCCTTAGGAAGAATGGAGAGATCTCTACCACACAATTCGGAGATCTGCGCTGATCCAGCCGTGGGAGGTTTCTCTGAGTAACGGGTGCGGGATCGGGCCATTGTCTTTTCAACTCCACATTTAACATAGTAAACATCGAGTTATGGACTGGCATATTGATTTTATTTATTAATCTACTGAGGTGTGCTACTCTATACAAACCACTGTAACAGTTGCTCTGGAAGTCAATAGCGCAGGCTTTAAACAAGTGCGTTCATATGGATGTACTGGATTGATTAAAAGGTCTGGATTGAGTAAATATATTAAAATAATATAGGCTCCCCCAACCATTTCACCACCCCCATCTTTTAAAAGGCGTGAGAGAAAGTTCAGTGAGAATTTAAGGAAGCATTAGGTCTCTAAGGACACGCAGGCAGAAGATTCAAATGTAAGGCTACCGCTCAGGAATGCAGATGGTGTGTTCCTGTGGTTCTCCAGCGAACACACAGGCACGCAACGCCATGCCAACAAAACATTTCATGTATCCCACCACGCACCATCGTGTAGTCCTGACACAGGCACAAACGCACCTGCCAGGGTTAAGGCAAGAATGTCATCTCTAACTTTGTAATTGCCTGACTTTTGTAGGCTATGTAGCTAGCACTCTGTGTGTTTCGAGTACGGGGTATTATTGTTGCAGGATTATAATGGTATTTAATTACTATTAACTCCTCTTTACCTAGCAGGGCAAAGCAGGGTAGCCGTGACCCCAGCTCTGGCCCCTCCCAACCTCCCCTCCACCCCCAGAATAGTTTATACTTCTCACCTCCGGACGTCACTCCTCAGCGCGCCATGCAAATAATCCCCCGCCGCCGCGTTCCGATTGGCCACGGCAAACTCATTTAATCCCAGTTCTGTGCGCGGTGTATGGCTGCTGGACTCCTCTCTCTGTGTGTCTCTCGCCAGCTCCTCCTCTCCTGATTCCTCCCGGGCAAGAGGAGGGAAACCACAGAGAACAAATTACTGTGCAACTTCTCTCTGGCTCCGGGGTTTTTTTCTCTCCCCCTCCTCTCTATTTTCTTCTCCTCACTCCCTCTCCCTCTTTTTTAGTTCTCGTTTAATTACTTTTTTCGGAAGCTTTTCCTCTTTCTTCTGCTCTGTTCACCTGGGAGCAGCGGACGCAAGTCACACACAAGCTCTCTAGAAGTTAACAAAGAACAACAACAACAAAATAGCTCTGTTAAGAATCAGGGGGAGACAGAGAGAGAGAGGAGGGGTGTGCGTGTGTGTGTGCCGGAGAGAGAGAAGGACATTTCTGAGTGCTCTGCACACTCCTCCTCCTTGCAAAGTGAAGCAGCAAGTTTGCCTTGCACCTGTTTGAGCAGCTTGAATCCAGATCGCCAGCAAGCCCTGAAAGTGGTTTTCAAAGGAGAAAGTTTTTTTGCCTAAGGTGTTCCCGGGTGTGCTTTTTTTTTTTTTTTTTTTTTTTTGTCTTTTCTCGTCCCTTCCTTCTTGGCTCTCTGTGTTTGATATTTTTATGCTTGGTGCCGGTGGAAAATAAAAAGCTACTTGAATGTACAGCATGATGATGGAAACGGACTTGCACTCCCCCGGCGGAGCCCAGGGCCCCACTAATCTAACGGGCCAGACCGGAGCGGGAGGCGGCGGAGGCGGCGGCGGCGGTGGGAACAAAGCGAACCAAGACCGGGTCAAGAGACCCATGAATGCCTTCATGGTGTGGTCCCGGGGCCAGCGCCGGAAGATGGCCCAGGAGAACCCCAAAATGCACAACTCGGAGATCAGCAAGCGCCTGGGGGCCGAGTGGAAAGTCATGTCGGAGGCCGAGAAAAGACCCTTCATCGACGAAGCGAAGCGACTTCGGGCGCTGCACATGAAGGAGCATCCGGATTATAAATACCGGCCCCGCAGGAAGACCAAGACCCTGCTCAAGAAGGACAAGTACTCGCTGGCCGGGGGGCTGCTCAGCGCCGGCTCGGCGGGGGGCGGCCCCGCCGGGGTCGGGGTGGGCATGGGGGTCGGGGTGAGCCCTGCCGGCGTGGGCCAGCGGCTGGAGAGCCCCGGCGGCACGGCCAGCGGGGGATACGCGCACATGAACGGCTGGGCCAACGGCGCCTACCCGGGCTCTGTGGCCGCGGCGGCGGCGGCGGCCGCGATGATGCAGGAGGCGCAGCTTGCCTACGGGCAGCACCCGGGTAGCGGCGGGCACCCGCACCATCCGCATCCGCACCACCCGCACCCGCACAACCCGCAGCCCATGCACCGCTACGACATGAGCGCGCTGCAGTACAGCCCCATCTCCAACTCGCAGGGCTACATGAGCGCCTCTCCCTCGGGCTACGGGGCCATCTCCTACGGCGCCCAGCCCCACCAGAACTCGGCCGCAGCGGCAGCGGCGGCCGCTGCCGCGGCGGCGGCTTCCTCCGGAGCTCTGGGCGCCTTGGGCTCGCTGGTCAAGTCGGAGCCCAGCGTGAGCCCGCCCGTCACCTCGCACTCACGGGCCCCGTGCCCCGGGGACCTGCGGGAGATGATCAGTATGTACTTACCGGCCGGAGAAGGAGGGGACCCGGCTGCGGCTCAGAGCCGGCTTCACTCCCTGCCCCAGCATTACCAGAGCGCCAGCACGGGGGTCAATGGCACGGTCCCCTTGACACACATCTGAGCCGGGAGGGAAGGAGAGGGACAGAAACTTGCATTGAACCCGGCTGAACTGTACCTCTGTCTGCCTGGCCGCCGCCACCACTCCCCTCCCCAGCGCACACACCCGCCGGCTCCCTTTTTGTACAGAAAATGTTTGGATGTTCTTGTAATAACAAATAATAATAATAATAATAATAATTAATAATGAGGGGGAAAGGTAACGATTGCTCTAATTACCTTTTTTTAGGACTAGTTTCTGAAACTAGTTTTTGCGTTTTAGACTGAACTTCTGTGTTTTATTGAGACTTTTGTACAGTATTTATCATTCATCCACGAGGCACAGAGCGTTTTATTTGCTAAAGAGAAAAAAATCACAAAAAGACAAAAAAAAATAAGAATAATCACACAAAGATCTAGGCGATGCCAACTTTTATATTGCAGAAGCGTTACCCGCTTCTTCCTGGGATCGCTTCTTGTGTAGGCTTTTTACTGCCTAATTAAGACAAAGTTGATGGGGAAACAGTTCTCATTTATTACACATGTACTAAGACAAATCCAAAACCACACGTAAAAGTTTTTGTAGATGTTATTGCGGGGGGGGGTTATTTGTTTGTTTATTTATAAAACTTTTTTTTCCCGACTGCAACATTATTCTTGGTTTTGTAATACTTTATTGTACCTTTTTATTTTATTTTTGTTTTGTTTGTTTTTGTATGATTTCTTGTAAATGCATTGTGAATTAATTTTTATTTTAGGCGTTACGAGGGAATTGTGTATATAGTTTACTAAAAAGCCTTTCTGCTAAAGAAAAATCCTAAGGATGCGTTCGTTGACTACTGAGTTAAATAAATTTCAAAGTGGAAAAAGTCACCTGTTTTTTTTTCAATAAACCCGAAAGGTACTAATTTTATACGCATGGTATGCCTTAAAATATAACCAGTAAACCTAGAAATTGAAAAGGAATTTAAAAAAAATGATCAGAAAATAACATAAAACAAATCCCGTATTGTGTTTAGATTTCTCACAATCTATATAAAACTGAAGGGATGAAAGTAACAAAAGTAGTTAGCTTTTTTTTAAAGATATTTTAATAGCTGTTAAGGTATTGTTAAGAAGGCGACCTATTAAAATACTTTCCATAGTACTCATGGTTCATTTTGTTTATTTTATTTGTGGAACTGACTGTCCAAACCTGGAGTGACTTCATGGCTAGGGGCTCTTATCAGGTCTGGACGATCTGCCTTCCCTTTCTCTCAGATTTCAGACTGGGGATCCCAGCAGCGATGGGGAAACCTCGTCCCGGAGGGATGCAAAGGCTCCAGCGTATGCACAAGTTCCTCTCTAATCACCACAACAATTGCAAGAGAAACTGATTGGGTTTGAGTGTAATGAAAAACAATCTCTGTACCAAAAATATTAAAAGAAGTCCTGGCCCTCCCAACTCCCCCCCCCTCCCCAGGGGGCTGCAAACAACGCTGGATTTCACGCACGCACACACGCGCGCGCGCACACACACACACACAAATCCTGTGTAACTGGAATGCAAGTTCTTAAAAACTGGTGTGAAAAGCTGTCAAGCAAAAATGATGTATTTGTTCCTAACAGGATCCTGATGTTGTTTAATGCTTTGAAAATTTATTATATTTTTTTCTACGTGTTTATCGGTACCTTGCTATATTCTGGAATTAAAAGTTTGCTGTAAACTTCATTTAATAGTAACGACAGCACTCAGTATTGCATTTAAAAATCATATTGTAGCAAATAAATTTTGAAATTAGTCGTAACATATTTAAACAAAAAAGAAGAAGAAATATTTTAACATCCAGAGTGGAAACATCGTTACAGCAGGCTTTAGAGCATCTTTTTATTGGTGGTGAATAAGTAATTTATCCATCCAAAAATGGGGCACTGTTAGTTGGTTAATAAGGAGCGGGTTCGGTCCGTATTAGAGATTGCACTTTAACTATAATGCTTACATGACAATTGACATATGTAACTATTTGGAGTCATTTTGATAATTTTGTTTAAACCACTCATTCGTTAAAGTGCGAAATTTTACTGAAAGATGTCTATTGATTTCTAACAAGGTAATAAAAATCCTTTTTGTAACTATTTGGATCCTTTATTAAACCGTTGTGTGTGCAGGTTTAGATTTTCAGCAAGTAGGTTTGTGAAACGTTCCGTGTACAAACACCGCACACACAAACCGTACCTTATGGGAAAGCTCTGTAGTTGTGCTCCTTCTAGCTAGGCATGATCCTACATCTTTCTAATCTAAAATAATCACATTTGTACTTTTAAATATGCAGAATAAATTGAGTACCTGTTGAACTATTTCTTAATATGACACACACATACACACACATATTTCTCGGCTCATAGCGCAATATGAGTGTATACGTACACATGTGTGTTTATAGGGTATATATATATATTTAAAACGTTTGGTGCACCCTTGATAGCTGCCCTTCCTCTAAGAGTTACAGAGTAACTGAAGTTCAGATTTATTCGGGGGAGAAATAAGTCACTAAATTTGCATAAACAAAATATAATTTGAAAATGCTGTTGTATGCACTGTTCTACATACAAATTATGTAATAATCCTTTTTGGGGAAATAAACATTTGAACAGTTCCAAACTAAATATAGAACGATTTCCATCCACTCTTGGCGAGATTTTTCTTTTCTTTCTTCCTTTTCTATCCCCTCACTCTTCCTTCCCCTCCCCTATTTAGCATTAGCCCTATAAATAATAGAAATATCTGCACTTTTAATTTATCGGGATTAAAAAGAACAAACCCGAATACAGTTAAATAAATATCGAATATTCTGCGCATTCCTTTCAAGGGAATGAAATCCTCTCCATGAATGTCAAAGACAGAATTATATGACTATGTAATGTATTATCTGCTCATGGGTTATTGGTTTTGCTCCATGGATTTTTTTTTTAATCATGTGTAGCTATAGACAGCATCTACAAGCAACATTAAAACAACTTTGTTAGGTGGAAAAATATGGTTAGGTATGGTAAAATAGTTCATTCTTCGGGCTCTTTTCTTTGCAAGTTATATATAAATGAATAATTTAATATGCAAAACTAAAGATAGGTTTAAACGATTTATGGATTAAGTACTTTACATCGAAAATGTATGAAATGTTCATCCTATAACATGATTGACAGAGCTATTAAAATCACCTATATGGAGGAATTAAAAACTACGCATTTCGTTTTCAGTAAAGGAGGAAATTCCAGGCACTAAAAAGAAGAGGGCGGAGGGGAGAATATCGTTTGTACTGAGCTCTGTTATATGGAGCTGGGGGTTGGATTCAGGGCTTCCCCCCCAGGGGCAGAGATGCAGCTCTGCCCCCCACCCCTGGACACTGCTGCCCCTCTCTTGGCTCCTGGCCTGGCTCCGGCCCTCATCTAGACCTCTTGGGGAGAGGGACAAGCAGGGTCGGAGGCAGAACTTGCTAAGGCTGGGGGCGGCGGCCGATTCTTTCTAAACTTCAAACGAGAAGGCAAACTTGGCCTTGACTCGCAGCTCTTTTCCTAACGGTTTGGGGAGGGGGCGGCTGGGGAGCCCGAGTAGCTGAGGTGAGGGTTGTGCTGGGCTCTGGGGATTAGGGTTTCCCGCAAACTCCACTCCCCCTTGGTGGGGAGGGCACCGTGCAAGAGCCCGAGGGCTGGTAAAAGTGGGGGAGGGACATTGGCGACTGAATACGCTGAGCTCTTGGGGGAGATATTAGGCTGCATGAAGTGGCCCGTTCAAATACTCTCTTTGGAAAGGGGGTGGGTCTCCAGAATCTACCCGCAAAGCTGTGGACACCCAGAGCAAAGCCCCTCGATCGCCACGGCGGGAGAGGAAGCTCAAGAGATGAGCCAGGCGGCTGGGCGCGGACCCTCCCGCCCAGCTGTGCTACCTCCTCCAGGCAACATCAGCCCTCCGGGGCCGGGGGGAGACAGACGCTGAGCGCTTGGCCGCGCTATAACGTTTTCTTCTTATTCAGAAAGTAGACCCCTCCCCGGAACCCCCAGCTAATCCGGGCGGGCGGCGGGACACAATAACCTGGGACTGCACCACCACCTACACCGACAGCTGCTTCTGTGCTTTCCCTTGACCCTGCTTTGCGGCGTGATTTGTTGGGGGAAATGAGGTGGCCGCTCGTGTTCCTGCCCTCTCCCATTTCCCTCTACCCTGCGCCCCGATCCCTCTGCCGACCCCCGCCCACTCCCCTGCCCTCTGCTCCATTCCTCCCGCCCACTCCCTCTCCCCTTCCCTTTTCCTTCCCTTCCTCCTCCCCTAGCCTCTGCTCATCTCACCCACTCCTTTAGCGCTGCCCCCTGCCTTTCTCCTCTCCTCCCCGTGCCTTTGCTTCCACTTCCCCTCCCCCGCCCCACCCCGGAGCCACATGGCAGACTGGTGGGCGGCTCTCGCAATACCCTCTGGTTGTGCGTGTGCTGGGGGCAGGTGCTCGTGGGCAAGGAGCCCCCTCCAGGAGAGGCCCAAGGCGGAGGGTGCCGGGGAAGGGGAGGGGGAAGGATCGCCTCGGCCTTCAGCGCAGCAAACCAAGGCGCCACAAGTGGCTGCGGCTCAGCGCTGCGGCGGCGCGGGCTGCTCCAGCCGGGTGGCAGCAGCCGGGCTGCTGCGGCTGAATGACGCAAGGGGCCGGGGGAGGAGGGGCTGTTTGGAGAGCGCGGGATTAGCGAGGAGAGAGCCCTGACCCCGGGATCAGCGGCCAGTCAAACCCATTTACACTCACCCAGCGGAACGCTGACGGCTCCCGCTGCAGCAAGCGGCCGGCCGGGCAACAGGTGAAACCAGCGTCCTCCCGCTGCGCCGGCGTGGGGGCGGGAGGCTCGGGGGAGCTGGAGGGTGGGCAGAGCCATCGCCGCCGAGGGAGGGAGCCAGGGGACAGGAGGCCGCTGGGGCCAGGGAGGGTGGGACGCTGCCGATCGCAGGAGGGAGGAGGCTAGCCTGGTGTGGGGAGGGGCATAGGCCAAAACCGGCGGGCAGAGGCACTCCGGGAGTGAGCCAGGCTCTGCCTCGTCCCATGATGTCGTATCTGGCCCGAGCTTTTCCCTCCTTTCCCCGCAGGGCAGCAGATGAAAAGGAATCTATGTTCCCACCCAGCGGAGCGTCCAGAGTGCGGCTCAGCCAGGGAAAGGCCAGGGCCGGCATGGGCCAGGGCGCAGCTCCCGTGGGCGGACAGCGCCGCGCTGTGTTTCACGTGGGAATCTGCCACCTCCTAGGTCGGGCAAAAGGGCTCCGAAGGAGACCAAATCTCACTCCGTCCATTCAGTGCCCACCCACCTGGACTCCTCCCCCGTCCAGAGCCGCACGTGCTCCTGGAAGGGGTTTGAAGAAGTGCCAAGGCGCACCTACACAAATGCCCCCCTGCACTCGTGTGAGTGTGTTTGTGCGCGTGCAACTGGCATGTCCACGCGCTGAATAAGGAGGCGCCTGCACGCGAAATGACCGCGCCCCACCGCCATTGCCCAGCTGGCACGTGCAGTTCTGCCGCTGACTTGACTCAGAGGCCGCCGAGACCTCCACTGTGCCCGCCGCAGTGCTTCTCGTGGACTTCCCAGCTGGCTTCCAGAAGTGAGATCGCCCCAGACGTACAATGAGCAGGAGACAACCTTGAGGAGCAAGCACAGCCTGGGCAAAACAGGAACTGACGCCATCCTTGGAAAGAATCTCTTAAGAATGTCCCGTTCCACTTACAATGAAACTACTTATTTTAAGGGTCGGCACCATGTATTGAGAGGAAATCCCCTTGCAACACATTTTAATCAAACAGAACTGGTGCCCACTCACTCTGATTTGCGTTCTTTACCAGTTCCTGGGCTTCATAGGAAGGAGAGATCCAGATCAGCCCTGGAGAAGTGCAGCTCCAGTGGGGAAGAAGGAAGGGGGTTACAGCTGGTGGTCACAAGGGCAGCTGGTGGTCCGTGGTTGAACTGCACCCCGCGGGGGCCAGAAGAATGTACGTCCCACATCAAGGGAGGCCCGCATAACCCAGAGAATGAGAGTGAAATGAGCTCTGAAAAGGAAAAACGAATCTCACAGGAGGAATAGGCGTAAGCGGTCTCACAGGGCTTGGGGAGAGGGCGAAATGAGGGAGCCTACGGGGGACCCAAAGTCCAGGGAAATGCAGCCCTTGCAAGGCTGAATAAGAAAACGGAACCTGAACAACTCGATTTCTTGCAGTTCCTGTGGGGAGAAAGGGGTGTCTAAAGGCCAAACGAAATTTATGGTGACATGGAAAGGGAGTGCTCACCAGGTGGAATGGAGACATTACAGAGATAAGGGGTTAGATCCTTACTTGTTTACATTGTCAAAGCTCCATTGAAATCAGTGAAACTATTACAGTTTACACCAGCTGAGGATCTGTCTCGGGGATCCCGCGCAGATTAAAGGAAAGTAGGTCCAGGAAAACGAGAAAGAAGCTCTGCAGAGAGGTAAATATTTAACCATCTCCAAGCAGACAGAGTTTGATCCTAGCTTACGTCATCACCTCTAGGACAATTCCTGAGTTAAGACAGCAAAAGAAGGGAACCTGCAATACAGAGCTGAAGTCATTTTATTCCCCAAAACATTAAAGGGGAGAAGGTTTTTTAGCGCGGGAATATTTTTTATTGCCCAGAAATGCAAGGCCTGCAGGGGTAGTTGTTTTATAGCTGGACACTTCAAACTTCAGACTTGGTAACGGAAACTGACTACTCCAAAGAATACAATGAAATATTTGTCTATGCGGGAAAATATGCAGCGGAAGCTACCTAACAGAAGTTTTGAGGCCGTCGTCATGACAAAAAATGTTGCTGGTTTTGTGGGAATTGGAAACTATTTTGCAGCTTTGCGGTTGGATCAGGAGAACGCGGGTGCCTTAAGGATGATGGGTATGTATGGTGGGAATCATGCTAACATTGGGCAAATTGGCCTGCGTTTGCCTGAGGACTAATGCAAATAGACTCATTGCCTCCAACACACGCATGGAAGGACGAGCGGGAAACAAAGTCTGATCGCTGATGTAACACTTCCCGGAGTTTGCCAGCAGCAAGAAGAGGGAGGACGTTGAAGCTAAATGTCTTGGAAACGAGGCTCACCGAAAATGAAGAGAAAGCGGGAAATATCTTAGATAGTCGAACATGTACAATTGCTACAGAGAGAACATACCTCTGGAGAACGGGAAGAAGTGCAACTTTGAGCTGACAGAAGGGGAAGTGCAGGGAAGTGTGCCTCTCTCTGGAGGAAAGGACTGTGCGTGGGCTGAAGAAATAGAGCAGACACCACCACGTGGAAACCTAGACTGGAACTAGGGCATTTAAAAAATGGAGGCGCTGTCACCGGAAGGAGAGATCGAAAGTTTAGCAAGGGATAGAACTCTCCATAACGACTGAAAACGAGCAGCGAACAGCGACACCCTAGGTTCTGGGTGGGATAATTTACCAAAGGGTCGGGGGGAATATGGAAACCTGGGTTTTTTGGGCCACATTATATTGCGCACATTTCACAAATACTCAGCTCTTTTTTGAAGGCGGAATGCATACAGAGGAATGACATAGAAAGATTATGTTGCAAGAACTTTTTTTTCATTTGTTCGATCTTAGTTAGGTTTGCAAAATTTAATGGGAGAGTCTTCAAGTTGAGAGTTTGCAAACTGTCTTATGGTAAAGGACACAACGAATCCTGGGAAGAAAGGCGTAATTTTTCAATCACGATCAAATATAACGCGCTAATTGGAAAAAGGCCAGGCTCTGGGACACTCCAAATCACATTAGGTGTAATTACTTTCTCTCTCCCTCAGAGAGGTTAGCTCAGTGGTTTGAGCACTGGCCTACTTAAACCAAGGGTTGTGAGCAGGGGGTTGGACTAGATGATCTCCTGAGGTCCCTTCCAAACCTTTTATTCTATTTCTCCCCTTTAGAAAAAAACGAGAGTAATCAATTATCAATGATCTGGTTGGCTAAACATATTGAAGTGCTTCCTAACTTTACCTATACCTAGGTAAAGAGCAGACGGAAAGGTTTGTTTGTATTATATGTATGGAGAGTCTACCATTGAGTCACTTCACGGCTCTCAGTCAAAAGATACCAAGTACAGGGTAGTTGGAATTCTTTTCAGATATTAGAATTGGAATTTAGAAAATGAACAGGAAAAATAAAACTCCCATGCATTGAATTTAGTTAGACCTTTAAAGGGGAGATTTTGAGAGAGAGAGAGAGACAGAGAGGAACACTGGGACAAGAAGCATCCTTGCAGAACGAAAAGTTTTCCAGCTAGGAAAGCTATACTGGGAAGGGGGATGAATGTATATTCTAACTAGGCTACCACTCCCCAGCGAGATGCAGATCCCAGATATTGTGAGGGTGTTTAGCTAGAGATAAGTAAACAGCCAAAAATTATTCACAGAAAAAAGTATAAACAAACAACAAACAATAGTGTGTCACAAATATCATTTGATGAAGAGGAAGGCCTGTAAGCATGCAATGCATTCTCAGACTGAGTACTTGGTAAGCCACAATCTGACATCAAATAACTAGTTTAGCATCTAGCAATATAAGAATGGGAAAGGCGAAGAAAAATAAGCATGCAAATTACATTTTTCGAAACATTCTTGTGCTGAGCATCCAGTTAATGTGCTAACTTTGGATAGCTGGAAACCATGGCTCAGAAAGATGCCATTAACGTTTCAACTAAAAGCTCCTTTTAATACAGCAAGGCATAGGTCATAATCTAAATAAAGCCTCTTTATTTGTTTCCCTTTCAATCTGCAGGAGTAAGCCACACATGATTTTCACGAATATACCAACATTCTAGGAGCTGTAAAGTGAGCCTAACTAGATAAGTGGTCCAATCTCCAGATGATAAACATGTCAAAAGTTCCAAATACTGAAGATATGAATACCATGTATTTATTGACAAAGAGGGATACATTCATAGACACATTTACTGATGTGAGATTTATACTTTTGTTGTAAAAGAGACATTGCAAACGTTTTAAGAAAACGCAGGAAATACCCATAAAAAGGTCTCTTGCTATTTGGCAAAATGGTTGGGCAATAGCTGGAGTGGTACTTTTACATTTAAACACAAACGCCATGCTTTTAAAGGCAAACTTCAGTGTAAAGTCACCAGATCGTTACTCCTTTAATTACTAACGCGCTGTAGCATGTTCTTGTTCTGTACATCTCTGTGTGTTTATAACTGAAAGTAGCAAATGTTATTTAAGAACTCTCTTCAACTTTTCTATTGTACCTCTGAATGGAAGCTGCCATTTTCCTGCTAACAAACACGAAATAAAAGAGGATAGGGGGAAAAAGACTTGTTCTGCACTGAGATAATTGGGTACAACCCTGGGTTTGGATTACCACGTTTAAATACAGTTCAGTGCAGTATAACCTCCCCTAGCTGTACCTGTTATCTGAAACTCCCTGTTCAAAATCGGGTCATGTCCCTAGTGTCAATTATTTACATTGAAAATGAGGTTGATTAGCCAAACCTTGGTTGTCAAAAGCTATTTAATGTCTCCAGTTACATTAATATGGAGTTGAGAATGGGAGGGGGCGGGGTGTAAGTTTAGCTTTGTTTTAACTTAACTTGTATTTGTGTCCTTAGGAATGTCAAGGAATTTCACATGAAAGCATGAACTGGCCCCATCCATCTCTGCAGGGCGCCTTCCATCCCTACGAAAGACCTCTGTCCCATCACCCTCCCGCTTCAGCTCAGCATGTCAGACTCCACCACTCCTCAGAGACCAGGTGGAGTCTTCGTGCTCTTGGCTGGTGATATCTGGAACAGAGGTCGGACTGCAGGTGGTAGACTTCGAGTAAGTGAGGTTTAGTGTCGAGGTTGCACTCCAGAGTGAGCGGGAGGATGATGCGGGCAAGTGGTCTAGCCTGGTCCGATAGTACCAGACTGGAGAAAGGTAGTGGGAGTGCACAGATTGAAAGCCCGCTTTTTTTCAGAGAGAGGCACAGTTTATCTGACATCGTCTGAAATTCCTGGCCCTGGCTGTAATTAAGCTCCAATCCGCATTCTAAATCCAGCGCTTTTCCTGTTATCTTCTATATAGGATGAGTTTCTTCCTTCCCCGATTTCCTATTGACTGGCAACAAAATGGCAACTCCGAGGAGCTAAGTTTTCACCTGTCTTTTTAAAAATAACGATAACAATATTTCCTGCTGCTGTCAGTGAATGCTGGAATTTGGATAGAGCACTGGAGTTCTCCGTTTAACTCCAGTGCTCTGTCCAAATTCCAACATTCGCTGACTTCACTCAAAAGCAGCAGGAAAGAAAACCTGCTAATGTATGAGACTTGTGACCAGGAGACATTTTTCCTGTGCACAGAACACAAAATAGAAACGTTAATTTAAATGGACACTTGAAAAAGAAACAAACACATTCACAGGGTAATCTTGCAGTACAATAAAAGGCCAAGGGAAAACTCGCCTGTTAAATGAATAGCTCCATTAGGTCAATACCTTTCCTTGTATCGAATCAAAGATACTTCAGATTATCACAGCGTTCTCCATAACGTTACATCTTAAATATATACATTTCGTATGCGTTTTACAGAATATTGCTGTTTTATCAACAGAAGAACAATGGCGCAGGAGATGCAGGAAGGAATGCTACTGCAAGATTTGCTACTTGGATAATTTCTTCAAGGACAATTTCTTTCCAAATAGTGCCTAAGGAGATACAAAATCAGAATTTAGTGTATGTCTAACATAATCTTTTAAACTTCAAAATAAACACAATCCCATAAACACTATTCTCAAATCGTCCAAGCGTTCTGGAAACTTTACAATACAATTATTGCAAAGTACTAAGATTACTACCACTGACCCTTCAACCATACTGCACAAATATTGCCAAATTGAATTCCCCTATCATTTCTCGGAGCCAGCAGTCTGCGGGGGCGGCGGGGTGGGGGGAAAGAAAAGCTCTCTTTTTAAAGTGAAAGACATTTCAGAAGTCTATAGGAAAACGGTCTAAAGCTAGATAGATTAGTATTGTCTCTTGTTCAACCTACATGTCTCCTGCAGGTTATTTTTTCTCTAGTACAAATGTAATTTAATAGTTGAGGTTGATATTCTTTCACTTTCAGCTGTCTGCGCTATAGTCCGGTGTCGTTCCACGTTAGATGATTACCTTACTATCCTATATGCACAATTTAAAGGGAATTACCTATTACTTCAATTATTTGTTTCTTATCAACTGATGTTACAGTACAAGGATTTGCATTGAAAGGACACAAAGAAGGAGCAAGTCATGGCACATTGCCAAGTAAAAGAGTAATGTTCTGGTGAATTTAGACTAAATAATTTACTGCTATATAAAAGTGGAAAAGTGGAAGGTGAACCCTTTGACCAATAAATCTCTTCTGCATGTGAAACCCTTATCTTGTCCCCTCCAATATATTCCACACTAGGAAGCCATCATCATTGGCTCTGGTTTGTTATTTGTAAACCTTGATCTTCTGCACTCGGTGTCCTAAATATGGATAATTAGCATCAGTTTATCACGCCTCTGCATATTTTCTCTTCTCTCCAAACATGCATGCTTCTATTGGCTGCCATTCTGTCACAGAAGATTATGGAGACAGATTGCAGAGAATGAATGTGCTAAACGAGATTAGGAAGGAATAGAAATAGCAACTTGGCCAATAAATTCCTCGTGAGAGCCTTATCATATAATTACACGTTGACTTGTTTCACACTCTCCCAGCCTCTTAATCCAACGCCCCCACCAAGAATAAAATTTCACTAATTTCTGAATTACTGCATAGCCTCATGACTTGTCACCGAGAATGACTGGAAGAAGCAACACGGTTGAAAATAGCACATCCAACTTCCAAAAGGAAAAGAAACGTCCAAGGCAAAAATAGCTGGCGGTTTAAACCATTTGTAGGCATATTTAGAAGTGTTCGAGCCTCCACGGTTTCCCGTGGCAAGACATCACCACGAAACACTGACGCCTTTTCTTTTACCTCCAAACCTTTGTTTTAAAAAAGACACCGAGCTGATGCTGCTAAATTGTTTAAAATTAGCATTTGCTGCACTGAAATATTACTGCTAAACACTGTAGAGAGTGCCAGACAGCTATTGCAAAAATACTTACTTCTCTTACTGGTTTCTTCAACGTCGCTGAAATGAATGTTGTCAATTAGGAATAGCAGCAAAGAGTCCTGTGGCACCTTATAGACTAACAGACGTTTTGGAGCATGAGCACGATAGCTCATGCTCCAAAACGCCTGTTAGTCTATAAGGTGCCACAGGACTCTTTGCTGCTTTTACAGATCCAGACTAACACGACTACCCTTCTGAATTAGGAATAGGTTAAGGGTATCGTAACACTGTTGGGACAATATACCTGTGCAGTTACATGGGGATAGTTGTCCACTGAGATCTTTGGGAATAGTGGCAAGCAGTGAAATGGATGCAATCTTTTCAGTGTGGAAGTTATAAACCATGACATATTATTTAATATTAAAAAATCAAATCAAACCACCTATGGGGGTAGGGACAGTGAAAAAAAATCTAATTTTTTTAAGACACTAAAGACGTATTACTCACTCTAGCCCAGAAGATGTATACGTCTTGCATAGCGATGCTACTGTTTGTGGTACTGTTGCTTTAGTTATTTTGGATACATGGAAGGAGAGAACAAAACAAAAAAAATCAGAAGTCCCATAGTGACGCCCAGGACCGGCGTTAGAGTTTTTCGCGCCCTAGGCGCACTGCCATTTCGCCGCTCCCGCGGCTCCGGTGGAGCTGCCACAGCCATTTCTGCGGAGGGTCCGTTGGTCCGCGGCTCCGGTGGAGCTGCAGCAGCCGTGCCTGCGGGAGGTCCACCGGAGCCGCCTGCCGCCCCTACCCCCCGGTAAAATGCCGCCCCCCGAAAATCCTGGCGCCCTAGGCGATTGCCTAGTTCGCCTCAATGGAAGTGCCGGCCCTGGTGACCGCCCCAACTCAACGGAACTAAACTAAATACAATTAGATTGTGTCCTACAACTTGTTTAATGGTTTCAGCAGATTTAAGATGTTGGCAACTTTCTGTTATTGTAAAATGACTGCTTTAAGGAGACCTTAGCTGTATGAAGGGAGTTATTTTTCAAACTAAAAGTGAGTCGATAGCTGCCTACGCATAAGCCAGACCTTCAAAGCATGAGTTAAACTATGAAAAAGTAGTGCCAAGTGCTTGCAAGTTGAGTGGCACCATTTATGCTGCACGCTAGCCCTATGTCACGAGATGCTGAATAAGTTTGATGCAGCAAGAGGTTATATTTTAATTACTTCGCAATAACAAGTGTAGAGTAAAAAGCGACAAAGAGTCCCGTGGTACCTGATAGACTAACAGAAGTATTGGAGCATGAGCTTTAGTGGGTGAATACCCACTTCGTCAGATGCATGTAGAGTGTAGAGTAGATTCCAATCAATACTGAAGAAAACAAAATATGGCTAATTGGGAACTTTTCTTAAAACAGCTAATCCTGGTGGAAAAGAATAAAATACTCTATACAATATATTGTATCATAAAACTCTACCGAAAATAAAATGATACTGGAATGAAAGTGGCCATCTTTGGAATTTTGGGTAACATGACATCCTGAACTGCAAAACGGAGCATACATACCTGTTGGTCAGGCCCCTTGCATCAGTAGGGACTGGAGGGAGGTACCCTCACCCTCGGGGATAGTATCTGTAGATACTTTGCTATAAGTAAACAATTCATAAACCATTTCAAAACCCTTCCTGCAAATATATATCTAGACCCAAGACAATGAGCATGTATGGAAACGCCTGTCGCAACGTCCCTGGGCCCCTAACACGTCTAATCAAAGGGGATTTTTTTTAGATGAGTCTTACACATTGTACAGCTTTTTAGTGGTTTGTTTGTAATTCAGTTTTCTCTTACTTTCCCACTGATCCTGGCCCAGGCTTCCTTCCCCACTTTGCAGCATGTCCACGTGCAAAATTGTCTACAGCTGTGGGTCACCTGCCTCCATAGCCTTAAAACCATAATGTTGCTGAAAATATTGAGACGATAAGCCTGACCTGGGGAGGGTGATACTAAGTGAGGAAGCCCCGATACCTGTGTGTTACAACAGCAGTCTTTGCAATCTGCCATCAGGTAAAGTGATATTAATAACGTTCCCCTCCCCCCCCCCAACACACACACACACTTTTTTTTTTTGTATATCCCCTGAATTGGTTAGTTACATCAGGGAGAGGCGTTTGCCATTAATCTGGGAACAAACTGCTAACCTCGGTGACTGGTATTTTAGCTTTTCTTTTCTCACTTTTCTTAGTGTGGGGAAAGCAGTAAAGCTTGTGTGGACTGATTGTGAGGGGCTCTGCTGGAATTTGGCAGCCCAAAGGCTTGGAGAGCAGCCCCATGCTGACTCCTATTCAGCGGGCCAGTTTTCCGCGAGCTTTGGAAGTTTCACTCAGCCGTGCACTCAATGGCTTCACAAAGCTGATTACAAGCTTCAGCGCATTCCTGAAGGAGCCAAAAGCGACGCAGGTGCAAACGAGCCGAGGGAGCCCCTTATCCCGGTGACAGAATGGGACAAGCTGGGAAAGGCTTGGACCACACAAATCCAAGGCTCACCAGGCAGCAGCAAGCCTGCCTTGGGAACCGGGGGTCATTAGCCGCTCCATTCAGCGGGGACCCAGAAGCAGCAGCACGTACCAGAGCTGGGGACAGCTCCCCGTCCCTCTGTCCCAGGAGACAGCAGCAGCTCTTCACCTGACACCTCCTCCCAGTTTATTCCATCCGCCTTCCCTTTAAACTAGCGCATAGCTGCTACCTTGCGTCTATTCCTCAGCCTCCTTCCGTCTCCCTATTGTAACTCAACGTATAATAGCTTTTAGCCTCACAGCACGAAATATCTATGCTTGTTTTTCGTTAACCCAACACATATGAAATCTCCCTTCCCCCACTCCCTTCCTTGTATAAAATATTGCTCAAGGGTCTAACTTGAAATCCAACATGGAAAATGAGCTGATCCTAAATGGCAGCCTCTTGATTGAAGTTCCTTAACACCACATTTTGAAGTGTGTCTTTTAATGGGACATTTCAGGGAGAAATAAGCAGATCCCGTATCGGTTTCCCCAGCCCTCTAGGTAAATCCAAGTCCCATATAACCTTCCTGCAAGTGTCAATATCTAGTCATTGTTTTCCTGCACAATGAAAGCAGCCCCCAGTCCCTGGCCTGCCTCCTTCCCGAGTGAGAGTAGGGGTGGGGTGGGAAAGAGTCGAGGAGGGGGCTCTTTTTTGGCTGAAATGAGGCGTTGCTGGATTTTATTTGGGGTTACTGGGAGACGCACCCTCTCCCCCGTTCCTGATTCCCCTCGCATTTCCCCCAGCCAGGCGAAGAAGCCGCAGTTTACTTTACGGTGAAATTTATGACGGCCCTTCCCCGCTATCAATTACTGAGAAATCAGCCTTTCCTGTAGAGAGGAGAAATAATCAAGGGGCTTTCAGTCTGGGGTACCTCGGACTCGAGCGTGCACAATGCAGCAGGCGAATTGCAGGACTGCTGGTCACTAGTTTCATATGCAAATAGGACCAGCCTCCAAGTTACTAGGATTTCTTTTTTTTTTTTAAGGACTGTATTACTGTGTTGATTTTTAACAAGCCTCCCCTCCCCCACATGCCCTCCCTTTTCTTACAGCGAGGGGCTCCTTGTTGCTACCTCTTCCTTGGGGTGCATTTCCTTCTGGTTTAGCGGCTGTCCCACCTCCATGTTAATTTCTCCCCATGGAAATGAAGGCAGACTGGCGGGTCGCTAATATTAAAGAGATCTCCCAGTCCCTGGGTTCTCTCGCCCTTGCAGTGGCCATGCCCTCGCATGATCGTGGTGTGCTCCTGGCATGGCAGAGGCATGAAATCTCCCCCTCCCACTGAAACCCCCAAATTCTCGTTTTCTTTCCTGTTTGCGGAACGTTGCGGGGGCAGGCAGCGGCGCATTTGCTTGTGTGGAGCACACCGCCTGCAAGCGGTTGCCTTGGCAGAAAGGTGCAGCTTTCTGATGTTCTTTTGTCTGATAACTAATTCAAGTTAATGCGATCTTTATGTAAAGCTAACAGCGGATAATTGTCTATTTTCTCGCCAACAATCTCCATCACAATCACTTATCTGGAAACCTGCGGTTGTATTAATCGCTATATTCCCCGAGATAAGCGTCTCTCGAATTATCAGTAAACACTAGAGGGAAATTAAACAAACTCCAGAGCCACTTAAGTTTCTTCTGCAGCTTTAACCCCATCCATTGGGGGTGGGGGTGGGGATAAACAGAAAATCTGAGACCTAATACAGAGCTAGGTTGCAGTAGATGAGAGGTAGGGGCGCAGGGGAGATGGGCCTGATTTTGTTTGTTTGTTTTAGGTGACTTTTCTGTTTGAGAAATACAGCAGCAAGCTCTGTTCAGTGTCTGGGGCTCTGCCTTTTGTAAGCATGTGGGACTTTACAGGGAATTCTTGCTAATTACGTAATTAAGTGTATTAGAAGATTCAGGGGGGAAAAAAGAAGGTAGAAGATAATGCATCGAGAGATTAAGAAAAGTTGTATGGCTTTAGTTGGGTTATACCAGGGAGGAAGGAGTCCTTCCTTATGAAAATGTCCATATTAGCAATGTTTTGGCAATATTTATACTAGAGAGTTATTTAAACCTCAGGAGAAAAAGAGCGAGAGAGTGAAACTACAGTGGGAATATGTTTTACTGCTTAGATCCCATCAGTTCTGTTAGGTGTAAAGAAATTATAGCAAATCGTTCTGGAAACCCCTCAAGGGAAAACATACTCGTATGGCAAAGATTTTGTCTTTTTGAGATGAAGTCAAAACAGCAGTGTTGAATGAAGTGTGTGCGTGTGTGTGTGTGTGTGTGTATGTGTGTGTGAGAGAGAGAGAGAGAAGCCAGGGACAGACAGTACAGAGTTTTCAACTTTTGAAGAGGTGAACGCGTTTAGCGCATCCTCTCCTCAGTCCTGACCCTCGCAGATAACCGCTTTCTATCTGCCAACTCAGAAAACACCTCCTTCATTTTTCTGGAAAATAGAGGATTTCAGAGTGAAGCTGCGCGCTGTTTATTAATAATCACCGTCACATTTACCATCTGTATAGGGGCTTTACATGTTCATAGCGCTTTAAAAACATTAATTAATTAATCTTGCCATTTGGTTATAGAGCAGGCAACAAAGAACTGTAAAACAGGAATTTGTCCTGTGGTTACATTTATTTATAAGCAAACTTTTACATATAAAAACCTTTCATTAAGCAGGTCTCTTTTTGGCCGGGGGCGGGGATGGAGGGGGAATAGATACTTCTGTGATATTTTTATATGTAAAGGCATAATGTTTCCATTAACAGCTGATTAGCTCTTTCTAGTTACTAAAACTGCTTAAACTCTGAGGTCGTTTGTTCCTCTTGAGCTTCAGATTCCCAGGGTAGCTTTTTCTGATGGCATTTGAGAGTCATCCCACTTCATCTCTCACCTGAATCTTGTCATCTCTGCCATCTTGAAGTGATCTGTGAACAATGCAGGTCCCTCGGACAGCCCAAGCTGGTCAATCAGGCAGAACAGACTATGCAAATGCAATCGAAAGGCGAAGCGATGGAGAACACTGGCTCCCATTGTCTTGAGAATTTCAAAGCGAAGCCCAGCTGCAGCAGCGTTGCTGTCTCGGACCTTGGTTGCTACTCTAATGTCATCATTGCAAAACATCAGATTTTGAAAACTATACACTCTGAATGCATGAGCAGCCCTCTGCAAAGATTTCACTGTTCCATACCACGTTTGTGAGTCACAAAAACCTAAGGTTGCTTAGGGAAGAAGTCGGGGAGGAGATTCGAGCACCATTATTTGATAAGATTCAGTGTCCTCTTATTATTCAATCATATACTATTAGATAACTGTTGTGAATCTGATGTTAAATGTCCTCCCCTTAGTTTTGTTGCAACATGCTCCCATTTCCCCATTGCCTCTAGAGTCAAATCAGTTTGTCGGTTATCTTTATCTTAGTTTATATTGTGTTGTAGCAGTTTTTGAGGCGATCTAAGTAGCTTGCTCCAGTCTTGGAAACTGCCAGTGAAATATTCCTTAAATCTTTGCTTCCAGTTCTTAAAATATGTAAAGCATTTCAGGGTCAAATAGTTAGACTATGTATCTGCAAGTAATTAATCCAGAAAAGTAGTTATGTTTTAATGAAGGCTTTGGCATTTTTGACCAACCAGTTTTTAATTATCTTAAGTAGCTGTCCCTATTAAATATACATTAAAGCCCTGCTTAAGATCTTCAGTTTCCAGTGTGAGGACCACAATTAAATTCTTTAGACGCTACATGAAAATAAAACTTCATCTTAGTAGAGTTTAACGCAGTTAAATTGTTAATGTGTATTTTTTTTTCAAGGACTAGATCGCTGCACATATTTCACTTACAATTTCTTTTCCTTTTCTTTTGCCTTTAGATGACTTTTGTGATCACCATGTGGTTAGCTGAGGAAACGCCTCTCTCAAACGCCTTCGTGTCAGGAGACTGCATCTAGGAGCATACGTCTATGTGGCCAATGTCTTCCCCCCCCACTCACTTTCTCGGTTATCTTTCAGGAAAGAATGCACAAGTATATTGACTATATTACATTATCCAATGGTGGGATATTCACACATTTTAATGCAGACTTTAATTTAGAACAGAGTATGTTTAGTATTCACATGAGAATAAGGAAGAAAGTGTCATCTTGATAAAATAACTAATCTTCAGTGAAACCTAATCGTATTTTTTGCAGTAGCATATAAATTTGAACTGACCTTTTCTGTTCCCTACCTTAACTCTTTTACTATAAAGGAGGTGATGTTTTCATGAACAATAGGAGTTCCAGGAAAGGGGTCAGACAGGTATTAATTCTGAAGCTATCTTGGATTAAGGAATTCCTATTAAAAGTCATTAGCCTCTTGAATTTACGCCTCGTCATTTTCAGAATAAAGTGACTGTGGTGCTAAGAAAAAATAAATGGGATTACCGGAAAGAAAAAAAAAAAAACAAAAGCAAATGAGCTCAATACATTAGAACAGTTGTGTCATTTGATCCTCTGGCTGCAAGCTTTCCACTTAGGCAAAGAGAAACCCGTTTCCAATCCTTAGTACACAAAATAGAAATTATGGTTTAAAAGGCAACCAGAAAAAAAATCACCAAAAAAAGGCCAGTCTCATGAAAATAACCAAATGAGGAAAGGGAGCACACAGCCCTCCACTCCTCCAGCCCATGCTCATGTCACTGGTCATGTTTAAGTGGAAATTGTGTATGTTTTAAATTCTGCACCGTTTCTCTCAAATAGATTCCAGGGAGGATATCTCCCCAAGTCCTTTTCTCCACAGTAAAGCTGACCACTGAACATATAAGACGTTCAATGTCTGCAGCCAGAAGATGCCCTGGGTATACCTCAGTTCCCGGTGGCCTTAGCTAACCCGAAATGCAGACCACCACAGACAGCCAATGCTGCTTATTGGGGAGGTCTCAGAGTCCGGGTCCCAGCCCCAGCAGGGATAACTCAGAGAATTTGTTCACATCTTAGCTCTCCACTGCTGTTTTTAGTCCGCTAGCTCAAGCCAGAGTCCGTTGACCCGGGCCAGCCGCGGGTGTTTAATTGCTGTGTAGAAAGACATACCCAAGTCCAGCCGCGGGATTTGTTTTGCAATGTAGGCATACCCCTTAGCCAACAGATAAAGCGATGTTTCCATGGGACCATCACGGTGCATGGGCCAAATACTCTGCTGGCATAAACCAGCGCAGCTCTAACTGGAGCTCCGCCACTTGACCCTAGCGGAGAATTTGGCTTCCTAGCTAACAAGTACATTGGGCAGAGGGGACGACTGTAGTTGGTAAAGAGATTCAGCTGTCCCTCCACTCACATGTTGTCTCTTATCTTGCTGGTCAAGACGCCTCCCTTATCCCCAGCCTGGGAAGGGAACTCCACTGAAAGACCTTGCCCAGGAACCTGGCCAGTCACTATAGTCTTTAGTATTACTTTTTAAAACCGGGCCTTGGCCGGCCACCTGTGGTGATGTGCTTGTTTCTGTTTACACTGGAATCCCGAAGCGGATCGGGAGCCCCAGAGCGAGGAAGAAGCTTAAAGGTGCCGAAAACTTCCGTCTCCCCCTGCTGAGCTGGCTCCCCTTCCAGAGAGCAGCCGGGCTCTCCCTGGGAGCGAACTCCGTGGCGTTTGGCGTGACAATGACGAGCCTGGATCTGTGTCTTCCTGGGGCTGGGAGACGGGGATGGAGCGATGCTGGGTCGGGAGAGAACTTAGTCGAACCAGGAGGATGACAGCTGGGGAACTGGGTAACATTCTCCCTTGTTTCATGCACCAAAATCCCCCATTAACCCCCTCTCCAAAGCACACTTTCTCCCCAGGCCTAAAGCCTTTCAGAAAGGAGCATTGCCACATCCCTGCGCCACCGCACTCCTGCCCAGGCGCCAGGGGCAGCGCTCTGAGCTGGTTTGATCGGGTCCACACTGGCTTGTACCCTCTTTGTATGCTTGTACACTCCGGAGCATACTGCCTTTGCCTCCGTCCTGTCATACCACTACATGATGTGACTTTGGCACGGGTGGCTACTGAGTTTCCCAGATTTCATCCAGTACAGTACCCGGGGTGGCGGTCACATTATTGATAGGACATCCCAAACCAACTTTAGCTAAACCTGTATCCTTCCCCCCGCCCACCGTCACCCAGAGCGTCTTCTTCATCTGTTGGCTCTGCTCCCAAGCTAATATTTAAAGCACATCAGCTGGACTCTTGCAAAACGCAACTTCATCTGCGCTCACAATTTTCCACTTCCGCCCCTTTCCCCCACCCGCAGCACCCCTGCTACATTCAGCCACAGTTATCTCTGCTCGTGCACTGACTGTATTTTTTATCATCCGAGGTTGTGTAGTGCCATCTGGCACACGCACACATGGGGGACGAAAATCATATAGTCAGTGAATGGAGCATACAAGGGTATGCCTTTTCTTTCTTCCTGCAGTGTCTGTTTAAAATTAGGCAGAGGGGCTAAATGAACAATTCGCCCTCATGGCAAACGATCAGAAATACCAATCATGAAATTAAAAATCACTGTGGAGAAGCGACTCCAAGAATGGACAAGAAAGTGCTTTCCTCTGAAATATTGCCTTGTATGTTTCCTTTCACCTTATGTCCTAATAAGGAACAAAATTCCTTCAAGATGTTATGCTATCTCTGTTTCTTTCTGGATCTTTACTGATCTTTCAACTAGCCTATTCAAATATGAGACATATAGTTTAAATAAGTGGCACATATTAAACATCACTCCTCATATACACGAGTTCATCACATTGTGGATCAGGTTGCAATCCTTGAGCCCTTTCTCAGTTTTACTGCTATTGTACAGTGAGCGCAATACAAATGTTTCTAACAGGTTCAGTGCAAGGCATAGCCGCCTTATTTCAAAGCTACTGTAGTTTTATAACAGAGATATATAATCAAAGCGTCTTTCTTTCATGAGAATGCAAATAGTGTAATATTATCGGAGATGCCTTGTGGAGAAAACTACACAATGTATTGTAGTACTTGATTCATTTTCTTTCAATTTTTACTCTAATTCTGCCTAATTACTGTATTATGATCTAAGTCAGCAATCTTAAATTAACTATCAACTAAACTTTTGAAGAACCCCTGCAAGTGCTAGATAATGATGAAATTTAAATTACTACAAGTTATTGTGTAATGTCTACACAGTGGAAAAGCGAACCTGATATTTTCCTTTCACTCGCTCACGTCTCATTAGGTTTTTCTTGTTTCATTTTTCAGCAGACAATTCTCTGCTTTTTCTACGATATTACAAACAGAGAAAACATTTGGGGGCATTTTGTTTTCCTCACTGAAGGAAGACGGTGCCAAAAGGAGAATGAAAATATCTCCCACCCCAGCCAGGATTCTGAACTAGGCATACTTATTCAGATGGGCAGCTGAATGATACATACATATCCATGTGCATGCACATATACTGTGATAACGCTCTTTTCTTATCCTGTTGAAACAGACTAATGGATTTCAGGACACCTCGTAACAGCTCTGCACATGGATTTGGGTCTGATCTCACACATTTTAACTTTAGGATACTCCTGGTTTAGGACCTAATCCAATGCCCTTTGAAGTCAATAGAAAGATTACTTCCATGGGCTTTGGATCAGGTCTTTACTCCAGTGTCATTTAGATCAGAATCTCATCTCTTCTTCTCTCTATATTTATTCTCCCATGAACTCTGATTAGTTATGGAACAAATTAGAAATGCTCAATTAGAAAAACAAGGTAGAGTTTAATTTATAGCAAATAATGCTTGAAATGTTTAATAGGTTGATTGCAACAATAAAAACTGTATTTTGCTATATGTTTCTGATTACCTCCGGTTCTTTTAGGGCACAGAGTGGGTATTTTTACGTGTGTATGCTCGTTGCTTTATTTTTTGGCTGCATTGGGGAGGGTGTTGTGTAACTAACAAGTGAAAGAAGAAACTATTGTCAAATACAATGTATGACAAATTCATTGCAACAAGTCAAATCATTTAAATAATGGTTTTTCAATAAATGCCAAGAGTGCAATCCCACATCTTCCTTGATCGAAGCTGCTACGTAACGTGTAAGAAAACGATGAAGGGAGACTTTTTATGCAGTAATTTATGGTGCCTGTTACAGTTGTTAAGCACTTCATTAGAAATTCAGCAAGTCTTACCAAAGGGGGTCATAAACAACCGTAATTAAAAACTCAACTCTCTCTCGTTTTTGTACGGTGACGTGTATAGAAAAATATGTTTTTTTTTGTCTGATGACTCATTAGCTGTAATTAAACTTTATATGTGGAAGCTAAAATGAAAAGCAAAAGGAATGCCGCTGTTTACTGTCAGATGTTGCTGTTCTACTTTGGAACCAAGAGAACTGCTTCAAACACCACCAGTAAAAGAGATCTTAAAGAGAAGGCACGAACATCATACTGCAGTGGTAAAACAAAACCCTTCTTTGCTGTAAGTGTTGACCGGTAACAAAGCTGACAATCTCCACCTCTGTTTATTTCATACTGTAGTGCCCAAGTTCAATTACTGCTAAGTCTTGTAGTAAGGGTCCTAGTGTACAAAGAATACAAAGGTTCTACATTTTCAAATATTCAGAGTGGCGGTTCTCTGGATAAATAATCGAAGCTGTTCTACATTTGGTCAAAGATGAGAGTGATAGTTCCACATGTTGAAATTATCTTGTGCTAGCTACATTGATTGAAAAAGCACTACAGACAAAAATGGTCTTATTACAAGATGTTTCAAAAGTAGATAAGAGTGGAAAGATACCCTATCGTAAATGAGTGACTTTATCTAGATTTTAATATGGTGGTAAGTAAATTATAAATGGCTGGCAAGTGAAACAACTCTTATTATAAACCCTAAGTCCTGGGAAAGTTTTCAATATTTCAAATGGCTGGAGATGTTATTTCACAACAAATGCTTTCAATATAGGACTCAATTTTTCCTATTTATTTCTCTTGTCCTGTCCCTCACATGGCCCAGGGAACAGGTGAGCCTGGATTTATTGCAAACTTTGTTACTGTTTTACTGTGATTGTTTGGATCATTCCAGGCAAATGCGACGGCTGAAACTAATGACTGAGCATCCATTGTGTTAGTGCTCTTTCCTGGTTATCTAGTTATTATTTATTTCCTGCTTCTCCTATTGTTTCTTTCTTTGTGAAGAGTCCTGTTAGCTGTGATAAAATTCCATATAACATGGCTGACACGCCACAGGTTGGTTTAAAAGGGTACACTGAATGATAACAGAAAGAACATATAAAGAATCCATCAGAGCAGTCAGTAGGACAATACAATGTATTTTCACTAGACACCTCTTCACTACTGGATCAGTCACTTCACAAATGAGCAGATGACACATAACTCACATGAGTGGGGACTCAGTTGTTTAGGTCCTTTCGTCACCAGTGTAAATGAACTGCCAGTGCACTCACCATTATATAAGCTCTTCATGTTTATGGCGCCACCCTGTATTTCTTGCACATTCAGTACTCACTAGGAGTTTGGAGTGTGTAAGTAATTCAGGAGAAGGCATCAATCCAGGGAGTCATATACTTGATTGGGATTGTTCTTTAATGATTACTATGGATATGAATAAAGACACTGACATAGCCGGGTGGTCAAAGCTAGGAGGCCAGAGGTACACTGAAATAGTTTTAAAAGGCAATCTTTCTGTCAGCACACAGGCTAGTGCATGCCAAAATGCTTTTTCTCCTTCTGTGCTAGATATCCCTGGAGTTTGTCTCCAGTGCTCATGTTAGCAAGATATCCAGTCAAAGGATCAGATTTCCTTTTAGGACTAAGCGAAACTGACAGCATGAAATCTGAAAATTCCTGATAGTGTTAATAAAGACAAGGAGAGTTTGTAAGGCTATTACAGTGACTCTAAGAGCTACAGAATGGGTTCCAAGAGTCCAAGACTCTAGCTTAGGGGTGGCCAACCTGTGGCTCCGGAGCCACATGCGGCTCTTCAGAAGTTAATATGTGGCTTCTTGTATAGGCACCGACTCTGGGCCTGGAAGCTACAGATGCCAACTTTCCAATGTGCTGGGGGGTGCTCACTGCTCAACTCCCGGCTCTGTCACAGGCCCTGCCCCGACTCCACCTTTTCCCATCCCCACCCGTGAGCCTGCCATGCCCTTGCTCCTCCCCTCCTCCCCCAAGCCTCCTGCATGCCACGAAACAGCTGACCGGGAGGTGGGGGAGGGAAGCGCTGATCTGCGGGGTGGCCTGTGGATGGGAGGTGCTGAGAGAGGGGGCAGGGAGAGGAACTGATGTGGTGCTGCTGACATATTACTATGGTTCTTTGGCAATGTACATTAGTAAAAGCTGGCTCCTTCTCAGGCTCAGGTTGGCAATACCTGCTCTACCTCTTGCCACTTAACTATGTAGTCTCTGACAGCTATTATATATATTTATCAAACCCATCCCTGAGACCTGATCCCATAATTATTGATTGAAATAAATGAAGTTCAGATCCAAATTCTATCCGCACATATAAATGATTAACTTTGGGAGATCTCTCTATGTGACTGGGAAAGAGGAAATGTTATCATATTCTGCACTTTGCTGTTCATGCACATAGATCTATGGGTAGGCAACAATTTCCATGTCTGGGCTTTGGTCAAGAGATGATATAGGCCTCTAATTTTGCATTTATGTATCATTTAGGCATCTTGTTTTGCCTGCCCAATCCAGGATTAGTCTGCCAGAGGTAAATTCAGACCAGCCCTAAACTGGCGCAGCTCTATTGGCTTTGGTGGAGTTGCCTTGCTGAGGGTTGAATTTATTCCCAAGTCACAGAGCATTTACCAGACATAAAACAGATCATCATAATTTGATAATCACAGTCTGAATCTGAATCAACAGAATTCCTACACTTTGCCCATCTGTACACAGGATCAGGTAGTAGAACTGTTCTCGGATCCTAAATAAGGGCCTGACCCAACACCCTCAAAGTCAGTATACAGATTCCAATTTTTTACTTCAGTGAGCTTAATATCAGGCTTATGCATAATATTCTACCCTTATTCTACATCATTGATTGTTCTGTGCCAAAAAACAGGTTCGATTATGGCCCTATGAGTGTTTGAGTCACAAATAAATCAATTTATCTCAGCAGTACCAGACAGAATTATATATCTGGCCACTGCATTATGTAGTAATATTTTATTGGATAAGTAATTGTTACAGATTTTTTAAGGCCAGAAGAGACCACTGTGATCATCTAATTTGACTAGAGATGGGGAAAAAAAATTGGATGAACCTTTTTTCAATGAAAAATGTACATTTGGGTTGACCAAAACATTTTGTGAATTCATGTCAAATTGGTGAATTGTTTTGGCTGAATTTTTTTTTTAAAAAGTCAAAACATTTCATTCTAACATTTCCCAGATGAAATACTTTAAACTTTTTAAATTCAAAATGGCTTTTCATTTCCAAACAACTTGTCATTTTAAATTTTATTTCCTTTTTTAAAAAAAAATCCTCAAAAACGAAATGAAATATTTCATTTTGGGATGAGTGAAATGTTTCACTGAAATTTGTTATACAAATTTCATTTTGGGTCAACCCCAAATGGATGTTTTTCATTTTGACCATTGAACTGTTCACACTGCTCTAAGTCTGATCTCCTTCGTAATCCATAGGCCTTCCTTGAATTAATTTCTGATTCAAGGCCAAAAGCTGTAGCTGAACTAGAGTTTAACATTTAGAATAGCATCTCACTCTTGATTTTCAAATGTCCAGTGACTGAGAATCCACCACAATCCTTGATAAATTATTCCAATGGTTAACTATCCTCACTGTTAAAAATTTGTTCCTTATTTCTAGTCTGATTTTGTCTAGCTTCAACTTCCAGTCACTGGATCTTGTTATACCTATGTCGCTGAATTGAAGAGATCTCTATTATCAAACATCTGTGCCCCAGGTAGGTACTTACAGACTGTGAGCAAATCACCCTTTAACCTTCTCTTTGATAAACTAAAGAGATTGAGGTCCTTGTGTCTATCACTAAAAGATGTGTTTTCTAACTCTTTAATCATTCTAAGGAGTCTTCTCTGAGCCCTCTTCAATTTATCAACAACATCTTGGGTTATTCCATTTTGTTCACTTAAGTAAAATTAAGACTATTTTAATCCTGAAATAGCAACTTGCATTGATTTATTACTGGAGAAATAAATGCATAAATAAATAAGCGAGCTGGTATCTTCAGCTGCATATCCCTTGTGTGAATGTTTTTCTAAAAGATATGCTCTAAGAATTATTTTAGGGAAATTCTACTGCCTATGTTGTACAGGAGGTTAGCCTGGATGATCACAGTGCTCCCTTCTGGCCTGGGAATTTATGAATCTATCCTGGGTATATAGAAGAATGGGAGGAGCGGATGAATGGGAGCTATTGTGTTGTCAGCATTGTTGAAAATCAGTCTATTTCTTTTGGGTGTCTAAATATCGACTTAGGAACTAACTTGAGAGACCCATTTTTTGGAAGAGCTTATTGTCTCTGTGTTGGATGAAATATAAAACTTAAGTCCTACATTCATAGATTCTATGGCCAGAAGGGACCACTGTGACCATCCAGGCTTGACCATCTGTGGTTATGAACAATCTATTTCACTGCATAATCATAGAAGTGCTGACCTATGTGTTCTGGACACATTCCAGCTCAGTCAATCACTATGGCCCAGACCCTCAAAGGTATTTAGGCACCTAATTCCCACTGAAATCACTGGGAGTTAGAATCTAAAATATCTTTGAGGCTCTAGGTATATCTGTCTACCTAAATTCCCATTCTGATTCAATTAGATATGAAGTTCTTCATTTTTTGCCTTGACTATTATATAGAGTTCCAATTGCTAGTATGCTCTATTGTTAAAGGAAAAAAGGCAGAATCAAGTCCATAATGTTCTACCTCGGAAGTAGCTGCATTTCAGTAGTGAGTGTAATAATAGCTGTATGTCCTATATAGCTATCTCACAGGGCTGTTGGGAGGCTTAATGTTTACAAAGTTCTTTGAGAGTCTTTTATGAAAGGCACTATGGAATTGCAAACACCTAATTTTATTTATTAGTAATTATAGTCTAGCAACCTCAAATATTCCCTGTAGCATCAGCTGAGGAGAGTATTCTTTGTTTTCTGTCTTGGAATGTTGCCGTGTGTGCATTGTTTATATGCGTTGTTAAATAGTCACTGGCTTTCACCACGGAGATGACTATGTCTAGTGCTGTATCAAGTAAATTTCTGTATATGTAAATTTGTAAAAGCACTTTCAAGTTATTCTAGGTAAAAGATGCTATTTGCTTTCATCATGAGACTAAGATATTTATTTATATTATTCATCCTTTCTATACAATCTGTGATTTAACTAAAAGGTGAATAAAACATGTTGCTGGAGTTCCATATTTGTCTCCCATTTGAAGAGACTCACGTAAGTTATTGCAGTGAAGCTCACTAAATTGGCATGAGATACAGCTTTTTCATACAGCAGCATTATAAAAAAGTGTACATTTGACATTTTTGGCTTAGCCACACCCTTATTTTGTGGAGTTGCCCTGAGAAACATAGGAACTCATTGTATGCTGGAGGAGCAGAATATTCTTCATAGATGATTCCACATTTCTTTAATACATGTCCGTGTGCTGGAGGAAATACTGCCTCATTATACTAACAAATGCTACAGCCAAGACTTCAGACAGAAACATAAATACCAGTTGCCTGATAGAATCATTCTCCATGTTCTATGAAACGCATATTATTCAAAATATATATTTATGTTTTTAACAATATGTTTTATGAGAAGAATAAACTATCTATCTATATATATAGTTTGTTCTTCTCATAAAGCATATTGTTTTATTCTTCTCATCATGCCAGTCACAGAAAACAAGACGGGATAAACACAAAAGCAAATAATTACTGATCCATAATGGATAATGAGTTTAGATTAAATGCTAACTGTGTGCTAAGTCTTGCTTCTTTTACTCATACTATTAGTTCCAATGAACTCAGAAAAAGACTACTCATCTGAGTTTGGAGGAATTCAGGGTGCATCTGAAGGGTTAAAAAGCCAGACTAAGTTTCCCTCTTCTGTGGGTTTTTATGAGAAAAGGAAAATAATGTCCTAATCAAGTCTTCAAACTGAGGCCCAAATACTCCTGCTTCTATGCGTGGCAGAGAGCTGAAACCAGGAACTGAAGTGCTGAAGGAAGGTAGGGAAAAGGAAACAGCCAACTTCCACACCTATGGCCGGACTATAGGATCCAAAGTAAGTTTGGGTGAGTGAGTGTTTTTCCAAAGACACCGGAAAAAACAACCAACCAGCCTCTGAAAAACAAAATTAAGCTATAAATTCAACATGTCAGGTGAAGCAAACACTCACTTTCTTAAACATCTTTCCCATTTTCAGTTTTCCTTCTGCTCATTTCCTTTAGGTAGTTTCCTTCTTCTATTTAGCCTTCTCCCTTTATCATTTTTTATTCAGTGTTTTCCCTCTCTCCTCCTTTCTCCCTCAAACTCTCCTAACTATTCTCCCTCCTCTACTTCTCTCTCCCTTACAAACTCTTCTTGGGATGGGGGCTGTAGACTAGATCCTCCTCACTTTCCAGATGCAGGTGATGAGAGACAGCTGAGTGCTATCCTCTGCATGAAAGGGAGTTGGGCTGAGCCCTGAGGCATGTCCCAGAGTCCTGAGTACTCTGTTCAGAGTATTAAAAATGAGACTCAAAGGAGAAAGAACACAGAAAATCAACCCTTACAAGAGAGGGTTTTAAGTGAAATCCTTTTAGTTTTACTACTTTAAATCCACTGAATGAGGGTGAATATTGAATATTTGTGCATCTTCTGGTGTTTGATCTTCATGTCTGGTAGTTACAATATTCTACACAGATTCAAATTTCTACACAGTTTTGTAGTCAATTTATTGCAGAGTGACTTCTGTGTTTCATATAAGATATGTCCTGGGTCCAGCAACAGTCAGTGGCAAAACAAGTTCAGACCTGATTGTAAATGCCTGCAATAGTATAAATGACAAACCAGGAGATTAAATTCAGAGCTGCATACATGTTGCAGAGTCCCACCTTGGAATTATCCTAAACTAAGAAAGCTCTGGCTTCCACCCAGGTCTCTACACCCCTGCCAATTAGCTCAGCCATGCAATCTTCCTGGCATTGCAGAGGCCAAGACATATTTTTAGCTGAACACTGTGCTCTCTCCTCTGAATTCCTGGATCCCTGCTGAGCCAATGGAGCCCCAATCAGTGGGCTAGCTCTGATGCTGCCCCTTCACAAAATTGCCTATAAAGCCAGATCAGCCAAGGGAACTTTAATGAGCTCAACAACTAGGGGCTTTCACAGTAAACTGCAGAAGTGAAGTGAATTCATGTCTGAAACACCAGCCCTTTGATTCTTGAACATGCTATTGATTAGCTGTTTAACATGCAGAATAAAGATGCACATAGCTGTTCACTTGGCAATAGACTAGTCATACGATGTATTTGGATGTGTTGGTATTAATATTTGTATGAAATCTGGCCAGTGTTTCACATTTAAGTTTAACAAGACTCCAATGCCTGATAAAAGATGTTTTCTTAATTTTATTACCTCTCACAATCCTACAAAGAACTTTTCAGTCCAATCCAAACACAATAGGCACAAGCAAAACATGAAGCCTTGTCAATTAAAAATTAAATCCATTCTGCCCACAGATCAAATGTTTCAGTAAGCAAAAAATGTATTAGAATGATGCAGGTGACATTTAAAAATGCAGGATATTGGTATTATAGCTCAAATGCTGTTTATTTCTTTTGGGAGCACACTAAGGATTTGCATCACACTGGAAACACTTTTGGAGCAATCAGTGACTCATGTCCTTCCACAGCCTCCCCTCTTCCTTCTCCCCTTCCTAGGATGATCTGGTTTTATTCCTTCACTAGTTCCTATGGACAGATTCTCTCTGAATTTATATTATATCATTTATTAATTATTAGTTGTTGTTATTCTATTATCATGCTGCCCTTTGTCAAAAATGACAAAAAGAAACATCTATCCATTCAGCCACGTTCCCCATGGCCCCCACATCCACAGCCACTGCAGGAATAGAGCTGGCTGAATTAATCACGGCCAACAATGCCATGACTATTTCTCTTTTGGCAAGTTGATCAGAACAGTTTCAATTTTACAGATGTGTTCATTTTTCATCACTGTTTGAGGAATATATGCCGTATATAGTATAGTTCAGCTGATAGGTTGCTGTATGCATTTGTTTTTTATTATTTGTCATTGCCACTGTGTGATCAGTCACCTGAGTCACATGGTATTGTTTCTTGTCTGTCATTGGATGGGTGTAGCTAACAAAGCAAGAGAAGGCTTTATGAATTAGTTGTTTCCATCTTTCTGGGGAGTACTTCCCCTGTTTTTTGGGTTGAATGTATAATTGCATACTTACCCAACCAAAGCTTTTACACAGAATAGGAAGATCAAGAAGTGGAGGGAGTGATCAACTCCCTGGGCCTCTGATTCCTTCAGGAAGAGAGCAGGTCTGCTTTGTGGAGGCCAGCAGATTTACGGATTATCTCAGACAGCTTTAGGCTTTTTCTTCTGGGCAACTTTGGTCAGTCCGTGCCTAACACACCACTGATAGAAAAACCTGCCACGTGTATCACAGTTGAGGCCACCTTTAATATTCATTTTCGTTTGTCAGAGTCGCAAAGAGGTTCACTCTCTCTCAGACATCACGTTGCTATTAACTCAAATTCAACATGGCCAAAACTCAGTTCATAATCTTTCTTCCACAAAACACTCCTTTACCTCTATTTTTTGATATATCTAACAATCTACTTATAAGCTGGGAACAAACTTAGATTCCACTCACATACGGGGCCATGGCCAAATGATGGCCATTTTCCCCACCCTAACATTTCAGAAATCTCTCCAGTCAATTTTGTTTCCAGTCAAATTGCTTGTCCACACCCAGGGGTGCATGCAGGAATTTAAATTTGATCACTTGGGGGGGGAGGGCACCTTAAACACACACAAATGAAAGGTTTGTGTGACCACCCTCCCTCCCGGATTTCTCAGGACACCTCTGGTGGGATGTTCAGTAGCAAGGAGGGCAGCAGCCCTTCCTGGCAGTGGCACTATTTGAGTCCCTGCAACCCGGGGAGGGAGGAAGCAGAAAAGTGGCTGGCTGCCAGCTGAGCTCCTTCTCCCCTCATCCCTACAGCTGCTGCTTCTCCTTCCCTGCTGCTGGAGTCCCAGCATGGCTACCTGCTTTACAGGCTGCCCACTGATGTAAGCCAGTAGGTGGAGGCAAAGGCAATGCGTGGAGATTTTGGAAGTGGGCCATGACCCTGCTTGCCCCCCTTTGTGCACGCCCATGCCCACACCCAAATCATCATCAGCTATTGCAATCTTTCCCTTGGGTCTTTTAGGCACTTACTTGTCCCTTCGAGCCACCAGCATTCTGTTCTACTCAGATTATTGTATCACCCCCATTATTATGACAAAACTGACTGAGGCCAAAGTAGGAGGTGTGAAATTCAAAGGTCCAGCTTTAGAGACTCTTGAGAATGGGGATGATAGTGCCTTACTTGAAAAGACTAGTAGCCAATTACAGGTAACGCCGGAAGAGCTGTGAAAAACTGCACAATCTATACACTTCAGATCAATGGGGGTAAAACCAAAACACCTATAAAACAGAAACAAATGACTGCCAATGCTTCATGTAGATGGCAGTGACATTGCATGGGTGGATAGTTTTATCTGTCTGGGTAGTTGGTTGACAGCAGGAGGTTCTATAACTAAAGTCATGTATTGGATCCATCTTGCCTCTCTCTCAACTCAGTATCTTCAATGGCCTCAGTTTGGGCAGTGGCATTTTTGGTGTGAGGACTGAGCTATGAGTCTTCAAAACAGTGGTTTCTGCTTCTGTTATATGGAGCAGAAACACTGCCATTAAAAACAGCTGAGGAGAGGAACCTAAACAGTTTTCCGTGTCAAAATGATGGTGTATTATTAATACTCACTGGTCTGATTTTGTTACAAACAAATTGATATTACATATTCCTGGCAAGTTGCAGTCTTGTACCAGATTAGAACAAGACAACTGCAAAGATAGGTTCATGTTCAGAGTGCCAAAGAAAAGTTTATAGAGCTGAGGTTGAAAGAAATAGAGCACAAGGTTGACCACAAATGAAGTTGGAAGATACAATTTTGAGGGATGCAGATGAATTCTACGTATCCGGAGAGGAGTGATTAGTCATGAATAACACATGTAATGTATTTTCCTTCTAAAAGAGAGAGGAAGATGATAATCAAGGAATAATGTCCACGCCTTCTGGGGACAAGGAATAGGGAGAGAATGGAGTCACAGTGCTTAAGACCAGAACTTGGAAAAGGAAGACTATCTTGGAGCACTAATAATGATACATTCTCCATAACACATTCCATGCAGAAAACGTACAAAGCAACTGCCTACCTTGAAAAGAAAGCACACGATCTTTTTAATGGAGACAATTCAGTTTCAGTTAGTCAGATAAGTGTGGGGAGGGGAGCTCCAGACAGAGAGATCAGGAGCGAGAGTGAAAATACCAGACTCAGTATTAGGCAGCGGGCACTCAGCAGACAGGCAACACATAAGACAACCCAAGTCCGCCAGTCAACAAGTCAGGACTGTCTCTCTCAAATGATTTTTATTGCATTTGATTGCACAACAGTTATAGTCATCTATGTCTCTGTATGCATTTAACATATGCTAACAGGTGGGCGAGAAGCCCCATTTCAGAATTTGTTCATAACCTCTTTTTTAATTTAATTTAATTTAAAATTTGTAATGTATTTTGAGGAACATATGACTTGACATGGGAAACCCCTGTGCTTTATTTCCTTGAATGCAGTGCTTTGCAAAAGTACAGAATACTTATCTATCCCAACAGGCCAGCCTCACTGGGGCAAATGCTAACGAGAAACCATCTTGTGGGAGCTGGGGGACATTGATATTTCTCTCCATGTAATAAGTAGGATGGCACTGCTTCTGTTCCTGCAGTCACATAGGTCTAGCATTTAGTTCATGGGCCTTCTACTTCCATCTGAAATGACTTTCATTTCATCACAAAAATAATTTTGGCTACAAGCTTGAAATTAATTTCATACAAATAGCATTTTGCTTGTCTAAATGTTCATGGAAAGTCAATACAAGAGGGGTGTGAACTCTGAGATTCAAAATGTAATTTTCAAATGTTTATCGCTAAATTTTCCCACTATTCTCCCAGCTCTCCTCAATAGTTAAATGTTTAGAGCTGGATGCTAGTGACAGGAATGCTTCGGGGATATGCATGAGCCATGCGGCTCCTGTTTGTAATCTTGTATCTTCTTTGGCATGATACCTTGTTATAAATGTGATTGGGCCTAATTCTGTGCTGCATGACAGCTGATGAACCCCACTGACTTACAAAGAGTGTCAGTGCAGAGTGTGACCCACAATTCTATACAATATAAGAAAGATTTGCATTCATTCTTGGTTTTTATATGGTCCTTTGCACTGTTACATCTGAGAGTCTCATTACACTATAGCAATAGGAGCTACACATTTAGGAAAACTTCTTGGACCCACTGCAAAACGTCTTAGGAATTGTCAACACATTTGAAATGATGAAGCCGTTTACTCTGACCTTGCTACGGAGCACATTAATCTTTCCTTCTGTATTTATATAAACATGTCAACGCCTTATCTGGAACAGAACAATCTGAAATAAGGGCTGCAAAGCAATTCTTCTCATTCTGGACTCATCGGCTGCAGCCACTGTCTTTTTACATCATTGAAACTAGAAAAGCATACAGTATATTAAGTGTAACACTAACATGAGCTGTGTCACAGGATTCCACTTGAGATTATTTCAATTTGAAAAATGGTGTTAAATATAATCAGTTAACACAATTTGAAAAAAAAACAAACTTGATACCAGGTTGTAATATCATCACCCTGAGACATACAGTTGTAATCTCATTTGGAGGCAAGTGATACTGTCAGTGTTGTCTTTATGCATCTAAGGTCTATGGGCACTGTAATTTCAGAGTGTACTTTGCAATGGTAACTATTCTGCAGTAATATTTTCAATATATCTTGACTTTAGTAAAGCTTTTGATACTGTCTCGCATGGCCTTCTCATAAACAAACCAGGGAAATGCAACCTAAGTGGAGCTACTATAAGGTGGGTGCAAAACTGATTGGAAAACTGTTCCTAGAGAGTAGTTATCAGTGGTTCTCAGTCATGCTGGAAGGACATAATGAGTGGGGTCCTGCAGGGATCAGTTCTGAGTCCTGTTCTGCTCAATATCTTCATTAACAATTTAGATAATGTCATAGAGAGTACATTTACAAAGTTGGTGTATGATATCAAGCTTGGAGGGGTGGCAAATGCTTTGCAGGATAGGATTAAAATTCAAAATGATCTGGACAAACTGGAGAAATGGTTTGAAGTAAATAGGATGAAATTCAATAAGGACAACACAAAGTACTCCACTTAGAAAGGAACAATCAGTTGCACACATACAAAATGGGAAATGACTGCCTAGGAAGGAGTACTGTGGAAAGGGATCTGGGCGTCATAGTGGACCACAAGCTAAATATGAGTCAACAGTGTAACACTGGTGCAAAAAAAGTGAATATCATTCTGGGATGATTAGTAGGAGTGTTGCAAGCAAGACAAGAGAAGTAATTCTTCCGCTCTAGTCTGCACTGTTTAGGCCTCAACTGGAGTATTCTGTTCAGTTCTGGGCTCCACATTTCAGGAAGGATGTGGACAAATCAGAGAGAGTCCAGAGAAGAGCAACAAAAATTATTAAACATCTAGAAAACATGATCTATGAGGGAAGACTGAAAAAATTGGGTTTGTTTAGTCTGGAAAAGAGAAGACTGAGAAGGAAGACAATAACCCAGGTGTTGCCCCTAGCCATCCAACATCCACACTCAAAATCCTCTCTCCTGGTGGTGCTTTTGTCCTGGGCTAGCTGGCCTGGCTAAGGGTCTGGATTAGAGTCCAGGTGCTGTTTTCACTTAGGCTGATAACCCAACCATTTTGCAGTGAGTATAGAGGCTGAATCATTCCAGTGCTGATAGTCCTCCAATGCCTTCCCAGAATTCCCCCGTGTTCCCTGAAAGACAGACAAGTTCTCCACAATTCGCACACACACAAAAAAGTCATAGAACAGATCAGCTTACTGCAGCATAAAAAACCATAAAATATGCCCCCAAAAGCCTAGTGACACAGATGGGGGAGTGCAGCATCAGTGAGAACACAGTACCTTGAGTAGAGCTTTGCTGTAGGGACACTCACACCCAGCCCAGGCTAACCTGGGTGCTCAGATCTTGGTATCAATCACCTGGGCTAACTCTGCAGTGAAGATATACTTTTAGGTGCTGGGGCCTGGGGCCTGAGTTAGAGGCCAGTGCCCTTAGAATATGTCTACACTGTATTATAAAGCTGGGTCTGTGGGTTCTGGGCTTGTGGACTCAGTGTTTTGAACCCCATGCTTGAGCGTCCATGTTGCATCGGGTTATAGTCATTGGACCTGGGTCTCACAACCATGCTAATACATCCATAGTGCACTACACCAGTGGTTCTCAAACTGGGGTCGCTGCTTGTTCAGGGAAAGCCCCTGGCGGGCCGGGCTGGTTTACCTGTTGTGTCTGCAGGTTCAGCCGATTGCAGCTCCCAGTGGCTGTGGTTCACTGCTCCAGGCCAATGGCGGCTGCGGGAAGCAGTGGCCAGTACGTCCCTTGGCCCGTGCCACTTCCTGCAGCTCCCATTGGCCTGCAGCAGCGAACCGCTGCCACTGGGAGCTGCGATCAGCTGAACCTGTGGATGCGGCAGCCCAGCCCGCCAGGGGCTTTTCCTGAACAAGCGGCAGACCTAGTTTGAGAACCACTGCACTACACAGACCTTGACTTTGGTCTGTAACTTGAGTTGTGTCCACACTGCAAAGGGAACAGGGCTTGGACTTGAGTTTCAGCAGGACTTTGTCTCAGACTCAGCCCCCTCAGTGGGTCCTAGGACCTGGATCCGGAGTGCTTGCTGAACTGAATCAGACAGAGTTGTGTGTGGATGGTGGCAGGGGTTGGACTCAAACCAGAGTCTGACCCTGGATGTACAATGGAGCATAAATGAGACCAAGGCCTAATCAACATTGCAGCCTGTGTCTAACACTTCAGCTGAGTGTGTGCCTCCCAGCCATGTAGGCAGACTCGCACTAGCTCCATTCAAGCTAGCACACTAAAAATAGCAATGTCAACATTGTGCCCTGGGTGGCAGCTCAGGCAAGCCAGGAGAGTCCAAGCCCACCTGATCCCCTGGATCTAAGCTCAAGGGGTTAACCCAAGCCACACCCATGATGCAGTATCTGCACTGCTATTTTTAGCGCACTATCTCAAGTACAGCTAATGCCAGGCTTTCTACCCAGACCGGGAGGCTCACCCCCAGCTGCCGTGTAGACATATGTTCACAGTCAAGTGGTCTCAGTGTTCACCACAATAAATGTTAATGAATAGTGTCCTCGAGTGCAATCAATTGCACTCAGTCTGTGTTTACGATAATGTAATTTTCCATAGAGGTGGTACTAATTAGGTGCATGAAGTTCACTATTTGCTGTCTCCCAAAGTTCAGAATTGCAACATGCTGTTACCATATAACTCAGGAGTGAAGGAACTGATTTTTTTAAATCTGGTTTTTAAACAGACAGGATTACAGAGTGGATTGTGTAGGGAAACAGAGAATAGCTCCACAGGAGCAATGATTCTTCCTATGAATCATCCCACCTATCTATCCCTTTCCTATTATATTTTTCTTAAAGGTTAAAAAAAATGATTCTAGGCAGATAGCTGTACTTTAAAGTGGCTGTAGCTGGCAGCTCAGTACGCACTGGCTGCTAATTTGCTATTTGCCTTCTTACTTCCAGACAGAAAATGTATTTTAAGCATAAGAAAACACATTGTTAAAATAATAAACATACCTTCCCCCTAAAATACTAAATACAACTAAAAATGATGCACTTTTAATATCTGGAAAGGGAATGGGATGGAAATGGTGGTAGATTCTTTTGAGAATAATGTTTTGCTAACAGCAGCTCTTAGTCAACAGAAGTTACATATGGAGAGGAGTTGGTATTGCAGGAATATGGTGTAGAGAACTTGCAGTGTATAACAGAGAAAATAAGGGACTGGAAGTTAAAGAAGTGACATTTAAAACTCAAATGAAAACAATGACTTGTTCATGATACATAAGTAGGAAAGGTTACGTGTGTGCAAATAATTCCTCAATATTATTGTCTAAAATTGTTTCCCCTCTACTTTCAAGTGACAATTAGTAAAACATTACCTGCAATATTCTTGAAGAGGAAGCTTCTTTTAAATCTGTATAAGGTAAACTATTCAGGGCTTGGCTACACTTGCGGGTGTGCAGCACTGGGAGTTACAGCTGTCTTCGTACAGCTGTGTAGGGAAAGCGCTGAAGTGTGGCCGCACTGACAGTTACCAGCGCTGCAGTGTGGCCACATTTGCAGCATTTGCAGTGTTGGGAGTGGTGCATTATGGGCAGCTATCCCACAGAGCACCTTGTCCCATTTTGGCGCCAGGAGTTGTGGGAAGGGGGTGGAGGGTGCAGGTCATTCTGCTTCCTGTCTCAACGCCCCGTGATGCATCGCTTCACATCCCAGCAATCCCTGTTTTTCTGTCCACGTTTGGCGCCATCTTGACTTTCTCAACAGTTTCTATGCAGCACAATTTCTGTGGGAATGGACCCCGAACTGCTGAGGAGTATGCTGACAAGTCTCGCCAGCACATCACATTTGGCAGTTGAGCTATTCCTTAAGATCCAAAGTGACAATGAGGAGTCCGACGATGATAGCGAGTCGCCTGACGTGTATCACACTAAATTGCTTCTGGCATTCACGGAAATGCTCAGCACCGTGGAATGCAGCTTTTGGGCTCGAGAAACAAGCACTGAGTGGTGGGATCACATCGTCATGGAAGTCTGGGATGATGAGCAGTGGCTGCAGAACTTTTGGATGAGAAAAGCCACTTTCATGGGACTGTGTGCTGAGCTTGCCCCCATCCTGTAGCGCAAGGACACAAGATTGAGAGCTGCCCTGCTGGTGGAGAAGCGGCTGACTATTGCAATCTGGAAGCTGGCAACTCCAGACAGCTACAGATCGGTCAGGAACCTGTTTGGAGTGGGAAAGTCGACTGTTGGGATCGTTTTGATGCAAGTTTGCAGGGCCATTAATCACATCCTGCTAAGAAGAACCGTGACTCTGGGGAACGTGCAGGACATTGTGGATGGCTTTGCACAAATGGGTTTCCCTAACTGTGGAGGGGCGATAGATGGGAAGCATATTCCTATTCTAGCACCACCCCACCTAGCATCAGAGTACATTAATCGGAAGGGGTATTTCGCTATGGTTCTCCAGGTGCTTGTGGATCACCGTGGGCGTTTCATTGACATTAACATAGGCTGTCCTGGAAAGGTGCATGGTGCACACATCTTTCGGAACACTGGCCTGTTCCAGAAGCTGCAGGCAGGGACTTTTTTCCCAGACCAGAAGATCACAGTAGGGGATGTTGAAATGCCCATTGTGATCCTTGGAGACCCCGCTTACCCATTAATGCCTTGGCTCATGAAACTGTATACAGGGAAGCTTGACAGGAGCAAAGACTGGTTCAACTACAGGCTGAGCCAGTGCCAAATGACTGTGGAGTGTGCTTTTGGCCGTTTAAAAGGGCGCTGGCGATCTCTGTATGGGAAGCTAGACTTGGGGGAAAGCAGCATCCCTGCTGTTATATCCGAGTGCTGTACTCTCCATAATATTTGTGAAGGGAAGGGTGAAACATTCAGTCAGGAATGGGCCTCTGAGGTTCAGTGCCTGGAGGCTGAACTTTCACAGCCAGAGAGCAGGGCTACTAGAGAGGCCCAGCACAGGGCTTCAAGGATCAGGGATGCCTTGAGGGAGGAATTTGAGGCTGAAAACCAACAGTAATGTTTGGTGCCTTGCACGGGAGTGAAGTGCAGTGGTTACAATGTTAGTAGGAATCTGTTTTTCCTAAGCTGATTTGCAGTGCCTGTTTCTTTCCTGGGCTACGATATCTTTGACTTTCTGCAATAAAAAAGACTGTTTTCAAAGCCAAGAATTCATTTATTGAAAAGAAAATAACTTTATTGAGAGACACACAACATTTTGGGAACCTAAAAGGGCCAGGGGGGGGTGGGGGGGTGAACTGTACAGTCACAGGTTTGAATATGTCCTGTCTGGAGTGCTGTGCAATGACTGCTGCACTTCAGGATGAAAATACTGCATGTTGATGGGGGTTGAGTGTGGAGGGTAAGGGTCGTAGTTCTCAGGGCTGGTTGGTGAATGTACAGGTGTTGGAGGCAGCTGGTGGAAGTAAGAACCTGGATGCTGGGGAAGGGGGTTTGGAGCTGACATTGGGGCACAAGGGAAAGAGCTTTGGGACGGGTGGGGGTGGTGTGGTAGTGCTCTGCATGCATGGTTACGAGCACCTGGATAGAGTCCGCTTGGCGCGCCAGGATGCTTATCAGCTGTTTTGTGCTTTTCTTCCTGGCCACTGCTTTTCTCTGGTGGATCCTGCTTACCCTTTCCCTCCAGTCCTGCAGTTTTTTATTCTTTGTGACAGAGTGATCCATAACTGCTTTCAGCAGGTTGTCTTTGCTTTTTCGCGGCTTCTTCCTCAGGTTTTGGAGTCTTTGAGCTGTTGATAACACGGGCAGCCGAGAAGTCAAGGTCCCTTGTGGAAAGGCAAAAAAGGCAACACTTAACAGAGGCAGCATTGTTTATATCTCAGACAGTTATTCCCACACAGTGAAGGAGTTTACAGTCTTTACTTTAGCATAATTTTCCCATACCATAGAGAGCGCACATAACCCACAGGAGCCCCGAAATGGTGAGTAAGGGGGACTGATTGCTTCAGGGCTGTGCTGGGGTTTCTGTGCATTGGGGAAAGCAAACAGCTGCAGGGGGCACCTACACTGAACACTCTCCCAACATTTTCCACAGGAGTTAATCCTGGAAGATATCTTGCTGCTGTGGGTCACCTGGGAAGAGCGGGAGGGTCTTCTACAGCAATGCGGATTCTGCCCTGGCCCCTATGCAGCTTGCCTGTGTGCAGCAATGGTCCTCCCACCCCTCATGGCACAGTGGCACAGATGCATTAGCCTGACTAGGACAAGGACCACAGTGGCTCTCCCTATAAACTTGCAGAAGCGCATTGCCCAGGCTCTGGCTGAAACTTTTGAAGAGATTGCTGAGGCCGATTACCACCACGTGATAGATCACATCAATTGGCTATTCCACGTCTAGGCATGCATGCATGCAGCCCTAACCCTCCCTCCTCTCCTGAAACATTTCCATCCTGAAAATAAAAGCCGCTTACCAGGAACCCGCTCCTCTGCTTGTCCTTCACCAAGTACCAGCTGCTGTGACTGGCTACCTTCCTTCTGGCTTGAGAAGAGCTCCTGGCTGCATGCCTCCTGTCTTCCCCCACCCCAGTACCCTCACTCTCGGTTTCCTCCTCCCCCCCCTTCCTCTTCCTCTGCCCCTCACCCCCGCTCTGAAGTGTACATTCGGATTGGCGGTGGGGTCACCCCCAAGTATCTCATCCAGCTCTTTGTAAAAACAGCAGGTCGTGGGAGGAGCACCAGAGAGACGGTTTCCCTCGTGGGCTTTGCAGTAGGCACTCCCCAGTGCCTTCACTTTAACCCTGCACTGCACCGCGTCCCAGTCATGGCCCCTTTCCAGCATGGCCCTTGATATGTGCCCATAGGTATCGTAATTCCTACAGCTGGAGAGCAGCTGTGACTGCACAGCTTCCTCCCCCCAAACACTGATGAGGTCCAGCAATTCGCCATTGACCCATGCTGGGGTTTGTTTGGCGCGTGGAGGCATGGTCACCTGGAAAGATTCACTGATTGCACTCCACACCTAGCTGAGCAAACAGGAAGGGGATTTTTAAAATTCCTGGGGTATTTAAAGGGCAGGTCACCTGAGGCCAGGGCAGTACAGTTCGAACTGATGAGCAGAGTGGCTGAGCAGACATTCTGGGATACCTCTAAATACCTCTGGAGGCCAATAACAGCACTTTTGGTGGCCACGCTGACGGAGCAGTGCTGCATCACCAGCACTGCAATCGTTATTCCCCAGGCAGAGGTGGAGTACATGCAGCGCTGTAGCCAGGGAGATACAGCGCTGTATGTGCATTGCAAATGTGGACGGTGAGTAAGTTGCAGCGCTGTAAAGCCACCACCAGCGCTGCAATTCTCCAGTGCAGCCAAGCCCTCAGTTTCCCATTATGGCACAATCCAGCCTTGGGAAATGCAGGGCTACTTCTTGCATGTCCCTGGCAGCATACTATTTGCACAGCACTTTCAATGAGCCAGCAGGTCATTCTGTGAAGAAATGACTGGGCTGCACAAAGCACCAATAGACGCCTGACAATTCCACCTGCTGCGTTGAAGCCAATGTGGCCACTAGGTTCTGTGTTACAGAATAAGTGACCATGTTTGACAAAGGAAAGGATCAGGATGGGCAGGGCACAACAGGACTTAAACACATTTACTGGCCATTCTGAAGATACAAAACAAATGCTGAAGTGCAACAGCTATTGTCCATGCACTCATCCCATTCCATTTTGAATTCCATAATCACCTACTATTTCTCAAATAATACTAACAATATCCTACATTTGCCCCTACAACTTTTCTAGTGCTGTTTGATGCTTTTGAAAGTCTGCTTTATGGAATGCAAACAGTAAAACATACTCACTCAACATATTATAATCAGGGACAAATACTCAGATGCGACTGAGCTGTGCTTTCCACCAAGTTCCTGCCACTCCATCTTGGTGCAAGTTAGAGCAGTCTCAGGGTGGCAGGAACATCCCTCTTGGGGCTACTTTGCTGTCCAGTGATCCCATTCCACTCTAGGACACCCCCTATGCGGGGCTGGGGAAACAGTAGCCAGTCACATAGAACCAGCTACTGTAGTTGTAAAGCACCCAGGGATTCATCTATCAAAAGTAAGTCCCCAGGTGACTGTTTAAGCCATCTCTCTGTCTCCTTTACACTAGCAAAGTGGTAGCCAGGATCTGGCCCAAAATACAATCACTCAGAGTCATAGTGCAAAGTATTATGTGCCCACATACGAGTTCATTATAAAATGACAACAGGAACTCTTTCACTAATAACTGGGAGAGACAAGGTAGGTGAGGTAATACTTTTTATTGGACCAACTTGGTCTGGGGATGGTACAAGCTTTTGAGTTACACAGAGCTCTTCTCCAGCTCTTTGTAACTCAAAAGCTTGTACCATTCACCAACAGAAGTTGGTCCAATCAAAGATCTTACCTCCCCCACCTTGTTTCTCTAATATCCCGGGACAAAGACGGCTACAACATCACTGTGAACAACTAATAACTGTGCCATGCCACTACTGGTGATGCTTCATAAGTACATCATCGTATAAATATACTATTATTGTATAGTACAGTTACACGTTTAGCATTTGAAAATACATACACATTCTATAGCTGTTTATGAGAAAAATCATTTTCCAATGTATTTGTAGGTATGACTTAGAAATATATTGCTAACTTTCCAGTCAGTACCAAACAAGCATTCATTCTCAATACAAATTCTTATGTCAGATAAAAGAAAAAGCTTAAGAATATTTTAAAGAAAACACATCCAATATATAGAGAGACATACATATCAGACTAATCAGATTAATATTAAGACAGTGTGAGTACAGGTCACATGAAAAATACAATTTAGATACACATGTACATAAAAGAGACAGTCATAAAACCTATTACATTGTGCATGTGTATTTTCCTTTAGAAACTGCTTGAGAGATACTATGGTAATTTATTACTGTCTCAACAAGAACCCATCTTGTTACATAAGTTTATAGTATTGCTATGCAGAGAAATTTATGAAAACACATATCTTAGAGAGAGGAGGTTTTCTCATAGCAACAACTATGTCAATAAAGATTATGACAATGAAGTTAAGGTACTAGATTGAAAAGAATGTTACAAGATGTTACAAGATGCCATAATGTGAATTTAAGGTTATAGAAACAACTGTATGATATTGTGTTATTTGAGAAACTGGATGTGATCATTAGAGCTATGTGAATAACTGATATTTTGTTGGCTGGCAGTTTTGAACAGTGAACAAAAATATAATTCAGGTCAACCCAAGACTAAAATTTTTTGGAATTTTTCATGAATTGAAAAGTTGGAAAAAAACTGTTCCAGGTCAGACAAAAAAATTCATTTGACCTGAAACAAAATGCTTTGTTTTGATTTCAAGCTTTTTTTATATTTTTTCATTAAAAAAAATTAAATTCAAGGAAATTTTGAAATAAAAAGTCCTGAAAAATTGAAACTTTGTGTTTCAAAAAAGTCAAAACAAAACATTTTGACTTGTTCATAATTTTTTCTTCTGCCGAAATTATTTGTTGAAACCAAAACATATGTGTGAAACATTTTGGTGTCACTGAATCTGTGCTTTCTGATGAAAAAAAATTTGGCCAAAACATTTCACCTAGCTCTAGTGATCCTGTAATTAAAGACTATCAAGATACAAGCAAGTCAGGGGACAGTGTTGTGGCTGTGCAGTCAGGACTCAGTTTTATGATCCTTAGCAATCCCATTGAACTCATGTTTTTGGGCTTGCACAGGACAAAAGATTTGCCCTGATGTTACAATTGGATTATTATTCAATTAATCTGCAAATAAATCCCAAAGAATATCAATGGGAACTTTTTGTCAGAAGGACTGTGAGATCTGGCCCAAATATGAGTAACTGTGTGTCCTGATGTGAATAATTCTGTTAGAGTAACCAGTTGTTTTAGACAAAAAGAGGCAGTCCCTGCCTCACAGTGTTTACAAACTTATTTTTGTCTGTTTTCTTCCCAAAATGAATCACCATTTATAAAATATCTAGACTAAACGTAGACAGCAAGACAGAAACAAAGATAGACAAATTCAAGTCTCTCAAGTAACCATCCAAGAGATCAAAAAAAATCAATTCCCTTGCAGAGACAGTTGCTCTTAAATAAAGATTGCAAAAAACAGCACTGGAAACCTCAGGGGTTCTTTAAATTGGGGATTGCCCACCGCATGTGTTCTCAATGCAAGTTTCTTTGTGTGTGCATGCGTGTGTACGTGTGTGTGAGAAAGAGAGAGACGGATCAATCCCTATATAGACACACACAGACATCCCACATAGCACAAGTATTAAACAAGTTATTTTCAGCTATTAGCATGGATCCCATAATTCACAAGTAGCAAAGCAATATGAAGCCAGCATTTATGCATAGTTCTCCCTAGAAAGTAAAAAAGGAATTTTTACAACCCCTCATATTGGATGTATTTTTAGAACACTTTCTAAAATAAGTGGATAGCTCAGTTGTGTTCTCTGATGCATGTCAATTCATGCCTACGTAGCGGATGGCAAGATTGAACCCTAAGTGCAGATCATGACATCTGCTGTGATAAAAGCTGTTTCTGTTTGCTTTAACATTCATATATAGCGGTGAATGCCACCTGTGAAACAGTGAGGATAAGTATAACTTATTTGTTGCAGTGAAAGAGTATATATACTGAAAGTTATACTTATTTCTGAAAGTTATACGACTCCATCTGCTTGGCTAAATCCATTTACTCTTGGTTTTTAAGTTCTGTGAAAGCAGGCTAGATATAGATAACATAGATGGAGACATAAATAGTCTCTACTTCCATGCAACTTCAAAACATGTTACACACTGATAACAAATAAAAACATGTTAACAGAAAGGCAGCTGCTACCGATATAGGCCTTGATGCAGCAACGCACTTAAGCACTTGCTTAAATCCAAGCGTGTTCAACAAAGCACTGTTCAATCCCAGCTTGCTTCCTTAGTGTGCCTAAGTTCTTTGCTGAATCAGGGCCATGATAACTCTCTCTCTCTCTCTGCGTGCTCATATCCTTAGCAGAAGATTTTTTATCCTCACTCCGCACCAGACCAGGACGCCTGCACCGCCTCCCACAACTCAGCCTCTCTTTGCACAGTCCAATCAGACTAGTTCTACTGTCGGTTAAGTCACTGTGGTTGTGGAGGCAGGGTCAGAAATTGCCTGGAACCATTTAGATTCATTTAATCAATCAATCAGGTTGCTCGCAAACTGGTAACATTATTGCTGATGTACTTGCTGATGTATGATAGGGGCACTCAAGCAGGGCAGTCAAAGGGCAGCCTATCCCCCAAATATTCTTCATGAAAAAGTTGTGCAGCTCCTCCAAGTGTCTCTCACTCTGGAAAAGGAGCTGACTGTGGGTGTGATGCTGCTCCTGTCCAAGTAAGGGGTAAGAAATCCTATTGAGGTTAATGATTTCTACCATTAGATCATAAGTTCTTTGGGGGCAGGGAGTATCATTTTGTTCTGTGTCTGTACAGTGCCTAGTGCAATGGGGTTCTGGCCCATGACTGAGGCTTCTAGACGTTGTGGGAAGGAAAGAAAGAAAGAATCGAACTGTCTCTCTCCATCTGCCACCTGGGAGTGAGTTCGCTGTCTGAGAGCAGGGATGTCCGAAGGATGAGGAGCCATCAGCTTCCCTCAGCCTTTCTCAACACAAGAAGAAGCTTGCCAATTCCCCTACCGCCTCCTGTTCCACTCTGTGTGCCAAAGCCCACTTAGGCCCAGTTCTTTGAAATACTGAGCACCTGACATGAACACCTTCAAATCCCATTGATTTATGAGGCATTGAGCACCTTCCACAACTGAGCCCTTGAGGCACTAAACTCCCTATACCTCGTAAGGTCTTTAACATTTTAATAAAATTCAAATAGATAGTAAAACAATTAGTGACTGTTTCCAGAGACAATACCAGTAAAACATAATAATAAAATTGCCCTCATTTAATATTTCCTTGAATTGGGCAAACTGTCCTCAGATGTTAGCTTACAGCCGTGTGACACAATCTCAGCAACTTTTACCCTTCAGCAATTTTTTACTACTATGTGTGTATGCCTATTTGTGTTATTTAATATATAACCTACTCCCTTACTGTCTGTGGTGTGTATGTGTGTTTGTATAGAGAGTGAGAGTGGGTTTTATTTATATATAGATATAAAATCTACTCTCACTTTCTCTTTATGTATTATATATATATACACACATATATATCCTACACTCTCTTTACATATGCCAGTGTGTATCCATGCATATATATATATATATCTATCCCCTGTTTGCCAAACCTGAAGTAATTTATGTAATTATACACATAATGTATTTTAACCAAATACACAAAGAAGTTTTTTATAATGCCACTTAGGATCTAGATTTAACTTAAACCACTACTTAGTCTATCTTCCCTAATAGGATACTAAAAAGGAATTTTATGACAACATTATCAGTAGCATTTTGCTGATAATTAGAATAACAATAATAATACTGAGATATTTTTTCAGTAATAATGGTGTTATTAATGAGATTTTTATGAAAGACAGACTTCTTTGGTATAATTATGAAAATTGATCTTTTGCATTTTACTTATTCACTGAAATCAGATAAGTGGCTTAACTACATGTATTATTTCTAATAAATATTCAAAAGAATGCATTTAAACAAGGCTCCTCATTCTATTCTTGCTCATATTCCTTGCATTTAAATAAAAGTGTAATTGCTCTGCTTTTTTAAACTGCTAGTTTGGATTAGCTGTCTAACCTGTACAGTGTAGCTGTTTGCTGTTTGCATTTTTAATAGCTTTATTACCATTTGGTGAAGCCTTAATTTCTGACTCCCTTGAAGAGTCCTGCCTTTAAGTCAGCTCTACAATTTAACCAGCAATAATCTGTCAAGATAAGATAAAGACCTACCCCAGATGAAATGCAGTATTTTTGTGTAGCATTCTGTCATTGTTAAAGGAAAGATCTGAGTATGTCAAAATGTAACACCTGAAAGTTTAATAAACTTTGTAGCATAATTTTACAGTTCACATTTTAAAATAAATGGCTTCAGAATACATTAGCTTAGCTTGTTCACCAGTGAAATCAGTTAAACACATATATAAATATGTTGTGGGTGAAGGGAGCCAGCAGTTCAACAAGAATAAAAGTTCTTTCATTTTTCAACTTCAGAATAAGTTACTTTAAAAAGCAGTTCTAACTTCAATTCAATTTCATTAACTCTGCAATTTCCTTATAACTCTTAGCATAATATTGAGCACTAAAGTTCCTCTATGGCAGAGGTTCCCAATCTTTTCTTATTGCGTACCCCCTTCCAGACCTACCAGCTGCAGGGGAGCCCCTACCCTTCTCATCACATGATACTTTGAGAGTTCTTCTTAACACTACCTGTCTTTAGCCATCTGTCCACATTTCACTGTTATGTACAGATATGGTTATAGTGTGACGTAAACAACCAAAAAGAACCACTCTGAATTTCTGAGCTCCATTAGACTGGACAATTTTGGGCAAGTGACCCTGCACTGTATGGTGATTGGAGGTGAGGGTTCTGTACGTCAGCATCCCAGTGTATCTATGTTCTCTTGGGTACGTCTTGATGTAAATTAACTACCATATTTTATATAACACATTCCCACAGAGTTTCAAAGCTTTGTATGAGCACCCTTTATGAAAATGCATTAAATAAATAAAAAACACTTTTACACAATTTCTCCCACATTTTCCCCCCAGAGATATCTTGCGTACCTCACCAGTTTGGGAACCTCTGCTCTGAAGGATCATTTAAAAATTAAAGCTAAGCTGAAAAACACTTTTGAAGACTTAACTATTCTTTTCAGTATTACAAATATTTCTAAGTAGCTAATGGTGAGCCAATTTAATGATGGCATATTTGACTTCTGTTTTCATGTTAGATTAATGTAAATTCAGTAGGTCTGAAGTTCCTTTTTGAATGTACATGTATGTGATTTGTTATTCACATAGGCCAAGACTTTTAAAAATAAGTGCTTAAAGAGAGGATTCTAAACCCACATTCATGCTTTGAAATAAGTGGTCTGTTTTCAAAAGTGCTAAATACTCAGCAATGCTCTATGGATCACCAGCAATTGCTCCACAGACAACTAAAGGTGAGATTCTCAACCCCACCCCAGCCCGTTTGTGCCCAGTCAGGGGCTCAGAGTGGTGTAAAGAGATTCTAAAGGCTCTGGACCTGACCATAGGAGAATTCCCCTAGCAGAGGAAATGATGATGACAACCACACAATATCCTCTGAGGACTTCCTCAGGAGCCCTTGCAGGGGTTGTGCTGGAGATGTGGCTGGGGAGAAGGGAGCGGGCAGAACTCCAGCACTTAGCTCTGTGGAGATGCTGGGCAGCACTGGGAGGTCATGCTAACTTAGGTGCCCCCGCTCCAGAGCTATCTAAATTTGGCTGTGGGCTGCTTTGGCAGCCACCTTAGCACTACTGATGGGCAGGAAATGGTTTTCCCTATGCTGTGAACAGTTTGGAAATTTAAATTTTTTTCCTGCTCTCCATTGTGATGAAGCCAAGACTTTCTGAATTTTTTGTTGAAAAGCCAGAGAGAGAGAATGACTGCCACCCAGAATAGCCAATAGTTCTCAGGGCACTCATCTGTAGGGACTTGAATCTGGGTCTCTCACATCCCAGTTGAACACCCTAACCACTGGGCTAAGGGAACTTTTTTAGCTTGCTCTCTCTCTCTGTCTCTCTCGCTCTCTCATTTTGACCGTAAATTCTATCCTGGCCCTGAGAACCTTTCCTAGTGAAAGTTTTGATGAAACTGATTCATTTCTGTGAAAATTTTGGTTTAGATGAATTGGCATTTTCAGAGGAAAAACCTTTCCTTGAAAAATTCCTACCAGCTCTGCCTAGCAGGCCTGAACCCGAGGCTGTGAGTTCATAGATTCACAGGTCAGATGGAACCTGTGATCACTTAGTCTGACCTCCTGTATGACACAGGAAGGCCATAGGGGTTCCCCAAAATAATTCCTAGAGCAGATCTTTTAGAAAAACGTCTAATCTTGATTTAAAACTTGTCAGTGATGGAGAATCCACCACAACCTTTGGTAAGTTGCCCAAATGGTTAATTATCCTCACTGTGAAAACATTACGCCTTATTTCCAGTCCGAATTTCTTTAGCTTCAACTTCCAGCCATTGCATCAGGTTATACTTTTCTCTGCTGCATTGAATAGCCCGTTTTTAAGTATTTGTTCCCTATCAGATACTATGGACTGTAATCAAGCCACTTCTTAACCTTCTCTTTGTTAACTTAAATATACTGAGCTCTTCAAATCTGTCATTGTAAGGCATGTTCTCTAATTCTTTAATCACTCCAGTACCTCTTCTCTGAAATCTCTCCAATTTATCAACATCTTTCTTGAATTGTGGATTCCAGAATATGACACCATATTCCAGCTGCAATTGCATCAGTGCCTAAAACTGAAATAAAATAACGTCCCTAACTCCTACTCAGGATTCTCTCATTTGTGCATCCTCTGAAAATGCCAATTCATCTAAACCAAAATTTTCACAGAAATGAATCAGTTTCATCAAAACTTTCACTAGGAAAGGTTCTCAGGGCCAGGATAGAATTTACGGTCAAAATGAGAGAGAGAGAGAGAGAGTTCCCTTAGCCCAGTGGTTAGGGTGTTTACCGGGGATGTGAGAGACCCAGATTCAAGTCCCTACAGATGAGTGCCCTGAGAACTATTGGCTATTCTGGGTGGCAGTCATTCTCTCTCTCTCTGGCTTTTCATCAAAAAATTCAGAAAGTCTCTCATTTGTGCATCCCAGGATTGCATCAGCTCTTTTGGCCACAGCATCACCCTGGGAAGCTCATGTTCAGCTGATTATCCACTACGACCCCTAAATCTTTTTCAGTCACTGCTTTCCAGGACAGAATCTGTAAACATGGCCTTTGTTCCTAGATGTATACATTTAGCCATGTCAGAATGTATATTGTTTGCTTGCACCCAGTTTACCAAGCGATCCAGATCACTGTGAATCAGTGACCTGTTCTCTTCACTACTTACCACTTGCCCAGTTTTTGTGTCATCATCAGAAAAGTTCTGTGCTGAGCTTCTTACGGGACAGCACAGACTCTCCCCCTAGAGGTCAAGAGATCACAGTTGGAGAACAACTGTTCTCAGAAGCTGGCATTGAAAGGGCCCATGTGATTCACAAAATCACTCTCTATTGTGGATTTCCATTCCTCACCTTCAATAATTTATGAATCGCAAAGGAATCGCTGAATATGCTTTTGACTCATAAAAACCAGTCTCTTCTTAAAACTGCATTTCCCCCCTTGATAATTTAGTACTATCTTGACATATCTTGGTGGTTTTCTGCGCCTTGTTTATTAGCTATGAGAAATAAAAACATGTTTTAGGAAAAGTGTAAAAATATGTCTGCAATAAATATTCCTCACTAGATACTTTATCAATCTACTAGTCCCATAGAAAACATGACACATTTGAAGCCTTATCCTGAAATCCCAGTAACGTCAGTGGGACAGCTCACATGAGTCATGGCTTGTAGGGTTTGGCCCCTTAGTACCCAAAAGCAGTTATGAGATTTAAATCTATATATGAAACCTATGATCAAGGCTTTTAAACATAAGAGCCTAAAGTTAGGCTCCTAAATCCATGTTGAAGCCCCTAAATAAGTGGCCTGGTTTTCAAAAATACTGAGCTGCCAGCAGCTCTGACTGAGGTCCAATGCAAAAGCTGGATACTCAGAATTTTTTAAAATTGACTACTTCATTTAGGTTCCTATGGACTTCAGATCCTAACTATAGTTATTATAACTCTTCTGCAAATAGTAACATGACATTTCAACAGTATCAGAGGGGTAACCGTGTTAGTCTGGATCTGTAAAAGCAGCAAAGAATCCTGTGGCACCTTATAGACTAACAGACGTTTTGGAGCATGAGCTTTCGTGAGTGAATACCCACTTCTTCAGATGCATGTGGTGGAAATATCCAGGGGCAGGTATATATATGCTAGCAAGCAAGCTAGAGATAACGAGGTTAGTTCAGTCAGGGAGGATGAGGCCCTGTTCTAGCAGTTGAGGTGTGAAAACCAAGAGAGGAGAAACTGGTTCTGTAGTTGGCAAGCCAATCACAGTCTTTGTTCAATCCTGAGCTGATGGTGTCAAATTTGCAGATGAACTGAAGCTCAGCAGTTTCTCTTTGAAGTCTGGTCCTGAAGTTTTTTTGCTGCAGGATGGCCACCTTAAGGTCTGCTATAGTGTGGCCAGGGAGGCTGAAGTGTTCTCCTACAGGTTTCTGTATATTGCCATTCCTAATGTCTGATTTGTGTCCATTTATCCTTTTCCGTAGAGACTGTCCAGTTTGGCCGATGTACATAGCAGAGGGGCATTGCTGGCATATGATGGTGTATATTACATTGGTGGATGTGCAGGTGAATGAACCAGTGATGGTGTGGCTGATCTGGTTAGGTCCTGTGATGGTGCCCACATATCTACACCAGCGACACCATCACAGGACCTAACCAGATCAGCCACACCATCACTGGTTCATTCACCTGCACATCCACCAATGTAATATACACCATCATATGCCAGCAATGCCCCTCTGCTATGTACATCGGCCAAACTGGACAATCTCTACGGAAAAGGATAAATGGACACAAATCAGACATTAGGAATGGCAATATACAAAAACCTGTAGGAGAGCACTTCAACCTCCCTGGCAGACCTTAAGGTGGCCATCCTGTAGCAAAAAAACTTCAGGACCAGACTTCAAAGAGAAACTGCTGAGCTTCAGTTCATCTGCAAATTTGACACCATCAGCTCAGGATTGAACAAAGACTGTGAATGGCTTGCCAACTACAGAACCAGTTTCTCCTCTCTTGGTTTTCACACCTCAACTGCTAGAACAGGGCCTCATCCTCCCTGATTGAACTGACCTCGTTATCTCTAGCTTGCTTGCTAGCATATATATACCTGCCCCTGGATATTTCCACCACATGCATCTGAAGAAGTGGGTATTCACCCACAAAAGCTCATGCTCCAAAACGTCTGTTAGTCTATAAGGTGCCACAGGATTCTTTGCTGCTATTTCAACAGTAGTTGTCCAACCTTTTGTGTTCCATGAAGAATTTGCTGGTGATGGATTAAAAGAAGCTAAAAATAAATTCTTTCCTAATATTGCTTTTCTATGGGAACAGTCCCCATGGATCTGAGACAACTGCAAATGGAAGGGAAGGTGGTCTGTGCTACAGACTCTTTATTACGATGGGGTCCCTGCTATGAAAAAGTTTGAGAACACTTGCTTTAGAAAACTTTTCTTAAAACCTAATTCATGTGTGTGTCAAAAGGCAAAGATCTTTTGCATTTGGAAATATATCTGTTATCATAGGCTTTTGATCCTAGTCCAACACAGAATCTAATCACATGCTCAAGTTTATACATGTGCCTGTGTCTGTCCTCACTCAGAAAAACACTTACACATGTGTAAGCCATGTAAGAAGGAGGGACAATCGGAGCTTCCCATTGGACAATAGGAGTGAGGTTCAAGTTAATTGGACTTCAGTATTTGCATAAGTACTTTGCTGAATTGGAGCCTTAAAACTGGCATAACACATAGTACCTTTCTATCTTAAACACCTTTCTAGGGCAAATATCCAAACAATGCTAATTCAAGGGCAAATTATATTGAAAATGTTTGGGCCTTTGAGAACTTGATGATGACTCCCTGTTTTTGCCTTCCTATTTTCTGTCATTTTTTTTTATTTCTGAAAAGTAAGAGCATTCCCCTGGCCCTTACTGTCTGTGATATGAATGAATGTTTCAATTAAGGGTATGAGAACATGATTTGAAACAAAGGCTCTGACTGAAACAACCACAAGGAAACCAAGGAGTTCATGGATCAATAGCAAGCTCATTCGGGAACTTACAATAAAAGTGGGACAGCTGTAGTGAGGAAACACTTGTGGCAATACACACACACACACACACACACACGTATATTTAAAATAACACGTTAAAATAATTAGTTTTTCCATGTCACAAACAATGGTGCACGGGTCAGAAGCCAAAACCTAATGAAGCTCCAAGGTAGAAAAGGGTTTCTTTGAGTCTGTCTTCCTAGTATAATTATTGCAGGTTTCAGAGGAACCAGATCTGAACTGTTGTAAAACTCAACACAATGAACTTGACAGACAGCCAGATTTCTGTTTTCAGCCAGTTTAGGGTTACTATAATCTCATTATTATGCTTGAAAGACGACAAGTAATAGAATCTCAGGTAGTCGTTCTGTCTTTACTCAGCCGCATCTTCTCTTTTATGCCGATTTCCCTTGATTACCTGAACTAGTGAAGCTCGGTTTTCAACCACTTATCTTCTGGAAATAATCATCTGATCAGCCTTACAAGGTTCTCACTGCACTCAACGGTTTTAATGGGTCAAGCGTTAAATTAACCCTTTAACCATATCCCTGGAGAATACAAAACTTATTCAAAAGCAATTTACTTTTCAATCATTGTTAACTATTCAAAGGAGAAAGAGCTAGCTAGCCAGCCTTGCTTGTGTCTTCTCTCTCAGTGTCTCCCTGTAATACTTATTTTGCCCTTGCCTAACAAGCAAACAAAATAATTTTTAAACTTTGTAGTTTAAGAAAATGTTCTGTTTTTTGCTTACATTAAGAATTTGTAAAACCAAGCCACGGGAAGAGTTGTGAGTATTTTATAGTCTGTTCTAAGCAATACATGTACATTTCACAATGGCTGAATAAATTATTAATTTCACTTTATGGAAAAACACATCTATTAGAAATGCGACTCACCTACACATTCTGTATTACATTCAGCTTTAAGACATAACTCTTACAGGTCCAACTCCGAAAAATAAAAGGTTTGCAGCCTCCCTATGCACGAAAAGCACACAGCATGGGAAGTCATTTACACTGGCCTCGGTCATAGCCCCTAGACTCACAAGTGGAGATTCTCCTCTTTGCATGCATCTCCTCTGTTCTGCTCAAGAGCAAATTCAGCCACTTCTGCTGCATCTTCCAACCTCCCTGGGGACACAAAAAGGCAATCTTCTGGGTCCAGGATCTGTGTAGGGGGAAGTGGCAGGCGTAAGGTACGAATGTCAGCAATGAGTTCAGGCCTAGCAGAGGCATCATTCCCATCCCACATGAGTCCAGTTCAGACTGTGTTTCTTTACATGTGGAGTCCTCTCCATGCTGGGGAAACTTCCTTTAAGGGCATTCTCAGAGCAGGCACCTAATGAAGAAGTCCAGGCAATGCTGCTTCAATGGAATTGCATGATCAAGGAGCTGGAGAGGGAGGCAAAAGCCCCCACAGCCAGCACAGAGGTACAGGGCCTTTATTTGGATGGTCCTGTGAATCCAGAAATCTACCTGCATGTGGACACTCCACAAGGCTCTAGGGGTGGAATTACTGTCTATTTTATGGTAGGGTAAACCCTCCTCCACAACAAGATGATTTGGCGGAAGCTCACCGTTTTCACACGCCACCAACAACTTTTTCTGCCTGAAGAAGTGACCAGAGCTAAAACTTTTGGCACAAATTGTGGTCAGGGAGGTGTCCCTAATCCAGAACTAATCATAGCTACATAAGAACAAGGAATGTGTGGTTCATGAGACATGAGAGCACTGCACCTGAAAAAAAAAATAACCTAGACATCACTGTGTAATATGGATGCACAGAATGTAAGTCTAACGGTGCATTCTTAATTCAATCCTTATTCAGACAAAACTCTCACATACTTCAATAGGTGTTTTGTCAAGAAAGGACTTGAAGGAGGAGTAGAGAATAGACCAGGGGCAGGCAACCTATGGCACGGGTGCCGAAGGCTGCACACAAGCAGATTTTCAGTGGCACTCACACTGCCCGGGTCCTGGCCACCAGTCCAAAGGGCTCTGCATTTTAATTTAATTTTAAATGAAGCTTCTTAAACATTTTAAAAACCTTATTTACTTTACATACAACAATAGTTTAGTTATATATTATAGACTTATAGAAAGAGACCGTCTAAAAACATTAAAATGTATGACTGGCACGCAAAACCTTAAATCAGAGTGAATAAATGAAGACTTGGCACAGCACTTCTGAAAGGTTGCTGACCCCTGGAATAGACAATAGAGAGGACGCTCACACACCTTCCTAATATTCTTTGACTTTATATAATCCCACGGTGTGATCCTTAATTACAACTGAACTGCTGAAATCTAAACAAGTCAAGGACCTTCATCAACTTGGGTCAGTAGTAATCAAAGATTGCTGCCATCTGAAGATCATACAAATCCATGGTGTATTTTGTTTATGGTGTGCCTGCATGAAAAAAGTTTTGTGGTGTCAGTCCAATTCTCAGTGGACATGTGTCCACATCACAACAACACGCATCCACAACTCATTGACACCTTTGCCAGCAGCTTCATTAGGCCAAAGGTGGAATGAGCATGGAATCTGAATGACTCTCACCCACAGAGTTGGTCTCTTTACATCAGGGCGGAGGCATGTTGATGGGACAGTGTGAGGAAACTTGTTCTGCCACTGACATGCTGTCCCTATTTTGCAGCTGCATAGATGTATTCATCTTCCTGGGCCATCAGTCCACCACCTTTCCCCCTTTTGAGGCCTAACTCCATTCACTGAGGTCAAGTGCATTAGTACCTTTCACATTACTAAATTCAAATGATTTTTTTTAAAGAGTGATGGAGCTTCATGAATACTGTTTGATTTAGTTTAAGCCTTTTAAATACAAAATACTCTCTCCTCAATCATTTGGCTGTTAGAGCTGTATTAGCCCATTACTAGCAAGGGGAGGGAAGAGACAGAAAGGATTTTGTTCTTTTGACTGATACCTGCTTTTGCATGAAGCAGCTTTTCCTCTCATTAATACTCATAGAAAAACAAACCATAAGGGGGTCTGTACATGAACAACTTCTGCTAGTTGTATACTTAGTCCATTTCAATGGAAGCGATACTGAAAAAACTCATGTGACAGCAGTGCTGTGTGCATTGTACAGCAGTACATTCATAGAGGGTAAGTAAGCTAAACAGCAGAGAACAAGCAAAAATATCAAGTAATGAAAAAAATCCACAAAAATAGAAGACAACTAAAGAAAAATAATTTTGAAATTTTAAAACAGGCTCATGACATTTTTTTTCATTTTTCAACAGCTGCCTGTTGTTCACCATTACAAGCACTTCCAAAGCAAAATAAGCAAGTTTCTGAAAGGCCCAGAGGGAGTGGAAATCTATATAAATGACATTCCACTCTATTGGAAGATTGAAGAAGAGCATAACCTAAGGTTAAAGCGAGTTCTGAAGGCAAGTGAGGCAATATTGAAGTCAGAGAAAAATGCTTGTTATTACAAACTCAGTTTAAACTTCTGGGCATGTAATTGATAAAGGGGAGAGATGGGAAATGTACTAGAAGTGATGCACTTCTTCAGTATGATACAGTTTTGGAGCAAATTCAAATCTGACCTGCCCTCAGAAGGCCGACCCCTTTATGAACTATTTAAAACAGAATGTGTGTGTAGCTAGAATAAGTGTGCTTCTCAGGTTCTAAATAAACTACAGACCAGATTTCCAGTGCTGGCATTTTATGATGTTTCCCAATTTGCAGTGATTTCAGTGTATGCCGGTAGCTATGGTCTTGTAGGGGAGTTAATCAAGTCACAGAGATAATTCGCAGCCCATAGCATATTGTTCCAGATGTCTTTTAAACTTCAAGGCAACATGTTCCAAAAGAGAGATAAGGGAAGAGAGAAAGAGTCTAGAAAGTGTATGGGTGTGCAAGAGGTTCACAAACAATTTGTAGTGGCTTAATCATTCCAATCAATTAGTCCTCTTATTAAATAGTAAAAACCTAGACAAGGTGCCATTTCAATGCCAGAGTTTGCTCCACTAAATCTACTGGAAAATACATCAGAAATGTCTCTAGAGACAACTGATACCTTACTGAAAATCTCTAATGAACATCAAAATTCTTCAAAAGCTTAAAGGTGGCTTAAATTTGCCAAATGCAAAACTATACCATTAGGTGTTTTGGTATAGATTTTGAACTGCCTTTTGGACTGAAAATCAAGAGCCACCATATTTGCTTTGCTTTGAATAATCTAAGGCTGAACCCCATGATTTAAGGGAAATGACCCTTACTCAATTTGGAAGACAAGATTATTTTAAATAGCACCCACAGACCATATTTAAAAGTTCTTTTTGGACTACTGAGGAGTTGGGATTGTCTGATATATGGAGTAGCCCTAATATAATGTTCAGGGGAAAGTCAATGCAAAACCTTAAGCGGTATGCAAAAGGTGTTAAAGAAATAAAAGATTTATATAAAAATAGGAAATTTATATCAGCTAGATTAAAGAACATTTTGATCTGGAAAGACTAACTCTCTATGCTACACATGCACTGAACTTTTGCTCATTAATTTGAAAGGTCCTGTCCAAGTCAATGGGCCTTCTCATATGCTTAAAATGTATACATGTGCTTAATTACTTGGCTTAATTGGGGCCCACGGCGACAAGACATGCTAGGATAAAAATTAAAAAATAATAATGGAAATGGCTTATAAAAATCTTCCCCTCATGTGAGACTGAGATTTGAAAGGCCTCAATCGTGCAAACTGTTCTACATTGGTAGATCCCGGAGCTGATGTGGAATTCCACTGAAGTCAAACCACATGAAGCACAACTTGCAGGATCAGGGCATTGGGGTGGAGATGTGTCTTCCTATATGTGTGTATAGGGCATGTCCCACTGTAGATCCTACCATAATGCAAATAATTACAAATAAAGGGTGAAATCCTGGCCCTTTTGAAGTCAATGACAAAACACTCATTGACTTCAACAGGGCCAGGATATCATCTAATAAAATAATCCAATTCAAAATCTCCAAAGTCATGTCTCTCTTTTCAAGATGTTGAATTCTTTTTTATTTGACTGATAATTTGTATTTCTTTTGGATTATAAGAAACCAAAACATGCCTTTTCACCATTCCCAGTTCTAGAAGATGCACTGATCCAATCCCTCTGCTCGTGGGAGCATGTGGAGCCCTGACTAGACATTAAATGTGCTTTTCTCAAAAAATAGAGTCCCTGAAACAGGCAGTGTGGTCTATTGAACAGGGCACTAGCCTGGGCCTCCAGAGATGCAGATTCTATTCCTGCTTCTGCCATTGACCTGCTGTGTGATGTTGGGTATTTGACTTCATCTGTCTGTTCATTCTCCCACCTTTTGTCTGGCTTGTCTACATAGATTGTAAGCTCTCACTTACTATGTGTGTGTTCAGTGTCGAGCACACTACGATCCAGCTGGGGCATCTGGGCACTGCTGTAAATATTAGAAACTACTCCGGCTCACCTCCAAGTGTGAATCCACCCTCCTGTGCAGCAATGCAAATTGCCTCCTCCTTCAGCTGTGCAGTGAATGTGGCCCAGCTTGTTAGATGATTGGCTGTTCTTATTAATGCTTTACTTCATTTCATTCAAACAGGTACAATATGGACTCTAGTCAACCATGGAAAATTATTAAAAATAAATCAAAAAAAAAGTTTTACCCTATTTCGTTATGTGATGAAATACTGGAGATAATCTCTCCCCACTCATCTTTGAAATTCCCATTGGAATTCTGGATCAGTCAATAGAGAACTAGATCCCTTGGTCTTGTGAAATGGGCAAATTCATTTCATTAGTTCCTGCAATAGAAAGTCCATATAAATATTAGAGGCCAAACTACTGCTATAAGTAGGTACTTCACACCTGAGGAGGAAAAGTGCAACAAAATCATGCATATCTTACCAGTTTATTCAGCTTTTAATATTAATAAGGAACCAGCCTAACTTAAAATGCATTGGCCATAGCAGAAGAGTGAACCATTTTATAATCCAAACGCAAAAACACATGTGCAATTTAGCAGGCCTGCCTTCATCTGGCCTGACCCATTTAATCACATGCTTTCAGTTTACACTCATCCAAAGATGGTTTCAAATCCTCAGAAGGAGGGTTGAAAAACGCTGCAGGGAAGATTCATGTAGACTGGACCCTGAAAGGTCTGTTGAGAGGCATTATCGACAAACAAACCTCCGTAGCTGCATGCTCCAGTTGGGGTTCTGAACATCCAAGAAAATCGCTACCCTCTTTGCCCACATTGACTCTGCTTATAATTACGCTCCTCATGATTTACCCTCATGTACCATCACCCATCAATCTGCTAGTATCTTCAGAGAATCTGGAAGCACTTTCTCCTCCAGGCCAACTTGAGAAAAGTAACACTGCAGCCCCAGCTCCAATGGGCCAGTAGCAGAAGTGCTTCTCAATCCATAAAATGGGAGATCAGGAACCTTCAAGGGTTTCCCAACAATCATATTCTAGTGATGTCAGGTCCCATAATTCTTAGTGCATGGTTGTTACAACACCTTAAAGGTTCCTTGAACAACACTAACAGCAGCCGGGAGGTTTGAGTCCCAGTGTACATAGTCATTCACATGCTAACTCTGCTCAAGTTAATGCTCTAAGATTAGCATTGTGGCTTCAATAGCAATGCCAGCAGCTCAGGTTAGCCATCTGAGTATGATCCCACCAGACCCCCTGTGTATGTGTCAGCAGACAGCCTGAATCGCAGCCACACTGATAGTTTTAAACATGCTAACATGAGGAGAACTAGCAAATCTGTCTACCTGCACTAGGAACTACATCTCCCAGCTGCTATGTAGACATTACCTATGGATCAGGGTCACAGTTTGCCACTGTCTCAGTGGAGCTACTAACTGCATTGTGAGAGGAAGTGTTTCTCTTCGGTCCCTACCATCTGGATGGCAGCTTGGTTCCTGTCCCCAAAGACTCTTCAAACTGAGGGCAATGGCCTTTTACCTGGAAGCCTCCTGAAGTGGCATGATGAAGATAGTGGCCAGCTGGGGCCCCCTGAAAAACCTTTGAGAGGGAGCAGCCTCAGAGTCCCTGACTCAGAGCGATCACATACTTAGCTCATTGTGGTCTGAAACTGACATAAGCACTAAAAATGTTATGTTATAGTCAGATGCAGTGTTGTTATAGCCATGTTGCTCCCTGGATATTAGAGAGACAAGGTGGAGGAGGTAATGTCTTTTATGGGACCAACTTCTGTTGGTGAGAGAGACAAACTTTCGAGCTTACCCAGAAGAGGAGCTTACCTGAAGAAGAGCTCTGTGTAAGCTCAAAAGCTTGTCTCTCTCACCAACTGAAGTTGGTCCAACAAAAGATATTACCTCACCCACCGTGTCTCTCTTGTTATACTGATGGCTGCTGTCCTGGCAGACATTGGGGAGTCAACCAGGGACTTTCAGAGCTAAATGCATGAGTATCTACAGCTTGAACTGAAGAACCATGATCTCAAGCTGAGAGATGTAACAGACTCACATCCTTTGTGAATCAAGCACAGCGCATGATACATAGCACATGCTGACCAATGGGTTGCATTATTATACTGTTGTTAATTTAATTAGCAAATAATGAGCCAATTTTCTCCTTTCCCTGGAAAACCCCACAAAATATGTCCTGGGGCAGGAAGAAAACGGCTTGAAGAGTTTTGTCCTAATTCTTTCATCAAGGGTGTCAGATTTGACCCTCTCTTCTCTAGGAAGGTGCAGCAGACCCAGCCCCCAAGCTCCAGAGATTTTTCTGAGATCAACATATATCCTGAGGGATCACCTGGAGGCACAAGGCCATCTTTATAGAGGTCTTGGGCCTCCTGTTGGTTTCCTCAGTTCCCTGGTAGTGCCGCTCCAAAGAAAATAAGCAGCCAAGGCTTTCCCAGCTGGTAGCTACACTCAGAATCTCTTTTAAAAGGGGGCTCCCCACTGAATAGGGGCCACCACTAATGAGCCATTGAGTTTAAGGCCAGAAGGGACTATTAGATCGAGTCTGACCTTCTGTATATCTCAGGACATTAAATTTCAGTCAGTTATCCCTGTATTGAGCCTAATAACTTGTGTTTGACTAAGTCAGAAGCTGAATGTATTGCTGGGAGATGAGGATGAGGTAGGGAGAGAAAAACTGTCTCTCCAGCCCTGCCATTTCCCCATCCCGTCCAAGGTCTCTCTGTGCATGAATTGTCAGACACAGAAAGAGCCCTCTGCAGGGGTGGCGAACATGGGGCATAATGGCAGCTGCCCGCTGTACCACACACAGGTTTGCATGGATTTAGGGGGAATGATAAGGTCCAATCTTTGCTTAGTCTTCTATAGCTAACTAGGAATTTGAAAACAGGCATCACTGTCACAATCTTTTGGAGTAGATAGCCCTTTGTATTAAAAAATGAATATTCTAAGCGACTGCAAAAGCTTTGTGATGAGAACCAAGAGTGCACTGATAATTCTGCTACCCCGATGATTAGATTCATCCTATTGTCATTCTAACTGGTGATTGGTTCTTCTCTCCATGAACTGAGAGATATAGCTCTACTTATATAAAGCAAATCTGGAGCTGTCTTGTTTTTCTGTTTATTTGATGGAACCTTCTTCGTGACTTTTCCCACTGAAATTGGAATGAGGCCTCAGAACACAAAAAAGGTTCATTTGGGACATCTTTCAGCAGTTCAACCACTCTACCTAAAGTCAAGATTTCTAACAGCTGATGTGATACATTCTAGAATATTAATTACCTCAGATGAGATTGTGAAGCTCAATGGTTAGATCAGTGACCTTTCACCTTTAAAACTTGGGTTGCCATGGTGACTAAAAATCACTCTCATTAGTTGGATAAACTGGAGCTAAATAGAATCTGCTGTCCTGTAGCTAACTAAACTGGCATATTCCATTGTTAATCCATATTCCATATGCATCTAGCAGTTCTTGCTTAGGCAAAAGCCTGATATCCAAACATACACCATTTCTCATCAACACTTTGCTCTGGTAAAAATTAAAGTTGTCATTCATGCAGGTTTATTCTTGAGATGTCCAGAGTTTGGCAAACAAATTTCATATAAAGTAAGAAAAATTAATATTGCTCAGCATTCCGTTAGGGGCTAGCGTCCCAGAAAGCATGCTCTCCAGGAGAAACAAACACGCTGGATTTTACAACCTTCAGTGTAACATTTCCATGTAGTGTAAGTTTGTTTGGAAAATAAGTCCTCCTTTTGTCTGAAGTATTTAATTACCTTGATAGAGGAACCAAGCAAAATGAAAGATTTATGGATCCCTGTTTCTCATAGTGAAGGAGAAAATGATCTGTTTGCAGGAGTTATATTTTCAGGCACTTTGCTGAGACACCCCAACCCCCCTTGGTTGCTGACTGTAAAATAAGAAAACTATTACCCAGCTGGGGTAACAATAGGCTCCCACAGTGCTTTTCTGCTCAGCCCGCAGCTGCCAGTGAAAGTGGAAACTACAGCAGCAGGATAACATTCTTTTCTTACAGCCTGTTTCTATGGGCAAGGAGCCCTCCCACTGATTCAATGTATTTTCTATGCAAAACTGTAGAAGAAGTGACATTTTAAAAGTTTTGACCTTTGTTTTTTTTTGCATGAACTGAGGCATACATTTTTTAAACCTTCTGACAGGGTGTCTGTTAGGAACGGTAATAGCCATTACTGTAATAATAAATGTTTCAAAATTTGAAAATTCTATATTGAATATAATGCACAGATAACCTTTGCCTGAAAAATGATAGTGAAGGGAAATTTAGAACTCTCCATTTTATTTTTGCAGAAAAACAGACGATGATGACAGACTTCAGACACCTCTGGGAAACAATATCCTTGGCTGCAATATTTTCGTTTGCTAATTTCCGATCTTTTAAGACAATACTTTTTAAAGGATTAAAGAAATCTTTGCATTTGATCTGCATCATTTCCCTCCTGCTCACTAAACTAAATATTTGCCAATTAACAAAAAGTGTGTACGGCGGAAAGAACAGTCACCATAATCAATAATAATGAGCATTGTGCTCAAAGGGGCCAAGTTATATTTATCTAGTTCTACACAAAACTGGCATAATTCACAACCTGGTTAAGAAAAGACACCCAAGAAAACCCCACGCTTAAGGTTAACATACAAAATAAAACAAGAAACCAATGAAAGATGTTCAAAATGTAAAACACATTTTCCCAAACACAAGTGAAATAAACAAAGACTATTCAAACAAGAAGGGGGAGGTGTGGGAAAGAAAAGCAAATGAGTCATTAAAACAAATGCAGTATAGAAGCCAAAAACAAGCCTGACAGGTTAATCCATTAGAGAGGCTCCCACGCACCACCAGTGCCAGTTATAACCACTAGATCTCACCAGCTTACGCCTATGGTCAGCAAAGGCAATTGCCCTGCTGTGTGTCCATCTACCTACCCATCTCTTAGAGCCTGACCCTGCATATTTTGCATGCACAAAACTCCCACTGAAGCCAGTGGGAATGTTGGTTGTGGAAGCAGTGAAGGACTGGGCCTGTAGAATAGTAGTAGCAATGTTTATAAAGTATATGAGTTTATATACTTTATAAAGTAGTGAGTTTATAAAGATATCTTAAAATGCAGAGATTCCAAGAAGCAGAGTAGAAAATTCTGTATTTTTAATGTGTGACTCCACACATAAAATGCATTTTGGTAAGCTGAGCATAGCACCAAATACCAGACAAAATCATCTCTCACTATACAACAAACCCTGTGTAACAAAATCCATCATTAGCAAACTACATAGAACAATCATCCATCATTAAGCAGCAATCTACAATAAATTACAGTGAGACCATTAAAAGATCACTGAACCCAACAAAAGACAGGAGATTCAGTGTTAAGGCTGAAGATTCTTTCTTAACCCTCCACGTTGTGCCTGGGATATTGCCTGGGTCTCTGAACAGGAAGATTTCACATACAGCACACAGCAGTTCCAAGGCAGACAGAGAAAATAAAGTACTAGTGCCCACCTTTTCCTGGCTTTTATTGGCTGAACATTTTGATACAGCCTTTTTAAGATTAAATGTCTCTTTTCTACTTTTTAAATGTTAGTTAAAATATTCAAAAGCACTTTCATACAAACACAACAGCGCTGACACTAGATACTGCGATTGTTCTGCTAAAGCCACCAGGAGCCCATTTTAAAAGTGTGCCACCCCAAGCAGCTCTGAATGACAATAAGACAAGTGAGTCACAGGGCTGATAGCCTGATCCTGCACCCATTGAACCCAACGGGAGTTTTGTCACAGGCTTCAGTAGGAGCAGCATCTAGCCCTCCATCTACTGACCTCACTTTGAAAGTACTAGCCCTAGTTGTCTGTTGAATTAATAGTTGTTTAGACATTATTTTCTGGTTTCTGTATTACAATATGTAAACACAGGTGGAGAATATTTTAAGTGTGTTTTGGGCCAATAGTTCTTTCATTATCCAGAACACTGTGTTGTCTGGGGCAGTCAGCTATTTGGGATAGATCACATGTCCCCATTTGCCCAGGATTGCCAAGTGTTCGGCATGACTCATGCTAAAGAGGCAGCTGGTCAGTGTAGTAGCAACCTACAAAAAGGAAGAAAATATTGAAAAGTGTAGAGAGAATTAAAGGTGCAGCATGAGAGGGGGTCTGTGGGGGCAGCAATAGACAACAAATTATAGTCATTAAAAATGTAAGTCATCACCAGTAAAAAGTCGGCATTTGCCAACAGTTACCACATAATGGTATCCAAGATACCACAGGTTTCCTCGGTACTTAAAATAGAAAATAACTGTACTAGTTTAGATGCTGGCATATATTGCCTATAAAATATATGTAATATAGGAAATGAAATATCTGTATTACAGAAACATTGTATCCTAAATAAAAAATATCCTTCAGCAATAGTTCCTTTAAGAAGCTGATGACAGACCATTTGTAAAGTGTGGATTGTTTATCAATAGACTATGATTGTTTCTTTGGCACTTTTCAGTTTTACAGGTGATGTAAGTTACTAACATGCCTTTGCAAGATCAAACTCCAAATATGTTTTCAGAGTGTCTACACTACAAAACCTCAGGAAAATAAATTCTTTACACATCTATAGCTCCTCTCATGCCAGTTTATAAAGGCAAGGTCTTCTCAAAGCACTTTAATAAATGGTAATGAATAAAACTTGAGATATCCTTTTGAAATAGTTAATAATCTTCCTTTACAGATGGAGAAACTGTGGCAAAAAATAGTAAGTGCATTGCCCAAGGTCACACAGGAAGTACGCTGCAGAACTTGGAATAAAACCCAGTTCTTCTGAATACCAATCTTGTGCCACAAGATCATCCTTCTTCACAGTAATTACTATGCAAGCACAGAGATAATATTTCAATTTAAATAGCTTGGTTATTTACATTTATTTTAAAATAAGAAAGTAATCCCTGGTGTGTAGTAAATTACTTGCCAAATTTTGGATTTTTAGCTGAAGTTATTTGTAGTGACTGAATGTGCAATTAAAAAAAGGGTAAATGTTTAATTATTCATGTTTATAAAATATCAAAGCTGGCAAAACTAGCCGTGTGAATTTTTTAAACAAAAATTGCTGCCATGAGAAGTTGGTTGGTTCCAAATTATGGCCCAAAGTGACTTCCTTTTCTAAAGCTTTGAAAAAGCAAGAGTTCACACTGCACTGGAAATACTGACCCAACCTTCACTAAAGTGTGTCCCCAGGGTAATGAATTTGCACCTAGGAAGAGGAGTAGAATCTTGACAAAGTACCTTTAAAAATCAGTACAGAAGAACAGGCCAACTCCGTGGAATGCTAACAGGACATGGAGTCTCTAGGTGTGTTTGGCGGGGTGACGATTCTTTTCCGGGGGAGAGATTTTACTTAGCCCTTTAATTGATATGGAGTTAATGTTTTGAACTGCAACTTTAATTTGCAGATTTGCTTAAAGAGGCTGGATAAGCACATTTTATAAATGGAACAAATAAATAAAATAAATATATAGGTCACTGGTTCAAATCACACAGGTCAGTAGAGAGCAATACCTATAGTTATCATCTAACTGACATTCAGTGACCTGTGTGAAATAAGTTGGTGGTCACATTCCATTTCCTAAAGGACAGATGTCCACTTCACAAAGCTCCCAGGAGTGGAGTAGCCTGGTTGGCAGAGGCAAGGACTGCATGGGCATGGAAAATGAACTCTCCTCTCTCCCTGAGAGGTGGTCCATCCACTTCAGGCACCTTGGCAGGGGTTATGGGAAGTTGGCCCTGCCACTGCCTATGCTTCTTATGTTCTCTGTATAAACAGAGGACTCGCTCTCCAGCTGAGTTAATAGGGCAATTTTCACTGACACTAAATTCATATAAGTAAATTATTCTGTTAATTGAGCATTCTAAATGACACCATCTTTTGGTTGTTGTTAAAATAATTTGCAAAATAATACCGTACATGTGCAAATTTTTATGGATTCTCAGAGTAGAGCTGTGCTGATTTGTACAGAGTTGCAGCCCTGTTGAACCCATTTCAGTAAGAGAGGAGAGTAAGAGTATTCCATCTCGTACAAATAAGTTGCCCAGAAAGCCAGCTGCAGATGTTGAATCAGCATCCAGTTATCTCCATCCCATTCTTTAAAGTTCAAGTATCCCAAGATACTAGAGTATTGGGCACCAAAGCATAAGTGACTTTTTCCAGAAGAATACAGACCAAGTTATTAATAAAAAGCTAATTCTGGATCAGACCAAAAAACATGAAGCAGGATTTCTTGTTGAGTGCAGGTCCTTCAACATCTGTCAGAGAAGTGTTTTGCCATCTTGTTAATTTTCCCTGGAGTCCAGTAGCAGTGTGCTATATTGCAAATCTAACAGATTTGTTGAAACAGAACAAACATCTAAAACACATCTTTATTTCTTCATCTTATCTCTCATTCTTTTGTTATATTTCCTACTTCCTTAAATGTTACATTACTGTTTGAAAAAGAAACAAACAAACAAAAACCTCAGGCTGTATTTTGTTAGATTTTATTCATGACTTTTTGTATTATCCTCTAGAAATAAAACTGATTAAAAATATCTGCTAGAAATCAAGATGGTTACAATAAGAAACCTGAGAGGAAGGTAAGATTTCTTATAGCACTAAAGAACATGCCTTAAGTAAAGAAATGGAACAGTATGTTGAACAAAGGACATAGTGTAGCATTTGTTTGTTTCATTCATAACAGTAAGTAGCCCTCTAAAGGACTCTATCGAGAGATCACTCTCTTTGTTATTATAAAGAAAACTAACTTTGCAAACTGTGGGGGAAAATGAGTAATACCAAAAATTGAGGGCCTTTTACGCACATTTTAAAAAAAATATTCACAATCATTTACCTTTTCTCTTGTCAAGATTTTCTCCGTAACTTCTTTTAGGTTGGAAATGAATTTGCATAACACAAAGCCATGTATGCATAATCCCCAAGAAGGATGATAATAATGAGTCACATGCAAAAACATGAGAAAAACTTGAGTGGAAACTGTTTTAAAAACAGTTCTGTGGACCGATCAATACAAAAATAAAAAAGAGTGTCACAAATTTCCCTTTCTTTTAATGTTACTGGTTTATTCCCACTTCACTGTGGATATTTGTTGAGAGCATCTGTATCACTGAAGAGATGTACCAATAGCTGAACACAGTTTCGGACCATCAATTTCTGGTTTGTATTGGAAAATGAGATAGATTATTCTAAATGAGGATGGGATTTTGCTCCTCAAGGGCAGTGTACTGGAAGTATAACAAATGTGAGGACTGGGAATATTGTTAGAAATTATTTTATTGGAGAATCTCTCCTCTAACACTGTCAATTTACATGGCGCTTTCTGAATACAGATCAGACCCATCTCCTATCCCAAACTGCTTACAGTCTAACCAGTGCTCCAATAAAGCCTGTGATAATCTATTGCAATTTCTTCCCTATCCCATTCTGTGACCCTGCAGACAGGTTCCTGGCTCTCTGCCCCTGCTTGTTGTAACCCGGAATAGACTAGATGAATTCTATGGCTCTCAGTACATTCTTCTGGGAACACTCACAACCCTCCCTCCATGTGACTACTTCATCAGCCTCCCAGCTCCTTTTCTAATCCTTCTATCTTTACTGCTAAATTTTTACGATCCAGGAGGAGGGGTCCTCTCTGCTGGGCCCCAGAACAATTCAACATCACATCAGCATATAATACACACTATACACAAACAGAGTGATGTAAGGAACCGGCAGAGAGGCTCTAAGAGCTGCTAGCTATGCTCTAGCAGGAAGCAGCATAATATAGAGAAGTTTCTGCTTCCCTTTTGTAATTCATGATAGTGAGAGATCAGTTCACTGGGTCTCCCAATGCTCCAATGGGTCAGGAAGTACGGGTAGGGAGAAAACCTTTCAATTCCCAGTCGTTAACCTCATATTACCCCTCGTAACACTCCCATTCCTCTGTTGGTCTCAGACTACCATCTTACCACCAGCATGGAGATTAGTATAGAAACCTGAACACTCAGACAGCCAGCACTGTCTACCTGAAAACCAAGTATATCACTTTTCTGAACAGCTCACTTCTTACTACATTGGAAAGCAAGAGTGCATAGGTATTTGCAATGCAATAGTCTCCTATTGGTGAGTGCAGCTGCCTACCAGAGTGCTCCCCCTGGAATCAAACATATGGGTGCAGAATATGCAATAAAGAAGTTTGATATTTAATCCACTGTCATAAATAAATTAAAAATTGGAATTTTGCTCAAAATAGGTTACAAGCTATCAGACTTCAGAAGATTCTTAAGCACATTCTCCAAGATGAATAGTGTCTCTCCCTAAAAGACCTGTAGAGGTGAATCTTGATGAAACATTGGTAAAGATAGTTTTTCAATGGTGTAGCGTCCTGGACACATCAGGGAATTGCATTCTTGGAGCTCAACAAGCAAAGTGTAATCATTATTAGAGTCTTTAAGGACACAAACCCCATAATTAAAGTGGAGATCAAGGAAGTTCAGTTGAGTCTGAAGGAAGCAATTGTGGCTTTGGACATTTTCAAAACTCTTGTCTATCGAATTACAAAACTGAGGATAATAAGTGTTTTTGTGTATAGTTCTCAAATATCTATTTCTCTCATATATGGCAAGTTTCAGTAAACAAAATAATGATGCCTTGTTTTAAAACAAATCATCATCAAAAAGTGCCGAAGAATGAGAGCTGATGGAACAGTAGGAAAAAATTATTTATCAAATACAGCAAATTAGTTACCAAATTTTCAGTTTACTATATTCTGTCACATGTTTGCCTGCAAACATTCTTGTGTTCGAAGTTTTGTTGGTAAAATATTCACACACAAAATAAGATAAATTTGGGTCCGGTGATTGAAATTTGTTTAATGATTAACTTGTTTTGGGCAGAAGCAGAGGTAGTGTACTGGACACCTAAAGTCAAGTCCATACCTCTTCCCAGAGGGCCATTATAGCAACAGGTCTTCCACCTCTGACTCTCTTCTCCCATCTCAATCAACATCTATGAGAAGCTGATGGAGGAGACTATGAGGTAATATGGCCTCAAATGGCACTGATATTTAGTTGACCCACAGCTCTACATCTCCTTTACACTTGAAACACAAAGAGCACCCTACCCAATCCACTCCACTGCCTAGAAGACATTGGCACCTGGATGCAGGGAAGTTTGCTGAAGTTGAATTCAGACAAAGCAGAGGAACAAAAGCCTAAAATGAAAAAGCTCCATATGGATCACAATATTGCAGCCTGCCTACTTAGCAACATGGGCCACGCTGCATGTCTCTTACAGCCTCCTGACTGAACACAGAGTCAAATGCAAAGTCATTTATTTGATCCTGATTTTCAAAGCCCCACAGGGGACTGCCCCAGCCTACCTAGAAGACCACCTCTTTTTCTGCAATTGAGATCTCCCTAAATCGCTTGTGAATGACAGAAACAGCAGCTTTGGGAGCATGGGACATAAAATTCTCCCAGCAGCTGGCCCAGGAGTACAGACCTTGCTTCTGTAAGAGATTAGAATGAAAATCAACCTCACCACATTTGGAACAAAATGCAAAGATCACTTGTTTGACTTAGCTAGTCCAGAATCAAAAATAAATAGCAAATAAAACTGAGAGGATGGAAGGGAAAGAACCAGAGATAATCTTTGTTCACTTTTAAGGCATGTGGAGACCCCAATGATAAATACCCAGACAGACAGAGACCAGGCTCTACAGATGGATGTTGTGCATCTGAGTGGAACAAAACATGATAATGACCCTACATACAAGTTTCAATGAATGGCCATTAGATTGGAGATGGCACATTGTGTGAACTTGTCGTGTATTTGGAGGAGAAATATGACTCACTCCAAATCTGGTTTGAGCAGATGATGTAAGGAATTGGCTGGGAAAATGGTGTAGTTTTGGAGAGACAAAGGCCTTGCTTTGTGAAAAGCACTGAGTCACCTCTTAGGGGAAAGACAGAAAAACTGGATAAAGCTACACTGAATGAGAATTGTGAGCATGGCTGAACAAGAGACAGACTTGTTTAAAGGTAAATACACCCACATCGACCCAGGGCTCCATCCTAGAGAAGCTTTTAATATAGTGTCCTGTAATACTTTGAAACTGAAAGTCTGCCTGGCAATAATTTTACAAAGGAGGCCAGTCCCTCCAGCAGTTTCTCCAAAAGCAAACATCTGTGAAATTTCACAGCTCATCCCAGAGTAGAGCTTCTTTTTTTTCTTTTTTTTTTGAAGTTTGGTGGGGGGAAAACCATACATGGAGTTTTAAAATAAGAAGCTTGATTCTCCACTGCACAAAACCAGTTTAATGCCAGTCTAACACCATTGATTTCAAGATGTTACACTGTTGTAGAATTGGTGTGATGCAATAGGAAGTCAGCCGCATCGCCTTCCCAAAGTTTCTCTGTCCTGCTTGGCAATATTACAAGTTACTCAATGCCAGGGTAACTGGGTGAAATTCCATGGCTGAAGTTATACAGGTGGTCAGACTAGATGACCTAATGGTCCCTGCTGGCCTTAAAAATCTATGAATATTAATTGGCAATTATTCCTCATATACCTGCACTTAATTAAGCTATCCTAATTTACTTCATGAGAACTTTTATGGTGAAGTTAAATACTGCCACACATTCATGAGAAAGAAAAAGCCTGCTGAGGCTGAGTGGGAATAAGAGTAATGGCTTGAGTACTGGACCAAAGGTGAAGGAACAAACAGGACACTCCAAAATGTTACTGTAACTATCTGGCAAGATATTGAGGGCACCAGATACTGATGTTAGAAGTGGATTTGGAAATCCTACTTTCTCGGCCAGAGAGCCCTGGAAGATATGCTAGCGGAGTTCACTCTTTAGCACAGTGCTAGATGTATATATCAGAGTCCTATAGTGCAGTTCAGATATCTCCTTTGGAAGCTGCTTTACCTGGTAAGCTGCAAGTGTTGATGTGGCAGGCAGCAGCAGAAGTAGACTATGAATGGAGGGGAAGGCAGGGGGAATTGAATCATTCATGTTAAAGAATAGCAAAAGAAAACAATGTTCCAGCATCAGCTACATCAGATATGTTCTTAATTTTCACTCTTATTAATTAGTCAAGCTCTATAGTCCCAAATCACTGCTTCTCTTTCATAACATTTCAGATGGCCAACAAAAGAGCATTCTCCCTGACTTGCCTTAGCTTTGCCTTCGTGAATACAACTTTTATGGCTTCTGTGAAAAAGCTGTATGTGAGAAAAGAATGTGGTCCATGACGTACATATTTGTTTCACACTTCACTGTTCAAAAGGAAATACAAGAGATTTCCTGTTCACAGGTTCACCCCACCCAATAAGATGAAATGCATTCTGAATTCTGAGGTAAATTTGGTCCAGATTTTTAAAGGTATTTAAGCATTGCTGTGCCCAGCTTTGCAACACCTAACAGATTCTACCAACTGCTGATGAAATTTAGACTCCTACCTGCCTAAATCCATTTGAGAATGAGATTTAGTCTCCTAAATCAGTTAGGCGCTATGACAGTGAACACAGCAATGCTTAAATAGCTTTAAAAATCTGGGCCAAAGAATATTTTCTTTGAGATTCCACAAATGACATTCTAAATCATTTGGAATAACTCAACTGAAGTCCAGGATAAGAGTTATACACAAAGTTATTAATAATTAAGAATCCCACTAACAATTTTAAATAAAGAAAAGAAAAGGGAAAAAAACAACCCTTTTCATAGTGTCTGTTCATTATACAAAACAAATCCAGAGTGAAGGGAAGGGGGCAAGAAGATGGCACACTGTCTGATAAGTGCACCCTTAAATCTATAATTAAAACCAAAGGCAAGCTCCAGATATAGCCCGATTCAGTTATATAAGATCTTACAAAAGCTTCACACTGTTTTCTAGTTTTTGCTTTGTTATTGTTCCCTCTGCTTGGAGTTCATTTGAGGTCAGTAATGGATGAGGTCTTGTAATCAGGTTTTATGGCAGGATAGAATCTAACAGTACCCTTCTTGTAAAGATATGCAAGTGTGCACCCAAAGGGGAAAAATAATGACAGGCTCAACTTAAAAGAGAAGAAGTTAACAGTCACTTTGGAGCCCAGCTCAGATCTTCCCCAGCCCCAGAAATGACTTGCCAGCTAGTTAGAAGTTATTTTTAACTATGATTCCATAAAATCCCGTCGCTGCCTACCCCTCAGAAAAATATGGTAAAATTACATAGCCAAAAAAATATACTAGCTATAGCAGCAATAATTTAAACCACAATGAAACAAATGAGTAAATTGATACCATAAAGCCTGTTGCAACTATACATTTCCACACATTTACTAAAAGCAAAGTGTAGGATTATATGAAAACAGCTGGATTTCATGTGGTTGCTGCTTATACTTAAAAACAGAAAATAAGATTTGTTTAGTTAATAACTCTAGCAAATTTATTAACCCCTTAACTATTGTGCCCTGCTACAGTCTATGCAGCATCGGAAGGCAGTGGTGTTCCATTGAAGTACTGACATTACTTTGAACACAATGCTGAAATTAAGCAGTTAAACATATACAAAAGCAAGAAAATTACACGTCAACACCTTATAAACAACAAACAGTATTATCTAGACCACAGAACAGAGCTAAGGTACCAGATTTAGCATGGCTGAGAAAGGTAAGCAGCCTGAAAGTGCAAGAGGCAAGAGAACGAATTGCCCTTTTCATCTGTGGTCCCTCTAAGATTTGGTTACTATATGTTGGGACAGCAGGATTGGACAACCCTTGACCCAGTCATCCAGCACCTTGTACTGGGCACTCATATCCCAATGTGACAGGTGACCTCAAAGAAACTTACACAGACTAACCAGTGATTGTCTGGTTCTGATGTTTCAGGGGCTTTACTCAGCAATCACAGATCTAATTATTCTAGTGACTATTTAGCTTGATTAGTATCTTAAATGGTGAGCTGATCTGAAAATGGGAAATCTTTTCCTAAAAAGTTTCACAGCAAAATCATTCCTTTTTCCCCGTCCAAATCCCAATTTCAATTTTTTTTGACTAGTTCTGTAGCTGTTTGTAAAATGGGATGCATTTTTTTGCAAAATGCTTTTAAAAAACATTTATCCCTCTGTGATCCTAAGAACATCCTAAGGCCAGCTGGCACACCATTGTCGTGATATCTACCCAAAATGTAGCATGTAATGTATCATTGGAAAAATAGTAATTCATTGAACCTTAATAGTCTTTCGTGATGTATCATGGTAAACCCACAAAGGATTTTATAATATGTGCTGGAAATATGTTCTGAAAATGTATTTGGCAAGCAGTGCCTAAGCCACGTCTGTTCCAGACACAGGAATGTGGTTCTGCGTGCTTGAATGTGTCTCCAATGTAAATTAAGCAAGATGTGACCAAAGCCAAGAATATTTACATGCAAGGGAAACAAAGCTATTTGGAGGGCAAATGGGGAAAGGTGATCACTTAATAATCTCATTAGGGGGTGGAGCCTGCACCCCCAGGAACATAAGAACACAAGAACATAAGAACGGCCGTACCGGGTCAGACCAAAGGTCCATCTAGCCCAGTATCTGTCTACTGACAGTGGCCAATGCCAGGTGCCCCAGAGGGAGTGAACCTAACAGGTAATGATCAAGTGATCTCTCTCCTGCCATCCATCTCCATCCTCTGACGAACAGAGGCTAGGGACACCATTCTTTACCCATCCTGATTAATAGCCATTTATGGACTTCACCACCATGAATTTATCCAGTTCTCTTTTAAACACTGTTATAGTCCTAGCCTTCACAACTTCCTCAGGTAAGAAGTTCCACAAATTGACTGTTCACTGTGTGAAGAAGAACTTCCTTTTAATTGTTTTAAACCTGCTGCCTATTAATTTCATTTGGTGACCCCTAGTTCTTGTATTATGGGAATAAGTAAATAACTTTTACTTATTCACTTTCTCAACATCACTCATGATTTTATATACCTCTATCATATCTCCCCTTAGTCTCCTCTTTTCCAAGCTGAAGAGACCTAGGGTCTTTAATCTTTCCTCATATGGGACCCTCTCCAAACCCCTAATCATTTTAGTTGCCCTTTTCTGAACCTTTTCTAGTGCTAGCCTTCCTGCCCCTTGACGCAGGGTCAATGAACTGTGGGAAGATAGAAGGAGGGAGGAAAAGCCAGTGGAAAATCCTTCGCCTGTGGAGACAAAGGAACCGAGCCCTTTGAGATCTGTGAAGGGTCCTGGCCAAAGAGTCTAGTCAGTTAGGCTGGAAAAGAGACTTGAGAAACATTTCTTTGAACAAGAGACTCTAGTTTGTTAAATCAGGTTTTAATCTTTAAAGCACATAGAATCATAGAATATGAGGGTTAGAAGGGACCTCAGGAGGTCACCTAGTCCAACCCTGTGCTTAAAGCAGGACCAATCCCCAACTAAATCATCCCAGCCAGGGCTTTGTCAAGCCTCACCTTAAAAACCTCTAAGGAAGGTGATTCCACCACCTCCCTGGGTAACCCACTCCAGTGCTTCACCACCCTCCTAGTGAAAAAGTTTTTCCTAATATTCAACCTAAACCTTCCCCACTGCAACTTGAGACCATTACTCCTTGTTCTGTCATCTGCTACCACTGAGAACAGTCTAGATCCATCCTCTTTGGAATCCCCTTTCAGGTAGCTGAAAGCAGCTATCAAATCTCGCCTCATTCTTCTCTTCTGCAGACTAAACAATCCTAGTTCCCTCAGCCTCTCCTCATAAGTCATGTGCTCCAGTCCCCTAATAATTTTTGTTGCCCTTTGCTGGACTCTTTCCAATTTTTCCACATCCTTCTTGTAGTGTGGGGCCCAAAACTGGACACAGTACTCCAGACGAGGTCTCACCAATGTTGAATAGAGGGGAATGATCACGTCCCTCAATCTGCTGGCAATGCCCCTACTTATACAGCCCAAAATGCTATTAGCCTTCTTGGCAACAAGGGCACACTGTTGACTCATATCCAGCTTCTTGTCCACTGTAACCCCTAGGTCCTTTTCTGCAGAACTGCTTCCTAGCCATTCGGTCCCTAGTCTGTAACAGTGAATGGGATTCTTCCGTCCTAAGTGAAGGACTCTGCACTTGTCCTTGTTGAATCTCATCAGGTTTCTTTTGGCCCAATCCTCTAATTTGTCTAGGTCTCTCTGTATCCTCTCCCTACCCTCCAGCATATCTACCACTTCTCCCAGTTTAGTGTCATCTGCAAACTTGCTGAGGGTGCAGTCCACACCATCCTCCAGATCATTAATGAAGATATTGAACAAAATTGGCACCAGGACCAACCCTTGGGGCACTCTGCTTGAAAGCGGCTGCCAACTAGACATGGAACTGTTGATCACTACCCGTTGAGCCTGACGATCTAGCCAGCTTTCTATCCACCTTATAGTCCATTCATCCAGCCCATACGTCTTTAACTTGCTGGCAAGAATACTGTGGGAGACTGTATCAAAAGCTTTGCTAAAGTCAAGGAATAACACATCCACTGATTTCCCCTCATCCACAGACCCAGTTATAGCCTCATAGAAGGCAATTAGGTTAATCAGGCATGACTTGCCCTTGGTGAATCCGTGCTGACTGTTCCTGATCACTTTCCTCTCCTCCAAGTGCTTCAGAATTGGTTCCTTGAGGACCTGCTCCATGATTTTTCCAGGGACTGAGGTGAGGCTGACTGGTCTGCAGTTCTCCGGATCCTCTTCCTTCCCTTTTTTAAAGATGGGCACTACATTAGCCTTTTTCTAGTCATCCGGGACCTCCCCCAATCACTATTTTTACTTTTGTTTGCTCATTACCCTTTCTAGCTTTACGCCTTATACGTGGTATTACTTAAACCTATGACTCCTTGTTTGACAAACTTGTTTTACTTTTACTATAAACCAGTTCAGTGCTTTGATTAAAATAGAGTGATTGTTACCCCAGTTAAGATAAGAAGCTGCAATGTACTGTCTCTTTAATGGAGCAGCGAACATAATAACTTCTGTAAGTGTTCAATGAGAGGTCTGGACACCACAAGGCAAATGGTTTAGGGGACATTCTGGACAGGGAGGGTGTTGGTGACTCTCTGCAAAAAGTCTCCGGGTGGTGGAAGCCAGAGTATGAGCTGCATCTATGACTGCTGGCTGTTGGTGTCTGGGCTGAGAGCCCCAGCAGCATAGCATTTAAGGCACCTAGAACCACAGGGCAAGTGCTGACACAACCTCTTACTGGTCTGGGTTGAATCCCTCACCTCTTTTAATTGAAATTTGAAATCTCAATGAAAAGTTTTATTGTAAAAAAATGTGGCCAGCCCTTTTTACAAAGACTTGTTTTAGTTACTTACATTCTATTGTCTCCGTTTCTATGATTTTCAGCAGATAGCTCCTTGTTTATCATTATCATAGGAAAAGTACAGTGAAAAATACCCTAGCTAGAATTGTTTGTAGATGGAGTTTAATAAAAGATTTTATTCTCTCACATTTCACATGTGCTTTTATTGTAAGACTTTGCAATTAATATCTATCAATTGTAGGCACTAGAGTGGTCAAAATCCAGTTCTTTTAATTCCCTTAGTTAGATTTTCATAAATTCCAAGGCCAGAAGGGACTGTTTGGATCATCTAGTCTGACCTCCTGTAGAACACCGGACATAGAACTTCCCTTGAATAATTCCTAGAGTTGATCTTTTAGAAAAACATCTAATCTTGATTTAAAATTTGTCAGTGATGGAGACTCCACCACAACCCTTGGTAAGTTGCTCTAATGGTTAATTACTCTCATTGTTAAAACCATTAAGGTCTCAGTTGTGCACAGCCCTGCGCAGGAGTGCATTGGGAAGGAGAGTGCCCCTTCCTCTTGTGACTCTGCCAGGACTGGCCACAACTGCAGTCCTTGCACTGAGTGTACAGATGGTTTCAACACAGTAACGACAGTAGTAGTAGCTTCATCAAAGGCTTAACCACAGCGCCTCAGCAGGATGGCTTCTCACCTCTCCTAATTAGCCAGTAGAATTGATGCTACATAAAATTAATCTCTTCTAAGATCTATACACTGTCTGTGCCCCTGGAGGCACCATGATTCTAGAGCCTGCTGCTGGCAGAGTGTGTCTCCATACTTCATAAAGCCAATAGCTTCATGGAATTCACTGAAGTTATGCCAGATATACAAGCGCGCCAGTGAGTGGAGAATTTGGCTCATAAATTTTGGTCAGAATCTGCTCTTAGTTTAGGCTATATCTTTTGGTTCCATATTAGCAGACATCACATCAAAAAGAAATCATCTTCCGAGAAGGTAGATGTTGCTCTAGGAGAGGAGGAGCATGTCACTTGAAGGTGAAGCCTCCAGACTTTCATTCATTTGGATGACTCTTCTTCACAGCAGCTTGCCATAATGCTATTCTCATCTGACAGAAGTCAGCGATTATACACGTTTCTGCCACCTAGGTAATTTCCCAGAATTCTGTGACTTTACATTTAGCACCAGTCTAGAAATGATTAGTCAGTGAAAGTATATATTTAGCTACATTTAATTGTATGGGTTTCCCCTCTATGAAAACGCCAATAAAAATGTCTTTGGTTAATGTCAAACTGACCTGGATACTAGTTGCTGGATGGTGCACTCATAAACTATTAGATCCTGATTTAGGGGAGCAGAAAAAGATGGAGAATATGCTGCACAGGCACCAGATCATATTAATGGAAAAGGCTACTGTCTCCCTCTGGAGTGGTGCCACAGAATGGCTGATGAGGGCCTTTGTAGGCAGAAAAAGGGGCACATGGCCTGACTATGAAGTGACAATTACAAGTTCTGTTCACACAAATTCTTCTCTCTAATCTGTTATTCTAGATTTTTAAACAGCCTCCAGCTAGGTATCTAAGCACCCTTCCAAACACCCTTACTAAAACAGAAGCTCATGGAAGAAAGCACAGATCTTCACTTTCTGCCAATCTATTCTGATAAAGGATGGCCAAGACATAGAAGTTTGTTTTGTCCAGTTCTCCTGAAGAGGGACCAAAGGAAGCAAAGATTCAATTATGTACCTCAATGCACCATTGCATTTTCATGATCAGCTCAACCTGATTGAAACTAGTAAGGAAAAATCAGGTGATGCAGCCTCAGAACCATTTTCTTTAATTCTGAAAGCTAACCAAGCTTTAGTTCTAAAAGCTAACCAAATTCTGTGTGGTATTAGAGACAACATAGCCTTCATCATTGACTTGTAACTTGAACATATTTGATATGCAATACAGTCTCTCAACTGCCAAAAATCACCTAATTGCGTCATTCGCAGGGGGATTCAACCAACCACTTCCCATAACTCAGGATATCCTAACAGGCTTTTTATTATATGTACTCGTCTGTGAACTAATTTATGGTGTCCTACCATACCTCTTCCAATCTTTGGTTCATTCACTTTCTTCTAGCTTATATTTCTGTTCACAGTACTATTCTAGCACTCCATTCTCTTTTTCATTATATTGTATATCATAAGACAACACAAATGATTTCACGAACACAATCGGTTATTTATGTATATCATAGACCTTAGCTACTGCGTCAAAATTGAATGTTACTCAATGTCTACCTAGGGTTCAGTGAAATAAGTCCCTTACAGTTGACTCCTTTGTGTTGTAATGGACCCTTCCTCTCTAGAGCTGTACAATAATACATCCTTCATGTTTACACCACTTATATTTTCACTGCAGATTCCCTAATGTCTGGTATATCCACGCGCAGGACTCTGATGTTAGAGAGACACATTGACATGTTACATACCAAAAGGACTTTAATCTTTCATGCCAGATTTATATATTTGCTAGATACTTTTCATTTATCATTAAATTGTTTTTGTACAAAAGCTTGAGACTAGAATTCTTTAATTTTTTAAAATTTTGGAACATCAGAAAATCTGGAGAGCAGTACGGATAAACATGGAAAATAAAATACAGACCTCATTCCTGTTTCTCTTCTTTCCTTTTTTTTTTTAACCTTCTTGTCTAAATTTTGTAAGTTATAGGAAGAGGTGTCCATTATTTTCAAGGCCTTTTCTGCTCCATTGTCCAGATTTAATTCTTGTTTCCAATAAAGAACCCGGCTTACTATGCAGAATTCCTGTCAGAAAGGTTTTACTGTACTTCTGAACTCTCTGTCTGCTCCAAAAGCTTAACTTCATTCATAAGAGACTTGATTTTCCCGAAGAGACATGGTTCTATATGTCTTATCTCAGATGAGCCTAGTACAAATAAATTGGCCAAAATAAATAGGGAACTCCCTCTCTTCAACTGATGTGAAAGTCTCTCTCTCTCACTGCAGGAAGATCTTCCTGTAATAGATAGCTGGGAACTTTTCCAGAAAGTACTTCCCCAGACTGTACTGCAGATGTTCCATTTCCATGGACTTGTATTTAATAGCAAGTGAGGATGGCTCTGAACAAAATATTTCTGTGACTATCAGGTACCACACTTTCATTAGAGTTCTGATTCCTCTCGCTCATGATTTACTTTCCTGAAACATGCCAGACAGAGAAGTGAGATGAAGGCTGCCTCTGCTCTTAGCTCAGTTTAATCTCTGAAGTGGGCAAGGTAGAGAGAGAGAAAAAATCATCTATGTTCTTCCTGTCACCTTCTCCCCAGGAGGAATCCTGAAGCTGAGACCTGTCTTATTTGATAGACACAGGAGAAGTTTTTCTCCATGCTCTATGGTGATCCAGTCTTAGTGTTTGTGGCAAAACAGAAAAAACATACTTCATCATATATAGATATCGATATATTGCAAAAAAGCAAACATCATTCTGGGATATATTAGCAGGAGTGTGATAAGTGAGACACGAGAAGTAATTCTTCCTCTCTACTCTGCTCTGATTGGACCACAGCTGGAGTATTGTATCCAGTTCTGGGCACCACATTTCAGGAAAGATGTGAACAAATTGGAGAAAGTGCAGAGAAGAGCAACAAAAATGATTAAAGGTCTAAAAAACATGTTCTATGAAGGAAGACTGAAAAAATTGGATTTGTTTAGTCTGGAAAAGAGAAGACAGAGGGGACATGATAACAGTTTTCAAGTACATAAAAGGTTGTTACAAGGAGGATGGAGAAAAATTGTTCTCCTTAATCTCTGAGAATAGGACAAGAAGCAATGGCTTAAATTGCAGCAAGGGAGGTTTAGGTTGGACATTAGAAAAAACTTCCTAACTGTCAGGGTAGTTAAGCACTGGAATAAATTGCCTACGGAGGTTGTGGAAACTCCATCACTGGGGATTTTTAAGAGCAAGTTGGACAACACCTGTAGGGATGGTCTAGATAATACTTAGTCCTGCCTTGAGGAAGGGGACTGGACTAGATAAATTCTCATGGTCCCTTCCAGTTCTATGATTCTATATGAGAAACACAAAGTCTAAAAATGGGGAATGAAAAGAAGACAAAGCACCATAAGATCAGCAGGTGGATGTTTTCCTCTTTCAGGTAGGGAAGGGACTCAATATTCATCTTAAGACCATGCCTGTGTGTGTTTCATACCACGTGTTTCCTCTGACAGGGGTAAGAATCTCCTTCTGTGCAGTACTTGTTAGACCAAGCAGGTACTAGGAACAAGAGTATATCTCTGTCCTTTGATTATTTTGTCCATGAAGAGAGAATTTATCAACCACCTGAACACTGGAGAGGAAATCACATGTGTTTTTTTTATCAGATCAAATACATGAGGTTGTATGCAGGGGAAGGATGCTGGTTTCCAGAATCCCTTCTAGAGCATTTCATGTCTTAAATCAAAAGGGTTTGGGTTTTGTAGCCCCATTGGTCAGTGGGCATACATATATTATTGACAGTCCCAGCAACTGTTCTCCTGACTTGTCCAATTAAGAACAATTGTGCCAAGGTCCAGCAAATAATAGCTAGTTAGTCTCCTTTGCAGAGGAAAAAAAGGTCTTCAGATACACAATAAACTGGCAGCAATTTTCACATTATTCCAGACAGTCTCCATTCCTTAACTTACAGTTTCATTTTTAAGTCATATTTCCATTTCTGCTTAATCTCTGCTGTTGCAGGGTAGACTATAGAAATTAAATGTTTGCGTCCACTCTCTGGTGTTGTTTCTACTGCCAAATTGTTTCAGGAAGTCTTCTAATGAAAAGCATGAGACTAGTGTCCAGGGCCATCTGACTTAACTATGCATTGCACAGAGCATTAGAAAGATAGGAAAGACTGGGGAGTGACTAATGACTTTTCACTCATCAGAGGTTGATCTTCTGAGTTGCACCCACCTCACCCTATCTGATGATGCTACAGAGTTTTAAGTAGGGACAGGGGGAGATGAATAGGGGGAACACCCTGCTAATATAAGGTCAAGGAAAATTGCATCTCAGCCACAAACAGGGTGAGCAATTCAATCATGCACATGTGAGCAATGATCTCTATGGGCCTTCTAAGTAACACAAATATAACAGATTATGAAAATTACTTGTTCTTACAACCCCTGACTTTATTAATTGCAATGATCTCCTCTACCCAAAAATATCTACATATGACCATTTAATCAGTTTTCAATTTTACCCAAGGACTGTAAATTTGGGGGGAAAAGAAGGGATGTGAGAGCAAATTTCAAAGTTTAAATATTAATAATTCTAAATATTAACGTTATCAATATTTAGAGAATTATGTAGCATATCCCAAGTGCTACTGAAATGTTTTTTCTACAGACTGGTGGGAGTTTGTCTATATTTTGGAAGATTGCTAGAAAACTAAAGGGAGATGCTAAATTTCTGTCACTGAGAATAAATCCCAATTTCCAATAGTCATAGCATGGATTTTGTCGTGATTCTCTCAATTTTAGCCCTGATAGCTATGCTATATGGTGATAGGATATATACCATTACACCAAGCCAATTACCATCTCTGGCTGAATTACGCTCTCCAGATGCAGAATAGATTATTCATAGATTCCAGGATACTTGCCACTCCTCAAAGCAGCTAAATTGTAGGAGAGCTTCCTATTTTCATCCCAGTAAAAATCCTACCACTTGAATTTACAGTTTACAATAGTGTGTGAAGTGAAACTGATAAGGTTTAGGTGACTGTGGATCTATCAACAGAATTTGCTTGGCTAAAGTTAGTTTTCAAAACATCAGTTCTGAATTACCATATGCAAAGCATTGTAACATGAGAGAACAAAGTGTGTGCATCCTCCTTTAGTAAATCGGCTTGACTTCTCTGGCCCAGTGCGACAACTGTCAGATTAAGGCCAACTCCACACCCAGAAGTTAAACTGACCCAGCTACATCATTCAGAAGTGTGAAAAATCCACACTCCATAACAATGTAATTAAGCTGAACTAACCCCTAGTGTAGATATCGCTTCTTGGCTCTATGAGCTAAGAAGTGAAAACATTATATAATAGTGCTACTTCAACGGCAGATTTCTTCTGTCATCCTAGCAACCGCCTCTCTGGGAGATGATTTCGCTACAGCAATGGGAGAACCTCTCCCGTCCCTGTAATGAATGTCTACAACTGAAGTGCTACAGCAGCACAGCTGCATCTGTGCCACTGTGGTGTTTCAAGTGTAGACAAGGCCTAAGTTTCCATGCCTGACTATGTGTCAAACAGTAAAAGCCTACACCAGGCATTGAAAGTCAGGAGATGTTCAATTGGTGATGATTCAGTCACCAATACAGATACAATCAATGTTCCCTGTGTGACACTGAAAAGAGAATCAAAAGTAGGAACAGCAGGAAAGCAGCACAGCATCTGCTCACTCTTCCTGTATTTTTTACCCTTAAAGGCCTCTTGCAACATACTAGTGGAATAAACAAACAGTACGGGCTAAATTCAGACAAGGTGCAAGTAACTGCAAATTTTCTGTATTCAGTGGAGTTACAACTCACTTCCATCCCCCCATGGAAAAGTCCTATAGAACTTAAGGACAAAATCAATGGACATCTACAGAAATTAAAGCAGTGGAGCAATCACTCAAAATATCCATAGGACTTAGTCAAGAACTATGCCCTTTCCATTGAATTTTTAAACAATTCAACCTCTTTTAACAGAGAAATATGATCCCTACTCTAGAATTCTACAGGTTAATTTAAAAATTCCCCAGGACTATCACTCAAATTCTCCGCAATGGCCAGGCTCAAATTTGGCTCCATGTTTCCAAGCTGAGAAAGTCACATAGCTGGCAAGTACATACCAGCAGCGCATGTTGATTTTTTCACCTTTCCTACCCCAAAAACTGAACTATCCCTGGGTGATACTGAAAAGAAAGAGAATCAGAAGTAGGAACAAGAGGAAAGTGACACCGTAATTGCTCTCTCTTCATTTGTTTCTTACTCCCAAAGGTCCCTGGCAAGCAGAGAAAGAAAGCATGGATTTGTAGTGGCCTGCTTGCTCACTCACAAACAGGATGCAATGCAGCAATAGCTTTTTCAAAATTCAGCAGTTTGGGATTTTAGGAGTTTAATGCAAAACTTTTTTCGTCTCAACTTTTGTGTGTTCATACATGCTGAGTTTTACTTTGTAGGATGAACAAATTCAAACCACCAAACTTAGCTAAGTTTGGGCTTGGGAACAACTACTATTGATTGTGTTAAGACTGATATTGGCCCATTGGGTCCCTTCTTGGAGCTGGTTGAACTATTCATTATGAACAGTTTGTTTGTCAGATCCGGCCCTTCTGCTTGTGAATTGCCCTCAGACTGATCATTGGCTTTACAAATATATTACTCATAACTGTTTGATAAATAAATTTGATCAATAAATAGCTGTAAAAGATATTTATTTGCGCTGATGAGGTTTTGAAGATTGCTCACAGCAGTGCTTTTAGTATTCAATATGCAGAAATCACTATTTGAGTTGTATAATTAGTTACATAAGACACTCTTTGTGCCTCAGTTTTACCACCTCCAAAATGGCACTGGCCTATCCCAGGGGGTTATTGTGGAAATAAATCTTTTTCTGTAAAGTACTTTCAGATCCTCAGAAAGAAGTCAGAGCAGAGTAAAATGCTATTGTGCTACATGGCTTGAGAAGGATGACACTGCATGGAAAATGATCATTGACAAGCAAGTTTCAGATATGAGTTGCAATTCTTTTATCATCGCTGTACCATGGTTTGAGAAATCAATGATGAATACGTCAAAGATCTTCAAGGAGACAAACCATTCATGAGAATGTGAATTTGGAGGAATTTCAAGTCTTTATGCAGTCAAGATGGTAATACAGTTTTGCTGAAGGGAAGAATTTGGTAGGGCTAAACTACAGGAACAGACAGATCCTGAAGTAATTCTGAATGATACAAGTGGATTATAAATATTGAGGAGAGAAGGCTTAAATCAAGTCTTTCTGAAAATGTCACCAAATATCAAACATCTTATCCTCATAAGGGATTCAACTAGGGCTGTCGATTAATTGCAGTTAACGCACATGATTAACTCAAAAAATTAATCGCAATTAATTGCAGTTTTAATCGCATTGTTAAACAGTAGAATACAAATTGAAGTTTATTAAATATATTTGGATGTATTTCTACATTTTCAAATACATTGATTTCAAATACAACACAATGCAAATTGTACAGTGCTCACTTTATATCATTTTTATTACAAATATTTGCACTATAAAAATGATAAACAAAAGAAATTGTATTTTTCAATTAACCTCATACAAGTACTGTAGTGCAATTTTTTTATCATGAAAATGCAACTTATAAATGTAGATTTTTTTGGTTACATAACTGCACTCAAAAACAAAACATTATAAAACTTTAGAGCCTACAAGTCCGCTTGGTCCTACTTCTTGTTCAGCCAATCAAGAAGACAAACAAGTTTGTTTACATTTAGGGGAGATAATGTTGCCCACTTCTTCTTTACGATGTCACAGTAAAGTGAGAACAGGCATTTTCATGGGACTTTTGTAGTCAGCATTGCAAGGTATTTACGTGCCAGAAATGCTAAACATTGGGATGTTCCTTCATACTTTCGCCACCATTCCAGAAGACATGCTTCCATGCTGATGATGCTCATTAAAAAAATAATGTGTTAATTAAATTTGTGACTGAACTCCTTGGGGGAGATTTGTATGTTTCCGGCTCTGTTTTACCCACTGCCATATATTTCATGTTATAGTAGTCTCATATGATGACTTAGAACATGTTGTTCATTTTAAGAATACTTTTGTTGCAGATTTGACAAAAAACACAATGTGAGATTTCTAAAGCTAGCTACAGCACTCAACCCAAGATTTAAGAATCTGAGGTGCTTTCCAGAATCTGAGAGGGATGAGGTGAGGAGCAAGCTTTCAGAAGTCTTAAAAGAGAAACACTCCGATGTTGAAACTACAGAATTCAAACCACCAAAAAAGAAAATCTTCTGTTGGTGGCATCTGACTCAGATGATGAAAATGAGCCTGCATTGGTCTACACTGCTTTGGATTCTTATTGAGCAGAACCTGTCATCAGCATGGACGCATATCCCCTGGAATGCTGGTTGAAGCATGAAGGGACATACGAATCTGTACTGCAACTGGCATGTAAATATCTTGCAATGCCGGCTACAATAGTACCATGAGAATGCCTGTTCTCACTTTCAGGTGCCACTGTGAACAAGAAGTGGGCAGCAATATCTCCTGAAAATGTAAATAAACTTGTTTGTCTGAGTGATTGGCTGAACAAGAAACAGAACTGAGTGGACTTGTAGGCTCTACAGTTTTAATATTTTTTTTTGAATGCAGTTTTTTTTTGTACATAATTCTACATTTGCAAGTTCAACTTTCATGATAAAGAGACTCACTACAGTACTTGTATTAGGTCAGTGTTTCTCAAACTGGGGTCGCCTCTTGTGTAGGGAAAACCCCTGGAGGGCCGGGCTGGTTTGTTTACCTGCCCCATCTGTAGGTCCAGCCGTTCGCAGCTCCCACTGGCCATGGTTCACTGCTCCAGGCCAATGGGAGCTGCTGGAAGTGGCACGGGCCGAGGGACATACACTGGCCTGAAGCAGCGAACTGCGGCCAGTGGGAGCCGTGATCGGCCAGATCTGTGGATGGAGCAGGTAAACAAACCGGCCCAGCATGCCAGGGGCTTTCCCTACACAAGTGGTAACCCCAGTTTGAGAAACACTGCTCTAGCACATTCAAAAATAGCTCTCCCACATTGGCCAAAGAAGATTGAGGTGTGGGGGGAATCATTCAATTTAGCAATTTCTGAAATCATCCAGTAAAATTTATGTGGGAAATGTCCATTATGCTCATGCAACCTTAGAGGAAAGAAAAAGTTAACTAATAATGATAACTTGTAGGAATACATCTTAAATCAGCAAGGGATTAAGAGGAAGACCCTTGTACGGATTAAAAGGGAAAATGAGCTTCATAATTTACCACCACTGTAGAGAGAGCTGTTGGCCCCGGTCCTGCAAACCCTTACCTATGTGAGTAGTCTCATTACTTCAACAGATCTACTCACATGAGAAAAGATCAGCAGATTAAAGTGACAATCAGTGAGCACAAAGACACTCATGCTCACCTCATTATAAAACAAACATTTTCTTTCTTAATGGAGAAATCCTATCCCATCTTCCACAGTCATGGTCTTGGCAGTGAAACTGCTCTGGTTTCATTGAATAAGGGAGGGCAGTGGGATTCGGAAAGGCACCTGAGTGTGAGGACCCCTTATGGGATACAGACCTCAGGTTCACTGGGTTCTCCTGTTTGGCAAGTGCCAACGGAGTGTGGCAGCATAGCACAGGCAGGCTGAGAAAAGTGGAAATGTAGGGTTATAATTCCTGTTTGAAACCTCCTGTTCTTTCCCCAGCATGGAATGAGGTTACATGGGACTACATCAGCCACGACAGAATAGTTCTGCAGCAGCTCACATCTAATGGGTGAGGATTCATCTTCCTAGCATCCAAGCTGCTACTCAGGTTGGATGCTGGGCAGACAATTCACTTCAAATACATCATTGATATCAATCAAAATGAAACATTTTGTATGAGGTAGGAAAATTCCTGTAATCATTTAGCCTACAGGGCAATTTCTTCAGACCTCTATTCAACACTCCTTACTAATGCAAAAATCCAACTGAAGGCAAGGAGAGTTTTGCTTGAGAAAGAGATGATTAAGGAGTGTTGAATGGGCTCTTATTGACAAAGAATGTAAAGACATAAGGGAAATCATAGATACTTTTTACAACACAAGTACTCCTTTATATTGTATCTTAAAAGGAACATTGCCAGGGTATTTTGTATTTTTGTAATTTGTTCTATACCTTCATGGTTTTAATACCCACTTACCAACTTAAACATAGTATTTATTTCTCTTCTAGTTTGTCCTTTTCCACTCGGCGAACATGGGATTTCCTACTTGGTGTCTTTGAAGCACAAGCCAACACAACCTTGTCTTCCTCAATTCCTTCTTATCAGCAACATCAGTGTTGTCAGCAAATATGCCTACATGAGATGATGAGCACATCACATTATATTGACATACATTATGTAGTCTATCATATTATGATACACATAATATGTAAGAATTAAGGTTGTCAATTAATCACAGTTAACTCGTGATTAACTCAAAACATTAATTGACCAAGTGGGTATTCACCCATGAAAGCTCATGCTCCAATACATCTGTTAGTCTATAAGGTGCCACAGGACTCTTTGCTGCTTTTAAAAAATCAATTGTGATTAATCAGTTTCAATTGCATTGTTAAACAATAGAATAACAATTGAAATTTATTAAATATTTGGGATGTTTTTCCACATTTTCATATATATTGTATTCTGTGTTGTAATTGAAATCAAAGTGTATATTATTTTTATTACAAATATTTGCACTGTAAAAATGATAAACAAAAGAAATAGTATTTTTCAATTTACCTCATACAAGTACTGTAGTGCAATCTCTTTGTTGTGAAAGTGCAACTTTTAAATGTAGATTTTTTTAAAACATAATGGCACTCAGAAACAAAACTTTAGAGCCTACAAGTCCACTCAGTCCTACTTCTTGTCCAGCCAGTCGCGAAGACAAACAAGTTTGTTCACATTTACAGGATATAATGCTTCCCTCTTCTTATTTACAGTGTCATCAGAAAGTGAGAACAGGTATTTGCATGACACTTTTATAGCCAGCATTGCAAGGTATTTATGTGCCAGATATGCTAAACATTTGGATGCCCCTTCATGCTTTGGCCACCATTCCAGAGGGCATACTTCTATGCTGATGATGCTCGTTAAAAAAAAATGCATTAATTAAATGTGTGACTGAACTCCTTGGAGGAGAATTGTATGTTCCACTCTGTTTTACCTGCATTCTGCCATATATTTCATTTTATACCAGCCTCAGATGATGACCCAGCACATGCTGTTCATTTTAACACCACTCTCACTGCAGATTTGACAAAACACAAAGAAGGTACCAACAGGAGATTTTTAAAGCTAGCTACAGCACTCAATCCAAGATTTAAGAATCTGAGATGCTTTCCAAAATCTAAGAGGGACAAGGTGTGGATGCTTTCAGAAGTCTTAAAAGAGAAACACTCCAATGTTGAAACTTCAGAACTCAAACCACCAAAAAAGAAAATCAACCTTCTGCTGGTGGCATCTGACTCAGATAATGAAAATGAACATGTGTCAGTCCACACTACTTTGGATTGTTATTGAGCAGAACTCATCATCAGCGTGGACACATGTTCCCTGGAATGGCAGTTGAAGCATGAAGGGATATAGATTCATAGAAGATTAGGGTTGGAAGAGACCTCAGGAGGTCATCTAGTCCAACCCTCTGCTCAAAGCAGGGCCAACCCCAACTAAATCATCCCAGCCAGGGCTTTGTCAAGCCAGGCCTTAAAAACCTCTAAGGATGGAGATTCCACCACCTCCCTAAGTAACCCATTTCAGTGCTTCGCCACCCTCTTAGTGAAGTAGTTTTTCCTAATATCTAACCTAGACTTCCCCCACTGCAAGTTGAGAACATTGCTCCTTGTTCTGTGATCTGCCACCATATCAGTTTTTAGTGCATCTGGCATGTAAAGATCTTGCAACACCAGCTACAACAGTGCAATGTGAACACCTGTTCTCACTTTCAAGTGACATTGTAAACAAGAAGTGGGCAGCATTATCTCCTGCAAATATAAACAAACTTGATTGGCTGAACAAGAAATAGGACTGAGTGGACTTGCAGGCTCTAAAATTTTACATTGTTTTATTTTTAAATGCAGGTTTTTGTACATAATTCTACATTTGTAATTTCAACTTTCATGATAAAGAATTGCACTACAATATCTGTATTATGTGAATTGAAAAACATTTCTTTTGTGTTTTTACAGTTCAAACACTTATAATCAAAAATAAACAAAGTAAGCATCGTACACTTCGTATTTTTTGTTGGAATTGAAATCAATATATTTGAAAATGTAGAAAACATCCAAAAATATTTAAATAAATGGTATTGTATTATTTTTTTGAATCGCGCTATTAATCACAATTTTTTTTATCGCACAATTAATCATGATTATTTTTAATCGCTCGACAGCCCCCGTAATAAAATGTAAAGTTATATTTTCATGTATGTAAAATATATAACACATACATAACATGATGAAAAGTTAGCTTAGCTTGTGTTCTCTTTGCTGGCTGGTAGGATTTACAGCAACAGAACAAAATACTGTATTGTAGGAGAATACAGAAACAGTGGATATTGATTTTTGTAAAACAAAAAAACAGGTAAAAGCATATGCAGAGAGAAATATAATGTGGAGGAAAAATCAGAATAAGTACATACATATGTTACCTAAGAAACAAACTTATTTGAAGTTGGTATATATTTTATATAAAAACACCAGCTATTCAATGACTTCTTATTTAGTTTAATCAAACTAATTATTCCCTGAGCTCCAAATAATGAGAAAAAATTACATCCTCCTATCTTTGGAGACTGCCTGTTGCTGTTTTTAATGTCTTGGTGACCCAGTGGTAGATTTTTTTCCCCTTCTCTTTAAAGAAAACTTTGTGTGTGTGACCTGAAAGCTGCCAACCTGACACCTCTAGGGAGTGAAATCTATTTATCTGCCACACAGACACAGTGCAGCCTGCTTTAGTACAAGCTTCCTCTCAGTGTCCTGCCAGTGTACCTCAGGCCTGCACTGAAGGGCTGGGTTTCTACAGGTAACAGTAATTCAGTTACTTTGCCCATTCATTTCTTGGCTTCTTTGCTGGGGGAGGAGGGAAAGGTTTAAAAAGAAAGGCCATGCAACATCCAGTAAAGTACTAAAGAACATGCTTAACTTCACAATGTGCTCACAATTGCTTGAAGTCAATGGATTCAAGCACGTTCTTAAGTGCTTTGTGGAATCTGGGCCAGAGTGATTATGAATCCAGAAGACATTCTGAATTGTCAGCACAGTCTAACAATTTTATGTTATGTTATTTGGACCCAATTTGCTTGGACACAGGGCTCTTAGTTATATATGGATCTGAATGCAAATACAACCAAGTTGTCTCCTGAATTTTCTGAAACCCAAAATGCCTAATTTCTGAAGCTATGAGCTTGAACCTTCCACCCATCTCCTCCCTCTCAAACTAACACACACTGGGGGTAGGGTCTTGTGCTCCCTATAAACAGGTGAGGGGCTCCACATCAGCTTTGAATTTTAGGCATCTGGAAGCTCAGCTCCAACAGGAGCTTCTTAACTTTAAAAAGTCTACCTGGGGGTCCCAGCACTACTTTGGGGCGTCATTCATCCACTCCATTTCACCTTATTCAACTGCACCCCTCTGGACAGAGGGAGCTGACTACAAGTTCTCAAACAATTGGAAAAACTTAGACTTCAAAATTCACCTAAGGAGGATTGTTGTTTTGTTTTGTTTTGAATTTAAAAATTCTACCCAAAGCCTGCAACTGAGAAGCTCAAAAAGGCCCATGGGTTTGTGTACTTATTTAGTGGGGGACAGGGAGAATAGGATTGAATATTACCCTTATGTGATTTCATTCATATTCTTATCTAAAAAGTGGACAAAAAAATCCAACAATGTTATGATGTACTATTTGATACTGATCTCTGTTAAATATCTAATGTGCTTTGGATACACTTTATATGAACATCTCCAGATAAGGTATTTACCTCACAACGTACCTACATCCATGGGAAAGTGACCTCACATCACTCTAGGAAGGTGGTATTTACACAGGCAAACAATTTTCCTTTGAAGAATGTACAATATTAAATCTGGAGAAAAGCACACACAAAAGTAGGCAATCACACTTTCCATGTGACAGTACAGTATATCAATGAATGTCTGCCTGAATATACATGCATGTGCAATACGCATATTTTACTAGCTTCTCAATTCACCACATGACCAGTTAGTCCACCTTTAGTGAATGAGCATATTTTCCTTGAATATGCACACAATATATGGGAAAAACTCAATTGCAAGCACACTAGTGAAAATGCAGACCTATTTGAATAGCCAAGAAGAATACAGTATACTGAATGATAAAGTCTCCCCCACTCCCTTTGAAGTTTTGGGTCCAAATCTGGTTTAGGGGATGAATGTAGCTTCAGTGAGTGCAGAAAGTCATTCCAGGCTCTAGTTGACAGCAGCAGGTTCAGAAGCTTTCCCTCATGGTTGTGGGGTTTTTTTGTTTGTTTGTTTTTGTGGTTTTGCTTTGTTTTATTTAAGTGGAGATTCTCTCACTTGAAGAAAACATCGGAACAAGTTACCCTAAGGAACTTTTCATATATATATATAATCCTCCATAAAATGGCAACTGTGGGACTTGATTGTGATATGTGATAGGTTGATGTTGATTTATTTATTCAGGGCTATTATGTGCTGTAATGGGGCATCTTTCTTCTCTCCCTCCCCCTCTCTTGCTAAAAGGATTAGAAGGTGGATTCTTCCTCCCTAAGAAGAATTGATGCTGGTGCGCTGTATTATTTTTCCTATAATACGTTAGGGATGTGGTCTCCTTTAAAGGTGCTATAATTCTAAAATTCTCCAGAATTTTCAGCACTTATTTCACTAAACTTAATGTGATACATTATTTTTAATCCCAGAAGAAGGTAATGAAAAAATGCACTTGTTTTAGTAAAGTAATGTACATGGTATAGCATGAAATACATTACTATGGCAATGATTTTAAAAATCCCCAAATATTAGACTGTCAGCAATTTCCAAGGATTAGTCCCCATTATTCTTTGGGTCTCGGTCTTTTTCTCCTTTCACCTTTAAAGGCTCTATACTTCCTCTTCCACCAATCAGTGTCACATTTTTCCTCTGGCTTCCATTAAATAAACTCTCTTTCTACTAGGTTTTCCCTTTTCCCTCTCTCTTTCTACTAGGTTCTCTCTCTCTCTCTCTCTTCCCTCTCTTGCTTTCAAGATCTCATCTTTACTACTTCATGCCTAGTCACTCCCTTTCAGCCTTGTCTCCCTTTTGCTTTATCCACCAGGCCCCCTCCTTCATCTGTGCTTCACTTTAAAAAGAAAACTCACAACTGCTCTCCAAGCACCCTTTCATTTAACCCTAAGCTACACACTGACCATGTCTCAGTTTAAGAAGTTTTCTGTGTTAACCTATTTGTTGTCTGGTGCACAATTTAGGATTTTGTTGTTTTATAAACAAAGATTTTCTAGCAAACCCAAAGAAAAAACTTAAATTCTGTTTAATGCAAGTTATAGCAAAATGTTTGTGATGTTAAATAGGTTCCTAAAACCGCACCTATTGTTACTGATTATGAGTTTTATTAACCACTATATCAGAGCAAATATGAAAGTTCTCTTGTAATAGAAATGCTATGATACAACTCCGCAGTACTTAGCTTTCAGACACTTCCCCCCCCCACTGCTTACTTAATGTCACACACAAACTCCCTCCCCTCCTTCCTTACATGCATATTCAATGGACCATATGCTTGATCTCAAATATCTCCAGGCATTATAGATCCTATTCACCAAGAAGTGGCTTGTACACTCATGAGCGAGGGAAGGGGGGGGACTCAAAGAGTATTCAAGAGTTTTCTGAGAAAGTAATCCAAGTACACAGTGACCTGTATGTACTAGGACACGGTCCACTTTAAAACTAGCCCACACAATTCTGCAGAAAACACACATGGGCATTAGGAAATTCTCATCATTTCACCATAAAGAGGCCTGTAGAGATATCTCATGAGGGATTTAAGCAGGAGTTTATTGACAAATTTTTAAAAATGACCAATTCCTTGGCATCCAAGGAAGAGTCAAAAGAAAGCAGTTTTCAGGGTGACAAGGTAGCCCATCATGAGCCCAAAATGCATGACAAAGGCAACAGCTCCAAAGCCGACACACCAACTGCCTCCAGAATCTGCCATGGGACCAGATGCTGTGTTGGGAATTGCTCCCTGACAGAGTGGCATATGGGCTCTGCAAGGCCAGCTGAAGAATGAGAGATGGCCTGGAACAGTCTGGAGTGGGTGGGTAGAGGTGACACATCAGCTCACTGCTATATTTTTGTTGTTGGTTAGTTAGTTATAGTATGTGCAAACATGTCATTGGCTTTATGATTATTAAAAACCTTGTACTAAACACTTCTCTGGTATAACTCTATTGACTTTAATTCTTGCTTGAACTTCATTGATTTGTCCCCTTGCCTTTTAAATAAATTCAAATATTTTTTCCATGATCAACATGTAGGATCAACGTAGAACTGAATTCAGATACATTTATTGTCACTGTACAATGCTGCTTTTTTCTTAAAGCTGCAGTGATGAACAAGTCTCTGAAACTTAACAATTTACTTAAGCCCTGCACTACGAAAGCACTTAAACCATGTGCACAACTTTAAGCACGCGAATAGTCCCATTTAAATTCAATGGAACTTTTTGTGTACTTAAAGTTACACATGTGCTTAAGTGTCTTCTGGATCAGAACCTCCCTTGGGTGCTGGGCTTGTCTGAAATTGCTCCATTGAGCTGTCATAAAATCCTAAGCATTTCAAGCAGAGAGAGAAACCAAAGAGAAGGCAATAAGGCTGAATCAACTACAATTTGCTGCTACCCCAGAGAAAGAGAAGGAAAAGAAGATGGGGCCACCATTGGGAGCTGACAATGGTACTGGAACTGACAGTAGAAGAAGATGAGGAGGCATGAAGGCAGCATGTCCAGAGAAGGGAACCAGATGGTAAGAAAGCATGTGCAAAGAAGAAAGGAATCATAGCAGGGAAGCATGCGCATGGGAGTAGTGGGAGGGAGAGGAACAGGAATATAAATAGCACCGCAGAATGTTTGAGTGCATTTTTTGTAGATTTAAAATTGCATAGTAATTTTGTTTAGAAATAAGTATTGTGACAGACCCAGGCCAGTGGGGTGCAGGAGTCTGTTAGAGGGCAAATATACTGGTCACTGGGTGAGTAGTTTTCTGTTCCCTGAGTGACCAGAGCAGGGTCTGCACTAGAGTAGTCAGGAACTTGCTAGAACCAATTAAGGCAGACAGGCTGATTAGAACACCTGGAGCCAATCAAGGCAGGCTAATCAGGGCACCTGGGTTTTAAAAGGAGCTCTCTCCAGTCAGATGGGGAGGAGCCAGAGGAGAGGAAGTGCGTGTGAAGAGCTGGAAACAACAGACACAAGGAGCTGAGACTGAGAGAGTGTGCTGCTGGAGGACTAAGGATTACAAGCATTATCAGACACCAGGAGGAAGGTCCTGTGGTGAGGATAAAGAAGGTGTTTGGAGGAGGCCTTGGGGAAGTAGCCCATGGAGGTGTAGCTGTCACACAGCTGTTACAAGAGGCACTATAGACAGCTGCAAATCCATAGGGCCCTGGGCTGGAACCCGGAGTAGAGGGCGGGCCAAGGTTCCCCCCAAACCTCCCAACTCCTGATCAGACACAGGAGGAGTTGATCCAGACTGTGGGGGAGATCACTGAGGTGAGCAAATCTGCCAATAAGCGCAGGACCCACCAAGGTAGAGGAGGAACTTTGTCACAGTATGTTCTTGAGATGGGTGATTGAAAGCCCTAGCAGGGCTCATTTTTGTTCTACTGATAAACCTTTGTTCAAATACAGTCAATATATCTCTGCAGTGACTTTTATGAATGAAGTGTCCTATTCCTTACTTATATTTTACATCCCATAATTTAATGAAATAATGGCTGTTTTGTGCTATTGTGCAATGTATTCTCCTGCCTAAAATTCATTGGGAAGGTTTTGAAACTTGCTAGAGGCATCAAACAATGCACCAGTGCATGACATGAAGGAGGGGAAGGCAAGAACTGCCTTAGCCAAGCGCTATATACTAAGTCTTTCCTCTAGTACCTGTGAAATTCTTGAAAACAGAGTGTAGAAATCTAAACCTTCTGAAGAAGAGTGTTGACTTCCAGCTGCAGGAAAGCAGCAATTTGGCATATCACCACACGAGACAAGAGGTACTTTTGATGAAATGTACAGCAGTCCCAACAACTGAAGAAAAGCCTAACTTTTACCCACTCTCCTCTCCACACAGGCCCCCAAGACTTAGAGTGTCTACACTCCCAGGTGTGATTGTATCATGGCAGGCATACCTGCACTAGCTTTAATCTCTCTTGCATGGGTGACAATAGTAGTGGAGACATGGCAGCATGGGCTTGAGCATAGACCAGCCACCTCAATACAAGTCCGCTGGGGACCCTGGGTACGTATTTGGGTTGCTATTGTTACCTGTGCTAGCTAGATTAAAGCTAGCTTGCATATACCTACCTGTGTTATAATCACACCTTCACTTGCAGTGTAGACATACTCAAAGTCTTGGTGACTCATATAACACCCTCCTTCTCCAAAGATCTTCTTGGGACCTTGGGAGACCATTTGCTCATCTTCTGTCTGTCTGGCAGCTCTGATCTCCCCACAATCCTGGCTAAATCTTCTTGAAGGCAAGTTCAATTCCTGCCCCACCCTTGCTGGCCAGCAGTGACACAGGAAACACTTCTGTTACTGCTGCTGCAGCTGCTTTAACAACACTGGAGACCAAGAGGAGATTGTTATTGGCTAAGAGCTGACAGAGTGCTCCTTACCCAGGTTCCCTTGTGTGGTGGGTCAAGATTCTCACTTCTCCATGGCAGCATGATGTGAAAAATGGAGGCGAAGGCTTGTCATATTTTCACACAAACTATTCCTAATAACGTTCACACAAAATATAACGTTCAATACTATTGATGCATTCAACTAGAGCTGATCATGAACGTGCTGTCCTCTTCCCACCCAGCCAGCTCCAGATTCAGTGTTTAAATATTACACTTGCAAATCCCAAGAAAGGGTTTTCTTCCATAACAGTTTCAGTGGGCTAGCAATGAGAAATGAAGAGGAGAGAAAGGTAAACAGAAAAATAAAGCAGAGAGAGCCAGGCTATATTTTACAGCCTCTATATCTAGATTGTTGAGCCACAAGACCTGCACAGATGAGCCTACATAACTGCTGGACTTTTAGTTGTTCCTTCATTTATCTCTTATCCCCATTTCCCACCCTTGGTTATAACACATCTAATTAGCCAATAAGCTTTTCAGGACAGGTGCCATCTCTTTCTGCTCTACGTGACTGATCCTGCAGTCAGCTCTGTGTGGGCAAACTCATAGGTGGCGGGTAGCTATGACTAGAGGGGGCTCTGCCCCCACCCTCACCAGCTGTAAGCCACTTTGCTACCTGCATGCACCAATTCAGCAGGCAAAGTCCCACCTCCACTGAGTCCAGGGCCTGCTTGGCACTGAGCCCGCTGTCTACCCAGCAGCAAGACAAGCCGGGAGAGGCCCCACAGCCCAATGTTCAAGGGGAGTCCATGGGGCCCTGGTATGGTGCTGTGGGCAGTGTCTGTCCTAAGAGTGGCCAGTGCCCAGAAAGCCAACTCTATCCCTGGTGTAGCAGGGATGTCTCCCCAGTGCCGCCAAGCAGAGCTGGGGCAGATGACAGAAAGGGAGGGAACATATGAGACACCAACCCTTATCTCCCCCCACCCCAACTCCTTCTGCTGCCCCCCGTACCCAAGTCCATCGACCCTACAGATGAGCCCCCAGCTCCGGACTGAACCAACCCCTTCTCTCCCTTCTCCGATTACTCCTGTCTCCTTAGGCTCACTTAGGAACGCCCCCCACAGGTCCTTTCACCCCTGGCATTAGCATCCCATCTTTCCTACGGAGTGTTACACGGGCTGGTAACCTTTTCCCCTCCTCTCCCTGTGTTCTTGGAGTGGTCAGATGGCTGCCTCCTCTCCTTCAGAGAAGCCCAACATAGCAAATCTGTGAGCAGCAAGAACCAGAGCCGGGAGAGCTGGGCCCAGTTCCCTGGGACAGAAGCTGCTGTTCCGGGGTGAATGCAGGGTGGACTCACTCGCCAAACCTTTCTCCCAGAGCTTCCCCTTTGCACTGGGCCAGGATGAAGACAGCGACCCCAGCTGCTTATGAGCAAACTTCTGAAGTCAGGTCCACCAGCCTGAATCAAAGGCTATACTTGTTCCAGTCCTGACTGGGGTCTTTGGATTCTACTACCATAATAGAACAAGACCATAATACATTTAATCAACAGAACTTACGTATTTATTATGACCAGTGTAAAGAAAATCCCACCCTTCCTCTGTAGCATCACAGCACAGTGATGGAGGGCATACTCCTTTAGTTCCATACTCCTAGCTTAAAAAAACAAAAATCTTGCTAAAGTATCCAATGCATTATTACAGTTGTAGTGGTTATTCTTTCTCTGTAAGAGAAAATCTTTTGTTATGTTTTCCCTCTAAGAGTAAGTCCTTGTTACAGAGTATTTAAAATGGATTAGCCTTATCTTAAAATATGAGATCTAAAGATAACTCCTTGAATGTGCAAGAGCAGTGTGAGATATAGCAGGCCTACTGTAATAAGAACCTGGCATGTAGTTGTGTGGCATGAAACATCAGGATTTGCACTATGTACAGGCTTGAAAATAATAACACTTTGCAATGATATGGAGCCAAATTTTTCAGAAGAGTTCAGCTCCCATTTAGGCACCGAAATAAGGGCTAGATTTTCAGAAGCGCTCACTACCCCGTGTGCTGAGCTCTTTTATAATACTGGGTTATAGTGTCTTTCACCCAAGGTTTTCAAACAGCTTTATGGAAGTTGGAAAATAAACTTTATTTATCTGCATTTTACAGACAAAAAAACTGAGACAGAGAGATTAAACAGGAAATTTTCCAGAAGTATCATCTTTTATAGGTGTAAATTATGTCCACAATATCTGAACCTTCAGCTTTTGAATGCAGAATTGAATTGTGGACATAAATATGGGTACTTGCACCTTTAACCACCCAACTGTCAATGCAAATCAGGGAGTTAGAAGCACAAGTCTTACATTTGTACCTTCATTTCATTTGGGAGGCACAAAATGCGGGCTCAAATTGTAATCAATAAAAGAGAAGTGGGTCTCTGGCCAGCTGATTATGCACCTCTGCACAATGCACCCAAGATCAGGCAGAGTCAGCAACAGCAGGTTGGGGAGAGAACCCTGTTGGTCTGCCCTTGCCACCAGCCCATCCTTCCCCGCCAGCAGCCAAGTGGTTCTGATGGATATTGCTATCACTCATATTATTCTCCTGGCTAAAATGTGGCATATATCTTGAGTTATGGAGCAGAAGTTACACAGAATTTGAAAGAGTAAATTGTTCAGCCATTATAGGAGGATGGTGGGTTTGGAGTTGTTGTTGGTTTTCTTTTTAGGAGGGAGGTGGCTGAGGGGAGATTTTCCCAATTGCTGCTAAAAAAAGAACTTTTTTCCCCTTACAAGTATCAGACCCATTAGATTATAATTTAGAAATTGTGTTCATTACTCATGCACACAAGTTTGTTTTTTTAAATTAAAATATTATGACTTTTAGCATACAAAGGAGCCATTCCAATTTTATATTTCAAGAATTCACAAACTTAGAAACATTTGCATGATTGATCACAAACCAGACCCATAGACTTTACATGTGTCTAAATATACATTCATACAACAAGATGTTCTAGGTCAAATAAATTGCTAGTGTAACTGTATTGACGTCAATAGCTTTACATCAGGAACGAATTCGTTCCACTGAATCCAAAGGAGTCATTGGGTTATCAGGTAAAAATACACATCTACATAATAAATACACAATTAAAGCTTTGTTCTGAACTCATAGCATCCCGCTTTCTTCCTCCCACCCAGAGCTTTTTCTTTTCTGTATAAGTTTTTTAAAAATCAGACAATTAACTTTTACTGTGGCCTTCAAGTTCTTGCTAGTTTGTGCCACAGCTTTAACATATAATTATACTTGGATAAAGTTTAAGGCTTATACGCTGAATGACCATGGTTGAAGAGAAAGCAGCACTAAAACTGATGTTGCTGCTAACAACACACAAAACTTGCACTCCTGTATAGGAAAATGAATATTTGCAAAATCACCCTCATGGCATGTCACACAAGGAATGTAGGATTAAGCCCAGCAGGCTGACTATGAAACCAACCCTGTAGTACTTACTCAGGCAAAGTTTGCTGACGCTGACTTCATGAGGAGTTTTGCAAGTGAAAGGACTGCCTGTTTGCAAGCAGGGTTTGGCCCAAAGTTCTGAGCAGATATGGACCTAGATCCTGCTCCATTTGAAGTCAATGGGAGTTTTACTATTTACCTTTATGAAAACAATCAGGTCTCAAATCTCACTTTGAGCTTTGTCAATAGGAGTTTAGCAGCTGACTTCAACGACAGCAAGGCCAAGCCCCTAACTGGTGATCTGCATTTCTGGAAGAGGTGGCAAAGGGGCCAGTCCTCCCTGTGTGGATTATTCTTACGTAGGGGCCAGACAACTAAGTGAGGTCTCACTCTGGGCATTTCTGCCTCCTCACCCTTCCCTCAGCAAGGTGGCATGTTTGTTTCCCCTGTAGAAGTGGCAAGGGAATTACCCCTGAGCTCATAGAAGCCCAATGAGCTATGCAGATTTCAGAGAGCCCCCTGACTTTACACAACCACCAACCTTCATCCTAGCCCCTTGGCAGCATTGTTTCAATGGATCCACGTGGCCATGGACTTTGTGCCAGCTCCTGCTCACTGAGCCCATTTCAGGAGGGTGGGGTGGGGTGGGAAGGGTTGCATAAAATGGAGAGGGGAAACTATGTAGCTCTGACAGCATAAATTTAGCTGGGGCTGGCCCAGAGGGTGGGTGGGGACCAGTGCTCAAAACAGCTGCACACCCCACAGAGTATCCACAGAGGTGGTGGAGAGGACACTGATGGAAAGGCTGCACTATCCTCTCCCTGGAGTCCCAAGGCTAGGTCCACTGGATTCTCTTATTCTTTACCATGGAAGCAGAAGATGGCCTGTAGGGTATGCTTTGTATTGCAACTTTGATAAGCCAATTTTGACATAGTTTGTTTTTTCTAAAGAGTGGATAAAATTTTGGGCACAAACTCTACTGAAAAAAATAAATCAAACCCCAGAAGAATCTGAACAAAAATCCTAGGTCCCTCCCTATGTTACTACTGTACACTGGTAACTAGAGCTTCCTCAGCCAAGCAGAACAATACTCTGGATTTCCAAACATGTATGCTTGAAAATTCATCCAAAATTTCCAGGGCTGTATTTTAACTTTGCTTTGTACTGAATTATTAGATTCTATTTATTTCTCTACTTTTACAAATGTCATTTTCCCTCCCGGAATTCATGGTAAAGATCAATTTTAACTGGCTTAAAATAACTGCATACAAATCTGTGGCATAGCTCATATTTGAAGTGATTGCCCTATCAACAAAATAATCAAGTGGAATTACCTCTGGAGACACTGTCCATCCCCAGCTGCAATGTATGTCTGTTTTTTTCAGAGCATTCATTTAGTATTTTTGAAACAGACAACAATTAAGTGTAACTGGGAGGGCGAGAGGGAACAACTCTAGTTTGTGAATATTTTTAAAAACAAATAATTGCATGGTTACATTCAATTTCACATCAGAAGTGTTTTAAATATATATTCATTGCCCCACTGTTGTTAATGCACATTTAATTAGCCAACATGTAACATCAGTATTTTGTAAAGTTATTAGTCAACATTTATTCTGTCTCCCCACGGTGATCTAGCACAGAAATACAAAACATTCTAGGACGCAATGATGAGCCATTTAAAACACTCCTATCCCTCATTGTACATCCCTTGTACTGAAATCTTATTCTTTTTTTCTTTTGCTCTTCCCTTTAACACCCCCATTCTTTCTTCCCCTAACAATGTGCTCTATCAAAATACCTAGCAGATTTCTGAATTAGTTGTATTTATCACATCTCCTCCTAAAATACATATCTTCTCAGCTAAGGGAAAGGAGAAGTGCAAAGCAAAAGTCTATTTGTAGCAGGTGGTTATAGTTACACAAACTTTAAAAGGGTTTATTTCTCTCTCGCTCTTTTTTATTTTTCCCCTGGGTTGTGCTCCCTTCAATCTTGTCAGCTGTAAAATGGGTCTCTTTTTAACCTATAATGGATCTGTGAGATTAAAGGTGAAGTCATGAATTAGTAGTAGTGACAGCCCAGCACGATGGCCCTGGCAGCAGGGGGTCTTCTTTTGTGTTCGTCCACTCTGACCTTCAGTGCCACTCTGCGTCTGTGGGAACCGGACAAGAAGAATGTAGGGGTGGAGTTAAAAAGCACAGAAGTGGCAGATCCTGCTACTGGCCAGAGGAGAGTTGACATTCTTTTGCTGGAAATATTCTGACATCATCCCAGTCATACCTCCTCGGCAGTTCATTCATTAACTCTTTTATGCTTTCCAAATGAAAAACAATCGATTCTGTTATAGGATGAGGAAAGAAAGAAAAAGTCTCCCCCTACAGCTTTTTTAGATACCACTTACTTGTTGCAGTGTAGTTTTTAATATCTGAAGGTCACTGGTTTTCTAGGGCCGAGTCTAAGTTTCTTGAAACTCTAATTTGAATGACAACTATAACCAGAAACATAGCTGACAATACACTAAGATTAAAAAGTTTACCAATACATTGCTAAAAAGCAGCACAACGTGATTGCTTCTATTTGCCGACCATTCAGGGGAGGGAGAGTTGGGTTCCCACAGGGAGGGGGGGCAGGGCGGGTTGTGGTTAGGAAATATATTGAAAGGCCATAGCAAAGCATTTAGCCATTATATATATCTCCAGGGCTACTATGGGGCAGTGTTCTCCCATACAGGAATAAACCATGGAGGGAAACAGAAATAATCCTTCATCTTGAGAAATGTTTTTGGATTCAGTGGCTGGGGACGAGGGGGAAAAGGAGATGGCTGAGGGGTTCAGGGTTTCTTATTTCACTGCAAAAGAAGCAAATATTGTGAGAGATTCACTGGAGGCTGGCCTCCCTTTTCACATTTTCAGAGATCAGCTTTTGCGTTCATTTATGCCTCATGATACCTCAGTGGAGCACATGGGCGCACACAGAGAGACAGGATCTAGTGAGCTCTGCCAAAAGAAATAGTCCAAAAGAACGTACAGTGGCCAAATTAAAAAACAATCTATTAATAAATAAATAACACCTCAAAACAATGTATTTAGACATTTTTGAAACAAATTGTTTTAACTTTTTGTCCAAGATAACTTTTTGTTTCCAAATTTAGCCAGATGTTTAAAAAAAGAAGTGAAAAAACAAACCACCTGAAAACACAATAACGTAAAACAAAAAATAACCCCTCCCCCCCAAGAAGAGGAAAAAATAATTTGTGGTCAGTGAAAATATTTCATTTCACACACACACACACACACACACACACACACACACACACACACACACACAGGGGGGTGTTTTTTCATTTTGTCAAGAAAAACTGAAATTTTTTCAGTTTGACTCCAATTTTTTTTTTATTTTTTGTTGGTCCCCTGAACCAAAGAAACCAACTACTGTATTTGCTGAGAACAACTTGTCAATCCCTGAGGAGCCTATTTTGTTCCACCGGAAAATGGATGCTTTGATTTTGGATTATTCTGGAGGGAGGAGTCTCCTCAAGCTTCATGGATCCCCCAGCTAGTCACTCTTAGGGCTCATGGGGAGAAGGGTCTTCACTCCTGCACACCTCAGAGTTTCAGAAGGGCTAAAAGAAGTTGCTGTGGGGGGAGGGGGGCGCAGAACGCCCACTGGTCTCCCCAGGCCTCTTCTCACCCACTACTCCTTTTCCTGCAGGCCTCATGAGATATGTAGGAAGGGAGCCCTGCTCCTTCAGCCCTTTGGAGAGGGGGAGGGGAGCTGTGACCAAAGGGAATTGCTGGAGTACTTTGCAGGGGCGAGGGGCATTTATCCTCCTCCTGTGGACCACCTGAGGTCTGCAGGACAGGAGAAATGGTTTATTGCCCTCCACCCCGTGAGCCCACCCAAGGCTGTTAGTCTGACAAGCCAGTTTTATTTCATCAGGAGGCTGGTAGCCCAGTTTTTCTTGTTTGGTTTCTGAGATTCAAATTTCACTCATTTGGAGAGTAGGAGCCTACTAAGAGTATGTATGTGGGGTGGAGGGCACCAAGGAACCTACTAATGTCAGCACTGGGCCACTTTGGGTATGTCTACACAGGACACTAATCCAGGGCTCTGAGTCATGTTTGAGCTCCAGTCCTTCTTCCATCCACACACAATCAGTCTGATTCAGGTCAGCAAGCACTCAGAACCTGGGTCAGAGGACCCTGCTATTGTGGGAGAGTGGATCAGAGCCCAAGTCCCATGGTGACTGTGGTCCAAGCCCCGTCATTTTGCAGCACAAGCTGCAGACCAAAGTCAGAAGGGCTGCATAGTGAAGTACGGATGTGCCAGCATGGCTGAGAAACCCGGGTCCAACAAACGTAAATCTAGGTGTACAGTGCAGCGTGGGCACTCAAGCGCAGACTTGGAAACACCATGTCCACAAATCCGGGTCCCACAGACCCATGTTTGGGGCCCTGATGATCACTTTAAGGTTCACTAGGGAGGAAAGGGGGCAGGATCCTCAGACAACGTGCACTCCAACCACTGCTAGATGCTAGCAAATATAACTTCACCTGAGCAGTGGCTTCATTGGGGGATTTTTAAGTTTACTCCAGAATGAAGGTCCCTTTCAATGCTCGCTCTGGCTCTTCCCCCCATACCATACGTTACAGCATGTTTGCAGTAATTTCCACAGGAACGCAACTCAAATAGCTTCAAAAAGCAGCTACCATTTTTCAACCTACAACTAGCACTAGCCACAAAGCAGAGTACTGCAGAGGAGCTGGCATATTCCTCAAAGACAGGAAGCGATGTGTGTAAATAGTATGGATTGGAATAGATTTCTGACTCAATCGAGTGATAGTCTTAACACTGACAGGTTTCAGCCCAGTTACTCATTTATACTTTCCACAGGTCTGACGTATATTTTCCAAGCATGGCCTTCCATCCAGATCTGGTCCTTTTTATGTTGTAAACCATACTGCTAACTGAAGACAAAGAGGAAAGTAGATTGAAGATGTACCTAAACGGAAAGAGAAGAATGTGGGATTCACATTGCTAGGTGTCACTTGGCAACATAACATGAGGAATATATAAGAACCTCAGGAGTCCTGGATCAAAAGGGATACTCACGAGTTTTCATGTTTCATTTCTCCCTGCCCAACACCATTCTTGGCTAGGAGCGCCTGCCAAACTTTCAAATGCTCTTCTTTCTCCTAATCTTGGCAAATGTCATCTTGGGACCTCGGAAAGAAAATATTCCCACATCTCCTACCATTGCTGCTCTATTTTAGGAGTGGTTAAAGATGATTTTGACAATATGTGAAAGCCCTCTGGCATGGAAGGGGTTACCAGGTTCCTGTCTGTCACATGGTTGATCTGGCCTGGGTTATAAAATGAAAGAGGAAGCTGGAGAAAAGGAGGCTACAACAGGGAATGGGGAATGTCCTTTCCCATCCCAGCTGGCCGAGCTGGAAAGGGCTCAGGTGGTTACTACCCAGTAGTTTTAATTGATTTGTTATGGTTTTGAGTTTGTGGTTTTAGAAATAAATCAAGCCCTGAAGAAAGAGATGTGAGAGTCCTTAGCTAGAACTTTATTTTTCCATCTCCAGCTGGTGAGTCTTTGCACCAGCTTGCACTGACATCATGATTTTTGAGCCAGTCTCATTTTTAGAGAGGCATAACTCATGATTTTTGAATGCTTGGTGCTTGCAATACTGGACCCATTCTAGCACTCAGTTCCAAGATGAAATACTGCTTGATATCTGTATCAGAAGATGAAGAGCTATAGGTAGCAGGTTGCAGTAAGGAGCAATGAAAGTGTGCAAGAGAGGTGAAATATTCACATACAGCAATGCCCTCTCAATAGAATTAGCCCATTTGTGTTTCTAGCAACCAAGAACAATATAATCAATGAGGGATTTTGTGGTTTTATTGCATAAGTTCCGAGATGGATACTTTGACAATACACACTAAAAAGAGGGAGGACAAGTCTTAATTACTGGATTTTGCTAGTTAGAGAGTAAACAATTCAGTTAAAAATCCAGATTATTGCATTGCAGTTCATTTATTTAACAAGTATTGGGTTTTATTTATGGTACCTCACAGTGGGGTATATTATAAAAAAGAAGTCTTAGTAATTTAACACTTCGCTAATCACTCTCGGCAGGAAGTAGGTGGGGAGAGATGGCTATTTTGGGGGTATGAATTACAGATGTATAAATTAGTTAAACAAGAACTAGCCAGGTTAGTGTAGAGTGACAGGTATTTTTAATATTGTTAAAAATATTGTGCTTTATTCACCACTGAATTATTCCACTTTTACACTGGTTTACTTCCACCGAAATCACTGATGAAAATGGAGTGGCACAGTAGCGTGTCAGGTCTATTAAGGATATTTTAGTAGGAAGATTACTTGCAGATGTACTGTTTATGTATGACTGGAGTTTCACGACGCAAGGGGTGGGGGGAAGGTAATATCTTTTACAGGACCAACTTCTGTTGGAGAATGAGATAAGAACTGAGCAACACAGTGCTCTTCAGGAGGTTCATGACACACGTAAGGCGGCTCGTGCTATTAAGAATATCCTTGTATTAGCATGAACTAATTTGCATGTTTCTCTTCAAGTGACTCCAGAAGAAAAGCTGGTGTTCAAAATTAATCTGTGAAATTGGAATAATCGTCTGATTTAAAAGCGTGAGGTTTAGAGTGACTATGGTCAGAAAGGTTACTATATAAAAAACATCACCTTCTAAATCAATAGATCAACTCTCTATATGCTTAAATGTGTACTTGTTTAGTGGCTACAAAGTTGAGGATTTTAAAAAAGATACACTATAGCCGTTCAGTACCTATATAGTTAGGGTAGAATGAGTTAGATTCTGTTTTTACCTCAGATGTCAACATTTTTCACTATGGCCCAGGTCACCATCCTCTTGTGGGGAATCTACAGGCAAGAGGCCCAGGAGGGCAGAAATACTCCATAGGTGAAAGCCTGGCCCCATTAAAGGCAATGGAAGTTTTGTCAGTGACTTAACTGAGGCCAGGGTTTAACCCCACGTGTTTGACCTCTTGGAATTTTGAGGAATTATCCCCTCAAGTGCAGGATATGAGTGACTACAGAATTTGGAGAGGTGACACTCTCCTGCTTTGGGGATTTTTTTTTTTGAGAGGAAAGGGGAAATTACACCCTAGATCCACAGAGGTATGAGCAATCCACAGGGAGATCTCTCCTACTACTCCACTCCCTCACCCTCAGTAGCCTGGCTTTCCCAGGAACCATGCTGTTTTGGGCTGATGCTCAAGTGGCTGCTCATCAGCAGCTGAAGAGGAGACCCAAAGGGAAGTAATACACTCCCAAGCTGTATGAACCTTGAACTGCATTTCCATGTAAAAATCCTACCAGTCTGGAGTCTCAATAACCACCAGTGTTAGTCCCTCCGGTCTGCATGGGACAGTGCTTTAGCAACAGTTTAACTCCCCGCTCTCCCCAGGCCTCTCGCCCCGCTCCTGTAGGGCCCTGTTCCTTTACAACTCCAGAGGAGCAGCTCTCCTAGTAAGCTGGCACCCAGAGGTGGAGATGATGCAGCTCTGCCATTCTTTTCAGATGTTCGGGGGAGATCTGGCTGAACAGGGTCCCCTCCATAGTGGGAGACTGTTACTATTGTTGAGGCAGGAGCCAGAAGAAACATAGCTTGACTTTCAGCACCCAGCTTGAAGTTGTAATGCTGGCCGCTACACATTAAATACGTTGAAAATGGAGTTCACTTACTCGGAGAGTGACTGGAAAGCAAAACCGTGTTTCCAGAGAAGCAGCATGCATTCATTCCTCAGTATTTGTACAGCGCCATGTGCTCTTTGGATGGAGGGGCTAGAGAATTATCAGGGCCTCCTCTCCACCTCTTCCTCAAATGCACGTTATAGGCACAACTGTGAATCTATATTACACAAGGGGGGCACCTTGTGCTCCCCACATGGGCTACTCAAGTCATATGTTGCAGTGCGAGGAGAAGGCATGCATGTGTTAGAGCAGCCTTCTTGGGACAACTACTGTCCCTCCCACACAGGTGGGTTGAGGGGAAGAGGGTGATGCTTTAATCCTTTTCCCATACCCATTAGCCAGGGCACCTGAGCATGTGGGGAAGGAGGAGGGGAAGGGATCTGTTGCAGGTATAGGGCTGCTTTCATCCTCCCCGATTCCTCATCCCTCAGAAGAAGGGGCAAATGCCAGGAACCATCCTGTGCCCCTGTAAATCACAGTATGGTCCTTGGTTTGCCCTTCAGTCATAATCCAGTCCTATAAACTTGTCAAGGTTCCTTCCACACTCTGAACTTTAGGGTACAAATTTGGGGACGTGCATGGACACTTCTAAGCTTAATTACTAGCTTAGATCTGGTACACTGCCACCATCCAGAAGTCAGTGTCTGGAGCACTTCCTGTCCCCCCCAAAAACTCTCCCCTCCGCGGGGTGGCCTTGAGGGACTTCACCAATTCCCTGGTGAACACAGATCCAATCCCCTTGGATCTTAAAACAAGGCAAAATCAATCAGGTTCTTAAAAAGAAAGTTTTTAATTAAAGAAAGAGAGGTAAAAATCATCTCTGTAAAATCAGGATGGAAAATACTTTACAGGGTAATCAAATTCGTATAGCCAAGAGGAACCCCCTCTAGCCTTAGGTTCAAAGTTACAGCAAACAGAGGTAAAATCCTCTCAGCAAAAAACGGACATTTACAAGTTGAGAAAACAAAAATAAAACTAATCCGCCTTGCCTGGCTGTTACTTACAATTTTGAAACATGAGAGACTGATTCAGAAAGATTTGGAGAGCCTGGATTGACATCTGGTCCCTCTTAGTCCCAAGAGCTAACAACCCCCAAAACAAAGAGCACAAACAAAGACTTCCCTCCACCAAGATTTGAAAGTATCTTGTCCCTCATTGGTCCTCTGGTCAGGTGTCAGCCAGGTTTACTGAGCTTCTTAACCTTTTACAGGTAAAAGAAACATTAACCCTTAACTATCTGTTTATGACAAGCTAAACACTAGGGTTTTTTTAAAAAAGAAAGTAATTCAGAACTCCCAGCTCTTCTCCACAGACATTTTAATATCCATCCAGAGTCCTTGACATTCAAGAACATCCAGTTCTGAAAATGAACTAACCACCACAAGAATAAAAAGCTAAAATGTTAACCATTACGTCCATGCTCCTGTCATATATTGTTTACTTAAAACCTAACACTGAGATATTTTGTTTTCCAATATCACCAATTGAGACATAACACTGAAATATTGAGCTTTCAGAATATTAGCAACTTTTCTCAAGCACCAACAACAACCAAAAATGTCTCCACCAGAAATTTAAAAGAAAAAAATACATTTTGCTTTCAGTCCTATCTGAGGCTCTTTAATTGTTGTTTCAGAGTCAGTTCCAGTTCTGTTTTCCAGGTATCTATTAAACTGTACTGTAAGAAACGTATATTTCCATTATATTTTTATTTTAATCTCTTAAAAAATCATTGTTATGTAAATGAGAAAGACAAAAAGAATCCCCAGGGACTGAGAAACTTCAATGATTTGCATCATTAACATTGAAAAGAACTTGCCTGGAAATAGCCTCTTCACATTTTCTTGTATTTACATTTCCAGACAAAAATAAAAATTAATTTCAACAGGGAGGATTTTCCTAGATTCAGATCCCATTTTGATTAGTGTAGTTATTAAAGCATGAATATGGCTTTGTTGTTCGTTGATGGACTAGGTTCCTCTTTGTTACACTGAAACGTTTTTGAATTTTCACCCTATTTGTACAGGGCTTGCCATAGGGGGGAAACTCTTGGTAATCAGCAATTGTATTAGCATTCATAATTAGTACTGGTAATTGTGAAGACACTTTTCTAACAATTTCCTTTTTCAGTAAAGGGATGAGGAAAAAGTGACATAAATTTAACTAAATTCTGCAGTTTTCATTTAACAAGACTGTCCAAGCATGAGGCAAAAAATGAAAAACAGAGAATACTAAATCTATATTTAAATGCAGACAAATTTCTATGACAAAGTAGTTCTTTCAAGCACAAATCAAAATTTTAAACAGTTTACCTTCTTTATGTCTTCTAAAGAGTTTTATGTAACAAACTTTCAGTGTCATCACTAATAGCGGTTCATGCCAAGGATTACTTTCTTAAAACTGCTACTCAAGCCTTGTGATTTGCAGTACACTTCTTATTACAGGATACATTATGCAGAAACCCTCTGCTATGTGATGGGACATGGCAACCCTGCTGTGAGAATGCCTATCAGCGCTTCTTTTAAGGCCCTTTCTCAATTGTCAGCAAAGTATTTTTTAAGGTTAAAAGGTGTAAAATTATTCTGAAATGCTTTTCTGACCTGTCGCCTATCACTGCAAAAAGCTATCGTTCATTTTTTTTCGAAAATTGTATTTTTTTTTAAAAATGCAGTAATATTATAAGAATAAGTCTAGTAAGAGGAAAATAGTTTTTTATGCTTTTTGTTACATTTCTGTAAACGTTGGTATGGATATATTATGATTGTTTTATTTCTAATTTTCTTCCTTTTGATGTTCCCTTCCCAGAGCTGTGCAATCAACAAAACAGCACCTTTTAAATTCTTCTCATTTATATTTTGTCAATTGTTCAAATGAGTTTCTAGACCGTAATTTAGAATGTAAAAATCAAATGCACCAGGATCATGAGGTATACATTCAATGTAGAGGGGTATAAAGCTCACATGATCTGTCATTCTTTAAGTGGTACCTGTACTTTGATGGAAACAACACTGAATATCAACAGAAGAAGGCTTCTTTTCTTTAGCCTTGTGTCTGGCTTTCATGGTTTTGCAAGCTGCTTAACTCTAGATTTCCCAGGCTACATAAATCATTTAAGGTCAATGATCCAATGATTTTAAATCCTATGAACAAGAGGTTACATCTCCTATTGTCTATAGCTTAGATTTTCCAATTGTAGCTAACTGTTTATACTCCAGTGTAATGGTGGAAGGTTTTCAAAATCACTTTATACTAAGTTTCATGGAGTGTTTTATAACAGTGTATAATCGAACCTATATGGACAACTCAGCCTTGTATTAAAGATAGCAACCAGTGTGTAACAAAAGTGCGCATCAAACACTCAGGGCCCAATTGTCCCATCAGATGTGTGATATATGCACACAACAGTGTGAGCTGAAACTGGAGCTTGGAACAGCAAGGCAAAATAGACTGGGGGGAAGAGAGCAGGGAGAAGCAGAGCTGCTGTGCCGTACTTATGCATCAAGAAGGGTGGACAGCACTGCACAAGTGAAGCACATATGCCAAGTGCTGCAACAGACAAGATGATGTGGCCAAGAGAAAACTCAGATAGTCAAAACACAGCACCCTGTTGCGTGTGCCCCTCTCTGATGGGAGTCAGGAAAACGCACAAGGTCCAGCATGAACTCCATTTTTTCTGCAGCTCCAGCTATCTCCTGTAGTCTTGAAAGTGAGATTTTGCTCCTAACTGATCAAATGCTATATGTGATCAACACTACAGAGCTCTGCAATTTGATCTCTGACTTTACCATCGCTGGGTAAGTTCTTCATATTCACAAATTTACACTAGGCTTTTCAGTTTAGTTATACAACTTTCAATGGCCATACTCTCTCTTGCACCCTACCTTCTCCCCCACCCCCCAACACATCTCCCAAAGCAACTGAATTGTGTGTCTTGATGCAAGGCCTTCACAGGGTATATTTTATTCTCACTGAAAATATTCAGAGATTTTAATTCCAGTGTCCTCAAAACCTGCAAACACACCCTGTACTTCTGGCCACACAAAATGGAGTATCAGCAGTACTTAATTTGCACCAGAACTTGCCAGGGCTGAGCCCCAGCACCTCTAGGCTTGGCAATTCCTAGCCCTGGCACGTCTGGGCTTGCCACGTCAGTTATGAAAGTAAATAAATTGCTTGAGCCCTGGCACCTCTTTCATAACAAATTAAGCACTGAGTATCAGGTTCTTTTGTGCGTATTGTGTAACTCCAGTTCCAGCAACAAAATTATCTTTTCCACAAGTTTCCCATCCTGGGACAAAATGGTACGAGTCTGAAGCTACAAAGGGTTCCCATAGCAGGTACATTAATTGGATTCTCCACTCCTCCGTGCCAGACTGTAGTGTTTAATATCAGGATTTGACTCAGGCGCACACTCCCTCAAGCCTTGTTCATGCAAGGGAACTTTGTTAAAAGCTTTTCCACCTACTTTTGCTGGCACTAGTAACAGAGGGACATTTTCAGCAGATTTCCCTAGTATAGAAATAGCTTTTCTGCTTCTGATTGGTTTGATCACTTCCTGTTTTCTAACTAAGGGTCTGTCCACACAGCAAAGAAAAGCCTGTGGCTACCCCAAGTTAGCGGACTTGGGCTTGTGGGACTCAGGCTATGGGGCTTTTTCATTTCTGTGTAGACATCCAGACTCGGGCTGGAGCCATACCTCTGGGACCTCCCCAAATGTATCCTAGTAGCATGAAATTCGCCAGCAGAATCAGTGCTAAAATGTGAGGGGAATTATTAAACTCTGAAACTGTGGAGAAACAAGGATGAGGAGACATGATCATCATGAGACAAAATAGGGCTAGACTATGCAATTGATCAGCAACCCAGTGTGAGGAAGCATAGGGCCAGTGTGCCCCTGAGGCAGCCCCACAACCATTTCTGTATTAGAAGGCACAATCTGTCCCAGAGTCCCCTGGCACAGGGGGAGAGGTGCATACTCTGTGTTTGCTCCAGCATGTCAATCCTGCTCCTCAGGCTACTAAGCAGGGAAAGGGCCATGACCTTGCCTCATTTCTCCCCATCCCTTTAGGGCAATTTGCTCACAGGCGGGAGGAAAGGGCAAGCACAAGTACTGCTTCTGAACCTGGCTCCTGAGTGGGCCATGCAAGGGGGTGAGGGAGATGCTTCATATACAAGGCCTGATCCCCATCTGGCCCCTGTGAGTATTCTATGAGGTATGTCTGGAGGTTCTTGGTCTCCTAACAAGCAAGTGTGCACCCAGGCACACCTCGCATCTCGTCCCTCCCACCCCCGCCCCATCACAAAGGCTGTGTTTTCTGACTAATAGGTAAGATTAGCTAAGGACTAAATGCTTCTGTTAGGTAGCACACAGGTTGTTCATGGATGTTTGATGGTGCTGATGTGTTTTTATAAACACCAATATTAACATTACTTTGTTTCAGCTATTTGTAAAGATTTTTAAATATTTGAAGCATAACTAAAGAATTGAAAGGTGAGGTCACTGTCACCCACCGGCCACAGAAATCCAATCACAGCTAATTGCAGAAGCTATCACAGTCTCAGTAAGATGAACTTACAAATTAGGGTAAGACATAAAAATTGTATATCTGCTTTCTGAAATAGTTAAGAAAATAAATCTCAGATTGAAGAGTTTGACTTTATTTACTGTCAAACCTATCCCAGACCCTTTCCACCTGCTACCCCAACAAACCATGTTCTCCTTATTCAAATATCTCTTAAAAACCTACTTCTCCAACAATGATTCCAAAGAGTTTATAAAAACCAAACACTACATTATCTCTGAGCCTGGACTTTAAATGATCATCCCAGAGAAGACAGGACACAGAGAAATCCATCCAGTCCTATTTACTATTTTTAATTGCACCCAGAAGAGTGCTAGGCACTTGCCAAAACAAGAGAACAACCTGTTCCCCGCCCCCGCAAATACTTACCACATGCTTAACTTTATTTACACGAGTCCCATTGACTATTCATGGGTGTTACTTTAAGCCTGCATGTAAATGTTTGCAGCATTGTAGCTCTTACAATTTTCAAAGACACTCAGCACTGACCTAATTCTGCCTTCAATGGGTGAAATGAGAGCAGGGAGGTCAATGTTGATTAATGTGGAAAATTCCATGCTCAGTTTGTTAATAGAATTGGTTCTGTTATTACTAGGGAGACAAGGTGGGTGAGGGAATATCTGCTATCAGACCAACTTCTGTTGGATTTCAGAGCATTAAAAAAAAAATCCAATTCCCCCCTCCCCCTGCATACACCACACCAACTCAAAAATCAATTCTGCATCCTGTGTGGATGCTTCCGGTCTCTCACTGTCATTGTTTCTTAACAAATAAAGTTAGGAGGAGCTGTGCTAATCTATAAAAACCAGAAAATGAAACTGGCTATGGAGCTGATCCTACACCATTGGAGTAAGCTGGAATTTTGCTGTTGATTCCAATGCTTCAGGATCAGGCTCGATAAATACAATTATTTTGTATTACAGTAGCATTAAGAACCCCCAGTTAGGACTTGGAGTCCATATTATAAGACAGCACCTGCCTTGAAGAGTTTACAATCTAAGGCACCCATGCAGGATCACACTTCCTCAATGGAGCGTGATGTGATGTGAAAAATTGGCAGGGACAGACAAGCGAAGAGAAGGGTGATAGTAAAAGGAATGAACACACTTACATGTATTAGCCAAGTGTACAATTCAGAGCCATATTTTTGTTGTTGTTGTTGTATTGTGTTTTATGTCAGACCAAATTGCCAAGAGAGGAATTAAATTAACTGATCTGTTTTAAATTGATGGAACTGCAAGAAATGCAGAAATTAAACAGCATAAATTGCCAAAAATTAATATTTTTTTAATTTTCAGATTTTGTAAGCTAAGAAATCAGATGTTAAATGCATTATCTTAGCCAGACATCATCCATTTAACCGTGGGATGTCTGTTTAATTCAACAACATTGTAACCATTTGTACAAGAGAATACTTTTTCCAAACGATTATTCAAGCATTGATTAATTGGTCTACTTTCTTGATTCCCTCTCTTTTCCTTCCTGCTTAGCCTGCCCATTCTCACAGGTTTTAATGCATCTCTAAAGAATGTCACTGTGTTGAATGAAGACATAATAGCAGAAATGTTCCATAAAAAAGCAATTACTTCATTGCTGATGCTCACAAAGTTGATATAACACAAAGGAAGGTGAACATTTTGTTTGGTTTTAAAGCCTTGATGACAATTGATACATATAATGCCCAGAAATCAGATGAGGTAACAACAGCACCCCCTTTTGAGCTCAAGTACTAAGTTTAAATGTTACCTTCACATAAGAGCAAAGTCATGACTCTTTTCATTATGGCCCTTTAACTTCCCGTACCCAGTTCCCTACCTGCAAGGAGCATGTTTATTTTTTGATCCATTCTGCTAAACTACAAGACATACACAGTATTTACTCAACACCTGGTTGCTTCTCTGCTTTGCACTGGTCAACACAAGAAAAAGCTTAGATGGGAGGCAGCAATCATGGCCATATAATTCCACTCAGTAGACTGGAGCTATGTTTTCTGCAAACAGTCCTTAGCTCTAGAATATTTCATCTGGCTCACCTCTAAGTCAGGGAGCGTAACAAATAGCCCTTGCAAAGGAAACAAACATATGGATTCCAGACGGTTGATTTTGGCTTTTACAAATCAGAGGGAAGTGCAGAGGGACTGTGATGCCATGGGAGCTCTTGGAGGAACTCCGCACTCCTCGGGAGTAGGAAGTGCAAAGTCATCGCCATCTCCTTTGAAAAGAGACAGCGTTCACCAACCCTTCCCCCCCACCCAGTTTAGAATTTTATTATGTTTCTGAACATACATGATGGGGAAAACACCAATTTACATTAACTTCCACAACAGACTTCCATGCAGTTCTCAACAGAGCAGCAAAGCAATCCCACAACACAACCAGAGAAACAAGATTTGTTTCTCTTTGAATGGCAAAGAAAGAAAAATGGTTTGATACAACCCGCCATACGCTAAAAAAAAAAAAAAAAAAGGGTGAGGGAACTTCGACTTAAAACACAGAAACTCACAACACTGAATTATGCACAGTTTGCCACAATTCTGTATCCCAGCAGGAAGAGTCAGAGCACAGGAAGGAAACATTAGCACTAACTGAAGCCATCTCAGTATAGCAAACCTGAAAATAACTTAAGCCAAACAGAAAAACAAAGCCCAGCAACAGAGGAGGTGAAAAATCTGGGAAGACGTATATAAAGGAATCCAATCTGGAAATTTAACTCAACAACAACATAGTATCATTAGAAATGCATCATACTTCAAAATACCATTAAAAACTACTAACCACCCATGAAGAGCCCTGTACAGCTGAAGAAAAGGCTTCAGAAACCCAAACCCATGAAATCACATTGGCCTAGAAAATATAGAAAACAAAATGATGAAACAGCACGGAATGCAGAAGTCATCCTGGACTGAACTTTAAATTATTACAAAATTGAATATCAGGGAAAACATTAAATCCACGTGCCAGTCTATCAAATGCACCACTTCAAAAAAAAAACAAACCCACCCAACCCCCCACCCAAACCAAACTCACACCTTCAAGCAAGAGAGGTGAACCAGACAGGGACCCCATTCAACATTTATGTCAGTGTCTTACTAGTCCTGCTGAAACAATCTCCAAGAGCAAGACTCCCACTGAACTCCTTAAAGATAAAAATATCAATTGCCTGATGTTCATTCTATCATTTATGCAAAATGATCTCCAAAGAAACACCCACCTTCTAGAAACTTAGTGCAATATAGGGGCCCTACAGGGGAACCTGGGCTACAGGAGAAATCAGGGCTGCCCAGAGGGGGGGCAAGTAGGGCAATTTTCCCCAGGCCCTGGGCCCCGCAGGGGCTCCCACAAGAATTTTTCGGGGCCCCTGGAGCGAGGTCCTTCAATTGCTCCGGGGCCCCAGAAAACTTTCACGGGACCCGGGCCCACAGGGCTTCTTCCGCTGTTAGTCTTCAGCGGCGGGGCATCCTTCCGCCCCGGGACCCTCTCCTGAAGTGCAGGGTCTTCAGCAGCAATTCGGCGGTGGGGCCCCCTGCCGCCGAAGATCCTAGGCCCCCTGAATCCTCTGGGCAGCCCTGGGAGAAATCATGATGTTTCAGAAAAAGATCCAATCAAAACGTAAAATCTTACTCTAGAGATTGAGCACACCCTAGATGACATACATTTCTTGTGAGATACATCAGGTAGCTTCAGCCTGGCTCTAAAATTATTAGAAGAAAAAGCTATGCTATAGCGAAACCTCACAATAAAGTTATTTGATAATATTACACTACATATGAATGAAGCGTAGAGCCCAACTTGAACCGATTACACTGACTTGGGACAAATCACCAGTTAAAACCCTCCATCTACAATTTGGCAAACAAGCCCTCCACATGCACAGGAACTGCAGCAAGAGCAGATGCTGAACAGAACTAGGTCGAGTCCACACGTTAATCAACATACAGAAAACATTCAGCTTCAGGGGCCATCTTAACCAAAGCAACAAATTGCTCCCTTTGCCACCAAACACTAGAGGGCCAAAAAATAAAGCAAATTAAAAAATACGATCCATTTCTAGTTACCATTGCTCACCACACCGACCAACTCTAACTTCCTGATCAGTGGAATAACCAACCCATTCAAAAACAAAACAGTGGCCAAGTTGCCAGACCAGTGCCTAAACCATGAAAATACACATTGCTGGGAAGAATTAATCAAATCCAGCAACCATCTCAACTGCTCCTGATTCCTGCACTGAACTATCACCTCGCTAGCAGACTGCCTCAGCACAGTGAAGTGTGCAAAACTAACGAAAACTCTTGCCTCTAACAGAGTCAGTGACCACAAACTAGAGGTGGGAACAGGAAGAAACAAAGCACAATCTCAATCCAGAGCACAAAGACCATGCAGTCAGTGTGGCAGATGAGAGATTGACACTGACACTTTCTAGTCTACTGTCAAACACCAGGAAGTGCAAGAAGGACGTTATTTGTAATCTGAAGAAATCACAAGAGATTTAATGAAAAAGCAAAGAGGAAAAGCTGTGGCTGACCCTGCTGGGGAAAAAAAAAAAGAGAGAGAGAGAGAGCATGCACAGCATGGCATTGCATTGCACAGCAACCTGCCAGTGGATCAGGAATGAACAGTAACTATAACTGGACACAGGGGATCAAGCCCCAAATGTGGTGTTTAACCTGGGGTGGGTGGGACTTACTGAACTCTGGCCAGATACTTGAAGGGTCAGTCTCTTTCTTACACTTCAGCAACACATAGTTTTTGCCTTCCCAAAAAGTCTCATTGACTCGAGATGAAACGAACTGGTTCAGTGGATACCAGGGAAGAAGAATACCGCCTGTGAGGAGTGGCATGTTACCTAGAATCAAGGGGGGTATAGACGCTCTGGACTCCCTTCCTGGCCCTCTGATGTGCTGCCACACCAAGCTTCAGCAGCCTAGCTGGATTCAGCACCTCTGGACAATCAGCAAAAATAAATGCAGCATGGAGTCCAGGTGCAAGGCTTCTTCATCCAGTGCAGTCGTTCAGTGAAGCCCCTCGGTTCAGCACGATGGCACATCATCAAGACAGAGAAGAGAACCAATGAGAAACAAGTAGCAGCAATACTGACAGGAGGTAACCAGGGCCATGGGATGGGATAAGGAGAGTGGAAAGCCGATCAGAGAAGAGAAGAAAGACAGGAAGTAAAATTAAGAATATGAATATTTTAATAATGTCTGTCTATGAAGCAAATGTAATACATTTCTGTGCTTCTATTTTTCCTGTCAAAGATGAGAACATGTGCACTTGTGTTAATGTTCCTTTGAATTGTGACTGATGTGGCAACATAAATAGAATGATGGTTTGATTCCCCTCTTGCATAGACATTTACATCTGTATAAGGCATTAGAGAGCAGACCCTGGATTGTCAGATGAATGAGAACAAGCCAGCAGTTTCTGTAGCAGCATTTTTCACAGGGAGGATCGTGCCAAATTAAAGCTGCCCAAGAACACCTTTAATACATACAACAGTTGACTTTTGCATTTCCTCCTCTCCTATAAGTGATTTTGCATTTTTAAAAATTTCATTCCTTTTGGTCCGAATCTTTCCCCTTTCCTGGAATGTGTGCAGTCATGGTGCTTTAGAATTCCACCTATTCTGCAGGCATTTCCTGACCTTCAACTAATTATATATATGAAATTACATTTCTTTTATAGTACATAGGTTTAAGTCTATCACATGAAAAAACAGCACAATGTGAGATCTTATTTTCATAATACTGGCACAAATTCTGATATTCTTCAATTTTCCTGAATTCTTGCAGAAGCAAATTCATATGAAAGTCAAAGGAAGTTTGCCTCAGTAAAGGTTTCTGAATATGATCTAACAATAGTAATGGCCAGTTCCTGCAAACCCTTAATCACCTGAATAGAGCTTACTCACATGCAGGGTTCAATTAAAGTCAATAGTCTTGGATCAATCTTTATTATCTTGAAGTCAATGGGTTACTAATATGAACAAAGGTTTGCAGAATCAGGTACAATATACAGTTTATCATTTATTCTCTCAAAAGCAATGTTTGAAGTTCAGCTTTTCTTAATGCTATTTCTTATGACCTTTAAAAAGGAAGAAGTTAAGAGATTTAAAATGAGTGATTTGAAAACTCTCAATCCCAGTTTGCTAGCAATATGGTTCTCAGTTTGTGGTCTCCCACTAGAGTTTTTAAAAAGATGGATTTAGCCATTACAAAATGTAAGCACTCTGTAACATTTATAGAGTTTAAAAATCAAGTTTAATTTTTTTGGAAAGTTCATTATGTGCAACAACATAATATAACCCACATCATAATAAATGGGACAGTTACATTCAAGTTTGACAGGAAGACTGAAGTATGCTTCAGTTACAGTGGAGTGTCTGCACAAATTCTACATTCTTTACACATACTGAAACTAGCCACATTATAAATAAATATTTGAAATGCAGAAAGAATGTTGATGCATGCAGTTACGTGGGCTAATTATTGTCTCTCCAAAACTCATCCTCTTTGTTGGAGAATATCACACATCTTGAATAGACAGACGAAAGCATTACAATCAAGGGAGAATATCAGGAGTATGAAGATGACATTGTAAACTTTGTGGAAATGCCAGAAGATCATGAACCAGTGATCAGAATATTGAATATGTGACTTTAAATTGGTAATCTTGAGCCAAATTTTTCTAAGAGCTGCTAAAATAATCTTGCTGGCCCATCATTCTGACCATATCATTCCCTTTTGAAATTGCCCACTGGCTCCCCCTATTCCACTCTCTCAAGCTCAAGTTTTTTGTCTTAACCTTTACGGTCCTTAATTATGTGTCCCCATTCTACTTAACCAGTATTGTCTTATCACATTGCCCTCTCCCCATCATGCCAGGAGCTTCCTCTCCCTTCCTCCCACAAGTGTCTACTTTTTCTTCCACATCAATCTTTGCTATGGAATACCCTCTTTGAAATGATCAATAAGGCTACTGCCCGCTTCGTCTTCAAATAATTTCTTAAGACCTTTTTCTGCTGCAATGCCGACATGAAATGAACCAGTATTTAGTGGCTTGGCTCAGAGGCAGCTGTGGAAAGCCAATATTTATTTAATTATTACACTAAAAAAATAAGAAAATGAAATATATACATAAATATCTATAGCTGATAGTCTCCATTTTCCTCCGCACTCCCTTCCTCCTTATATTTCTCACTTCTTAGATTAGAATCTCAGGAATGAAATAGGTCATTTCATTCAGCCTCAGAATACCCCAAAGGTATGTAAGGATCACTTCAACCAACACTTGGCTGGAAGTTAATGAATTGCATACAGTAATACTGCACAATAGGTTGGGGTCTTTAATGGCTACACATGGGCAGGGTCTCAGATATGCATCTCTTCTATAAAATGAGATCCCCAGGAGCACCGTGCTGATTCAGAGAGAAGAGTGGCTCCTAATGAACCACAAGTACTTCTTCATTCAACACTGAGGTGTTTCTCAAAGATCTGCCATCCAAGGATGAAAGTAGCCTGACCAGGCCTCACGACATAGTTGCCAACTTTCACACGGTAAATAAGCACAAGCAAAATTCAGCCCGTCCTCTCTCGCAAGGTGCGGCAGTCACTCTCCAGCACAAATTTTCCCAGTCAAAACTTCCCTTGTCGGCCCTTCTGCAGATGCCTTCACCATTTCTGTAGTAGCTCCCTAAGTCAAATATCAAAGAGGTAAGAGGGGGAAGGGTTGTCTGACCATCCTTATAAAGTCTCAGAGTTAATATCATTGCTCTCCTCCTTGAGGCCAAGAACACTACCTGTGCAGTGCACATGTTCTCCTCTTTACTGGCCTTGGTAGCAAGACTCCCGAGGTCCCTCCTGAACACGCATCTCTTGCACAAGGCAGCAGCCACTTTGTTATCAGTCCAGCCAGCACCCTTTTGTTGATCAGTGAAGTTTTGTCACTGCAGATGTGATAAGAATAAAAACATTTAAGCAATCAGTTAATCTAACAAATATGTTAAATATTACGGGACAAAAAGATCGAATGCCCACTGCTTTTATTTACACCGGACATAAATCTCAGAGAAAATTGCACAGATGCAATCAGTGTCGAACATGAGAAGTGTTTGGCACATTTGAGCTCTGCTACCCTGAAGATAAGACTTGAAAAAAGGACGGACTGCCTATCAATACCTTCACAGAGCACACCCTTTTGAGCTTTCTAAATACATTACATTCTCACCACAATACTTTCCTCCCCTCCACTCCCCCAGGCTGTCTTTAAACACATCTTCTCAGCTGTAACTTAAGACTTTTTAAAGGCATCTTTTGATACCTCCTGGGCCCCTCCTCTGAATTATTAGTAAGCTATTTAATGGTAGGGAACATTTACTAACATTAGTCAAAGGTCACTATAAATACACTGCTATTTATAAAACATTTTCACATTTATAAAGCATTTACAGTAAACTTATCAACCAGTATTCCTTAAAATCAAGTCTGACAAGTGAATTATGAAGGGGTTGGTAGCAACTCCAGAGGAGATTGTATTAGGATTTACAATTAAACCAGGACTACACACCCCTCTGTTTCACACTATAATGGATGAATTTTGTCTTCAAGTTGGGCACAATAACTTTTTGGGGCTAACGGAATTTCCACAAAATTTAATTAAAAACTTCCCTAACTTTTAGAGAAAATGTGCTCCGTTTTTAAAATTATGTCCATTTCCCGCTCACCCGCAATTTTTTTGTACTTCCCAGAAAACTACTATCCTCACAAATTTCAATAATGTGTGTGCATGTGTGTGTGTGTGTCACACACACACTTTGAACATAGACACCTGAACTTGTAAAGTTAAACCAGTAGTTATTTCTCTTATTCGGGACAAGCTAATTATGTTATACCAATTCACCAATGGTATTATTAGTTCATAATATGACTGAATATACAGTCTTTGAGCAGAGGGTAGCCTAACCTCTTACATTTTCTCAAAAGGCCACAAATTGTCTGTTTAATTTTATCCACAGCTTAATCCTGTCTGCATAGTAGCCAAAATCCCTTTAACATACAGGGTTGCATGTCCTCGTCTCCCCAGGGAGACTATGAGGCTTTGGGTAAAATCACAGACGATGAAGACTGGCTGACATGAAAATAGAATACAATTTGGGATGAGGTCCAAGTACCACTTTGTCTTTGTGGAATATAGTATAAATCCACCAATTCTGAGATCTTAGTAGTCAACACCTCATCCAAGAACAATTAGACCATCAGGAAAGGAGAGAGAGCAATCTGCTAAGGGCTCAAAAAGCTCTTCTATGACTTTGGTTAACACCACATGAAAGTTCCAAAGAAGAGGAGTCTCCCAGATGTGATCATTCATGTTTATATCACCCTTTAAAAATTTTACCAGGCGATGGCGAAATAGAGTTCCTTTTCACAGGGACGTGCTTGGCAGGAATAATCAGTAAGCAAGCCAACTGAGAGCTTGCACAAATCCATCATGAAGAGCTGGGAACAAAATCTGGTGGAGAGATTCTGTGTTGAGCCTCCCAGACCTGTCTTGTGGGCCCCAGGCACAGGAACTGCAGGGCTAGTCACAAAGTTGCTTCCAGAAGACCAATCACAAGCCCTGACATAGGCCACCGCTGTGGTGCATCAGGTCAGGATCACACCACTGCTGGGATTCCAGGCAGTGCTGGGGCCCATAACACAGGCTTGGGAGGCTGCTGTAACTTCAGCAGCTAGGGGGGCCCACTCCAGCCCCTAGAGCAGCCCAGAGTAGGAGGCACAAGAGATGGCTTTAATCCACCATAGCCTCTTCCTCCTACTGGCCTGAGAGTTTTGTTCTGAACTTTAAGGGGTCCAATGCAGAATCTCTCCATTAGGATTCATTCCCAGCTGTGCATGGATGGATTTCTGCAAGCTCTGAGTTATCTGTGGCATGGGTAAATCATGGATAGGTACACACACCTCCCTCCCTCCCCCAGCAAGGTATGAAAGTTGCACAACAGGAAGAAAGGCTCCTGGCATGCTCCCCCCTTTCACATTAGTGCAAAGGCCTATTACACTATGTCCCTAAAATCCTCATGGAATATTTGTCTCGCCTCAGTTGGAGAATACCATGAAACAATCCAGTAAAACGGTTCTCACAGCATGGACCACTGTATGCTAAATTACAGTGGTCTGAATGTTTAGCTAATAGAGGAATCCTACTGGCTGAACATCCTTAAGTGTTTTCTAATATATGTAATAGCAGTGTGAATGCCTGTAGTGAGGCCCTCTTTAAAATCCTGGTAGCCCCTTTTGCAACTGAAAAAGTATCACTGAGTATAGCAATTACTTCTGTTTTTTCTGAAATGAAAGGCGGTAGAGATAGAGGTGCTGTCTTGCTTAAAGAATACAATCATTTCAGTTATATCACAAACTGCCTTAATTTTAGAACGATCAGTGGCGATAGTCTATTACTACCATTACATGCTCACAATGTGTTTGGAGCTGCACAAGACAAAATGGAGGCAACCTGTGTTCCAGGGAGTTTACAATCTGAGGACTTTAGCTGTGCAAATACTAGCCTGTGCACTTTTATGCCTGTGAGTTAATCCCATTGACCTCAGTGAGACTAACTATGTGCATAAAGTTAAGCAGGTGTATGTTTCTATTTCCTTTTTAGATCCAGATATTGCAGTTCTGTTTTGGGACCGGTTCTGTTCAATATCTTCATCAACGATTTAGATGTTGGCATAGAAAGTACGCTTATTAAGTTTGCAGATGATACCAAACTGGGAGGGATTGCAACTGCTTTGGAGGACAGGGTCAAAATTCAAAATGATCTGGACAAGTTGGAGAAATGGTCTGAGGTAAACAGGATGAAGTTCAATAAAGATAAATGCAAAGTGCTCCACTTAGGAAGGAACAATCAGTTTCACACATACAGAATGGGAGGAGACTGTCTAGGAAGGAGTATGGCAGAAAGAGATCTAGGGGTCATAGTGGACCACAAGCTTAATATGAGTCAACAGTGTGATACTGTTGCAAAAAAAGCAAACGTGATTCTGGGATGCATTAACAGGTGTGTTGTAAACAAGACACGAGAAGTCATTCTTCCGCTTTACTCTGCGCTGGTTAGGCCCCAACTGGAGTATTGTGTCCAGTTCTGGGCACCGCATTTCAAGAAAGATGTGGAGAAATTGGAGAGGGTCCAGAGAAGAGCAACAAGAATGATTAAAGGTCTTGAGAACATGACCTATGAAGGAAGGCTGAAGGAATTGGGTTTGTTTAGTTTGGAAAAGAGAAGACTGAGAGGGGACATGATAGCAGTTTTCAGGTATCTAAAAGGGTGTCATCAGGAGGAGGGAGAAAACTTGTTCACCTTAGCCTCCAATGATAGAACAAGAAGCAATGGGCTTAAACTGCAGCAAGGGAGATTTAGGTTGGACATTAGGAAAAAGTTCCTAACTGTCAGGGTAGTTAAACACTGGAATAGATTGCCTAGGGAAGTTGTGGAATCTCCATCTCTGGAGATATTTAAGAGTAGGTTAGATAAATGTCTATCAGGGATGGTCTAGACAGTATTTGGTCCTGCCATGAGGGCAGGGGACTGGACTCGATGACCTCTCGAGGTCCCTTCCAGTCCTAGAGTCTATGAGTCTATGAGTCTATGAGACTCCAGAATGACCTGAGAAGTCCAGAGGAAGAATTAAGAATGCAGGGTGGGGCAGAAGGATGGTGGGGTTTTTCCCTTTGTTTGCTGACTCATATTTTCACATGAATATCTGAAGTACATAGTCAGCAATTTCTTGCACTGCTAGGAGTTTAGCTCATTACAGTAATTGGGTCCCATTAGAATTTAGAAAATTATTGCTATGTCTGTGTGCAAACTGCAAGCACAAGGCACCTGTGCTCATTTGCACAAATTTTCCCTCTTGCCTCTGCTCCACCCATGACACACATCATCCCCTAGGCAGTGAGACTGGATCAGTTCTCAGGCTCAGGAATTAGGGAGCATGGGAAAATGGGTCCATGCATCCTGCAATGCTATGATCCTGTAAGGCAGGATTAGTGATCTGAATGTCCCAGCATTCAGTATGGAAGCAAGGACAATGCAAAACAGACAAGCCTCTAAGTTATGATGCAGACATAAAGTCTGCAATAGATTTCCATGATAGGGGATTCCATCTCTCTTGAACCCCACAGGACTCTGCCCCTGTGCATTTAACTTGGGCAGCGTAAGGACTGTAGGGACCAGAATTTGGCCTATTTTGCCTATGGATGTAAGGATATGTGTCTGAAGAGATAGACTCAGAGACTCATAGATCCTCAACTTGCCCACTGTATGCAAGTGTTCTCATCTCTAGGGTCACCCCCTCATGCCTGGACATGGTATTACAGGGATCTGTGTCCAATGTTCCCCTGCCTTGCTCTTCCACAGACCTGCAACAATCTCTCTCCATCCAATTCCCCCTCTGGGTGCTCCGGGGTTTGCCCTTTGGCCAAGTCCCATAGAAGTCTGAACCCCTTCGGGAGTAGCACAAGTCCAAATAAAAATTCAAACAAGTCTTCAAACTCTTAGCCCTTCCACCCCACTTCAGCTTCTCTATAGTTTCCTTGTTCACCGTGCCTGGAGCATTTATTGCTCCCATAACATGCTCCCCCTGTTGTACCTCAACCCAGGCTCCTCTCTGTCAGCAAGACCTTTCTTCTTTGCAGTTCCTCCTAAGTGAGCAGTCTCCATGGTTCCACCTCCTCTGGCCAGCAGGCAATTAATTAATCACATCCCAGGTGCAGAGCATAACTCTTTGGGGTTCTTTCCCTAGCATAGCAGGTGATGGAGGTTAAGTCTCATCATACCCTCAAATAACACTTATTGTAAGTTTGATTCAGGTTCACAGAGTTAGAGAGCAGGTCAAAACCAGTGGCTAGAGTGGATCTGGATAAAATAAAAACTAGCTTGAATCTTTCAGGCAAACATTAAAAGGCAGAGAAGCACCTATCACATGTCAAACATGCTGGACAAAATGGCACACAGCACCACAACTCAAGATAAATCCCTTGGCAATGCGGGGACTGAACATGTGAGGTTGTGTGCCTATGTGTATGCGCACACATGCAAGTTTCTGTGGGGAAACCCAAACACGAAAGTTCACACAATAATTAAACAAACGGAAAGCAGAGTGTCTGGGAAGATTCCAAATGCCATGACTTAATTACCGTGCAGCCACATTTCAGATTATTTTGTTTATTAGTTACATGTTAAAATACAAATCACATACTGTAGTTTTAACAAAACAAAAAACTATTTTTTGGCATAAAGATCTACCAGAATAGATTTTTTCCCCCAAAATTAACTTGTCTGAAACATCCTCGGCTCCAGTATTAGTTCCTTCTTCTCTACATTGCAGTTCTTTTGGTAAGACGCCAAAGCCTGTCAATTAACAGTAAGCCTATCCCTTATGAACAGAAGCAGAGACTGTGATCATGTTCAGCTAAGATCAAGGATTAGTAAATCAGCATGGCACCAGATTGCAGACACTATTTAAACCCCACAGGCCGACAAGCCAGTGTAGCTATATTATATTCTGGCTGGATGTGGAGAACAGAATCTCAGGGTTACAGAGGAGTTCACTTTTTACCTTTCCTCTACAGTCAATTACAAGTCAACTTAAAATGTGCACTGATTTTATCGCGTTGGTTTGATCAAATGCCAGCTAGCAAACATCAACAGCCTACCCCTAAAAAGTCTTATCAGGGACTCTTTATCAAATTAAACATATTTCATTACACCTCCAATCAATTATAGAAGACAGGACTGATTGATTTATTTGCAAGCAAACCAAATATTGTACTGGGTTTGGCACAGAGATTTCATTTCAAAGCTTGATGGAACGTAATTGTATTTTTATATTCTCCATCACACGGGGTTGTTTTGGAGCCAGCCATTTGCAACAGAATCACGGTCTGAGCATTAAGAGACAATTTTAACCTGCATAATAAAATAGCGCTTGAGTCTAGTGCTTCATTTTAAGGCCAAATAAGGACACACCGTACAGTACACATCCCTTCTTCCTCAGAATAATCATTTCTGCCCCCAGATTTATTTCATTCCAGATCAAGTGACAAGGGAGGGAGCTGTGATGTTTACTGCCAGTTAGAATACAAAGTCAAGGAGGTCTAGAGGGACCCTCACTCCACAACGTGAGTGTGAGACTGAAAAACAAATGATATTATCAGAAAAGGATCACAGAAAGCAAGCTTTCACTCAAATAAAAACAGCCTTTATTAACCTCTCTTTGAAATAATCTGAAAGCAAAGTCAACGAACAATGGGCAAGGGTGACCTGTACCCGTATTCGCTCCCTTCTACCATATACATACAAGCATCTTCAGCTAGAACAAAGTATAGTGTACTGCTACACTGCTAGCGTTACAACAATGCTAGCTCTGTAACGAGAGAAGGTATCTAGGCCTTTAAGAATAAGCTTTACTTTAGCACTACCTCCCCATGGAGCCAGAGTTTTCTGTATCTATGAAGTGCAAGACTTGGAGTAATACAGAAAAAAAACTGGTTAGCAAATGGTCATCTCTGCATCCAGTAACTTTCTCTTGCTCACATCATGTAGTGCAAAGAGGGTGTGAGGCCAACAACCAAGGGATCCTCCAGATACACAGTATGGCGAAATGGCATCTCTGGAACCTGAACTTGCAATTTTTAAAGAAAAAGTATGGTAATTTTTCTTAAAATGCATGTTTAAAAGCAGGTTCAGGTCATCCTTAGATGCATCTGTCTCTTTGTGACTTACCATCATGTTGCCCCTTTCCTGAGTTGTAGGAGATCTGGGGGCCTTGAATGTCAACTCCCTGTTTAGAGCAGAAATCAGTGACAAGATCAGGATATTTTCCTAGCATAATTTATGTACAAAATGTATATTTCCTTGAACAGAGGCAGTAAACTGCACAAGGGCAGCTCCCTTTTGCAGAAACCTCAAGTAAGACATCACTGTCTATCCCCAAAATAGCCATCTTTGGCCTCAGTCTCTTAAGGATCTCACACCAAAGTAAACAACAGCTTAATAAAAGTCCTTCTCTTCACACCCCAGTTCATGAGCTCTCCACCTGGGAAACCCCTCTAACTAAAATAAAAGATCACGTGGTCTTCAGATGAGAGCCTGAACATCAACCCCTTCTTCTGCACAGCGGTTCTGCAGTACAAAGGAACCTCCAAGCTCTAGCTGCCAGTCAGAGGAAAGTGGTTTAAACAACATGGTTTCTTTACTAAGAACCTGGGTCCTTATACATCAGTGACACCTGGATGGGCAAGCAATTAGAATCTTTTTGCACAACGACACTTCTGCAAAGAGACCATCCTACTGTTAGAACTGAATCTATTCTGAGCTATATGACTTAGATATTGGCATAGAAAGTACGCTTATTAAGTTTGCAGATAATACCAAACTGGGAGGGATTGCAACTGCTTTGGAGGACAGGGTCATAATTCAAAATGATCTGGACAAATTGGAGAAATGGTCTGAGGTAAACAGGATGAAGTTTAACAAAGACAAATGCAAAGTGCTCCACTTAGGAAGGAAAAATGAGTTTCACACATACAAAATGGGAAGAGACTATCTAGGAAGGAGTACGGCAGAAAGGGATCTAGGGGTTATAGTGGACCACAAACTAATATGAGTGAACAGTGTGAGGCTGTTGCAAAAAAAGTAAACATGATTCTGGGATGAATTAACAGGTGTGTTGTGAGCAAGACACGAGAAGTCATTCTTCCGCTCCACTCTGCACTGGTTAGGCCTCAACTGGAGTATTGTGTCCAGTTCTGGGCACCGCATTTCAAGAAAGATGTGGAGAAATTGGAGAGGGTCCAGAGAAGAGCAACAAGAATGATTAATGGTCTTGAGAACTTGGCCTATGAAGAAAGGCTGAAAGAATTGGGTTTGTTTAGTTTAGAAAAGAGAAGACTGAGAGGGGACATGATAACAGTTTTCAGGTATCTAAAAGGGTGTCATAAGGAGGAGGAAGAAAACTTGTTCTTCTTAGCCTCTAAGGATAGAACAAGAAGCAATGGGCTTAAACTGCAGCAAGGGAGGTTTAGGTTGGACATTAGGAAAAAGTTCCTAACTGTCAGGGTGGTTAAACACTGGAATAAATTGCCTAGGGAGGCTGTGGAATCTCCATCTCTGGAGATATTTAAGAGTAGGTTAGATAAATGTCTATCAGGGATGGTCTAGAGAGTATTTGGTCCTGCCATGAGGGCAAGGGACTGGACTCGATGACCTCTCGAGGTCCCTTCCAGTCCTAGAATCTATGAATCTATGCAGACTCCTGCTTGCCTTGTAATCTTAAATTTAAGCCCCTGCTTAAATCCCAAAAGTCAAAAGACACGCTCTTAAGGCTAATAGGCATGGTGAATCAGGGCCTTCTACGCCTTCTGGCTAAAAGGTGAAAACATTATCTAGTCTCTAAGAATTGTGCCCCATATCTGTCACTAAATTCAAATCACTTTAGCAGAAGCTTTCTTAAAAATCACCAGTTATTGAATACTCAGTACCTGGAATACTTATCTGGAGATCAAACATCCCTATTCATTGAAGCCAATGGAGTTACATTAAATATGACTTTGATCCGGCGTGCACACATTGTTTTACACTCAGACAAGTAACCAGGCAAAACTAGACGTTCGTACTTGCTATAAAGTAAGAAACTGAAAAGATAGTTTCTCATTTTGTCTTTTATTCTATGCAATTGCTTAGACGGACATATATTGGCTCGCATAGTGTCTGACAGGCTCTGAAAAGCTAAGTAAGAAATAGCAAGTTAACAATGCTGCAGTAATTCTACATGTACCAGTAAGAATGAACACTCAGAAAATGTTTCTTGTACCAAATGAATGCAACTCCACACTGATTTAACTTGTTACTACAATTTCCTTTTAACTACGTCCCCTCACATGACAGGGGTGTGAGGAAACGTCTAGAGCAGTGTTGTATCAGGTCTGTCCGGACTAGGAAAGCAACTGTCATTATTTGAGGCCTGAAAAGAGGGAGGAGGAGGGATGAAGAGAATGGAAGGCTGTGGGGAAAACACAATGAAACCTGATATAGATTTTCCAGTTTGCTTTGAAGCTAACATTTAAATGCAAAGAGCTTCTCCATGCCCTTGAAGTCGCAAACTGTTATATTATATATATTTTCCTATTTTACCAATACTGAAAGTCTTTCAACTTCTGACACATTTATATACTTACCCTGGAAGGCCTAGAATGAGTTTAAAAAAATTAAGTATACAATCCAAAGCCAAACGTATTTGTAGCACAAATTTATCATATTTGTTAATTTATTACAAGCCGAAATATCATATAATCAGTATCACTCAACTAATGAACATTTGTGTCAAGTTTCAAATCTTCAGAAATGTATTATTATAGTTTCATATCACAAGGTATTAGTCAAACAACCTTTCCTCCCCCTCCAATTTCAGATTTTTTCAAAAATCCTCCATACTCTTATATGGAAACATTGTAATAAATTTGCCCTTACATACATTGTAGTGATTGGCTATGGACACTCAGATTCATTGTCACCAAAGGTTTTCATAGACATTTACGGGTTTTGACAAAAATGCTTATCAGGAAGGTTTCTCAAGTCCAGGATAGAATTTCTGATCAAAACCAGAGACAGGGACCCCAGAATACCCTATAGCCTCATAGGTCAGTGAGTCAAATGGGAGGTTGGAATGCCAGCCTGATTCACATTTTCCATAGCCCAGACAAGTGCTCAAACCACTGGATTATTGGCTATTTTCTTTCTCTCTTTTGGGAAGTCTCATTTTCATCCCAACAAGGAATGAAAAATTTTGAAACCTCAAAATATTTCACATGAGAATTTGTATTTTCCAGCCTGCCCTACATGGCACTTTTTTCATCACTCAAATGGTTCACTTGAAAGATATAATGATGTAGAGTACCAAGAATGGGATTTTTTTTCCTGGTATAGTGTAAGGATCAGTCTGGAACTAGGTTTTTTTAAGGATGCCTTTAAAAAGAACTAGGTTCTCAGTGAGTTACTGTTGGTGTGTCTTTGATAGGGATGAAGAAATGGCCTTATTCATTCATAAATACCCACAAACAGCACACCAGGTTTGTCTTAAAGAAACGTGAGGAGCTCTGTGACAGCAGCAAAAGCTACACTAAACGCTAAAGTGGGCATTTGATGGTTGTGTATCCTTCTGCCCTTTGCCATGTAAATTACTTTACCCAACCAATGCCAAAGTGGCGCAAGATGCAGGTTGAGTGTAAGCAGCCAAGTAGTATGACTTGCGCCACCATTTACTGTATAATAGCAGTGAATTTGGCCCACAGACTCTCATCTCTCTGAGGTTTGAATTTGAACTAGTGCATATTGAGATTAATATCATTTTATACTTACTCCAAGCTTCTGCACACAAAAATACGAAAAGGAAAAGGGTCTTTTCGTGATACAAACATGTGGGCAAATGTGAATATGTGTTTCTTATATACTAATATCACAAGGGCATTCTTCTCATCCAACCAAACATGTGGTTCCCACAAATAGTGCAGTTTGTCCAGGTTGTTTAAAAAAAAAAAAAGTGAAAATGTACAGAGTATCACAGTGACCACAGGTACACAGGAAAGATGTGTTTCTATAATCAGCTTCCTTCCTTTTCCTCTCTGCAGTGTTAAAATACAGTGAGGCATGAAAAAAGAATGTACCACAGCCATAATTCAACAACAAAACAAATACCTTCACTTTTGCACACTGCTTTTATTTTTTATGGTTCAACCATGTCTCATGTGCACATGCACACATTCCATATAACTGGGGTTTAGCACACAGAATAATGTAATTACTCATTCTCAAATAGAAGGATAATTACTGTCACAGAAACCCACATAACTTACTGATTTTTTTGTTCTTTTTAAAATGATAAATACTGTATTTTCTGTTTTGGAGCAGGATGCATCCTTTTCCTTCAGATTCCCCTCCGCCCCTCCCACCCTACCCCATTGAATTACAGATGTTCTGAATGCACAACGAGGGATATCACTTTGCACAAGGGAAAAAGACAAGATTATTTGGAATTTATAAAAATAAAAGTAATCCTGTGTCTCTAGAGGCAGTGAGGTGAGTCATCATTTGTTAAAGTGGGTTATCATCAGTTATAACTCACTTCACATCAAATTACTGATACAAACACATCTAGTAGAAATAGGAAAAATAAAGAGGCAGCAAAAAAGGAAAAATTAACTAGCCACAGATAGACATTCAATGCAAGATGTTCATATTAATAATTATTAAAGAGCCCCAATAATTCAAGGGTATCATTGTCCCAGGCATTTAGATACCGCAATGATAAGCATTAGCTAGACAGATACTAGAATAGGCAGTGGGAAAATGGGTCCATGGCTTTGCAATTCACTCCTTAGTCAAAAGTAGCACATATATGATGGACCCCCAGAGAATGCTGCAAAGCTGATCTCCCATCACCACCACTGGCAATTGATAATGGGGATAATCGTAATTGTAGGAGTGAGGAACTGTTCAAAGAATGTAGGTGGATTTCCAAAGATTTCTCTTAGATTGCTGCAGTCAGAATATATTTTTAAGTAATGTCAAGGACTCCTGGAGTGCCCTTTTTATATTTTTATAAGTCTAAATAATTAAATATAAATGCTGATTAATTATAGGATACTAAACCAAAAACATAGATTTTTGGAATAAGGTTATGATATATCCTAACAAAATATTGATGAATGTCTCTTCTTTGATTGTGATTGGGATACTTAGATTCCCTTTAAAACCCATTGGAGACCTATATCGACAAATTAATCTTTGTCCATATGGTTGCCAAAAAAAATAAGAAATCGCTGTCCTCCTATCATTAAACAGCAACAAATATGGCCATGTCTGCTAAAAGAGAAGAGCATGGAAGTCAAATTCTGCTCTGTCCACTGGCATAAATCTGAAGTAACTAAATCAGCTTCAGTGAAGTTATCCTGGATTCACACTGGTGAAGCAGAACAATTTATATTAAAGAGGCGTTTTTTTGGGTCCCATTCCAGGACTTGATGTAACAAACAAACAAACAAAAAATAGATCAGTACACGCTGCTTTACAACCCACTATAAAGAGTTGACTATCAATTCGACACTCAAATCGAGATTCTGCCTGTTTGAAATAACTTCCTTAATGACCAGACATTTCACAAGATGATTCATATTGGCTAGGCATAGCCAAACCACATACATTCAAAATGCAAGCTCTTCTCATGAGCCTCAAAACTGGAATTTAAGTAAATCTTGCAGTTATGGAGTTCTCTTCCATATTGACCATATTCCCCTTCGGTTTAGCACATCTTCACAGAGAGGAAGTCACAATCACTATATTCTTTCTGTAGATTTTTGGGGTCCTCTAGCTCACCAGCTCCAGTTTCAACCCTCCCAGCACTATACCCCAAGTCAGTTTTGAGAGCGGAATCAGACCACATTGGTCTTAATTAAATTTTTTTTTAAAAAACAGTGTTTATTGTACCACTTTGTCAGCTATTAACCAGACTTTTTCAATTGGTTTTGTAAATTAAGAATGTTAGACGTTCACTTTGTCATTAAAAACTGAGAATTTTTGTTTGGGCTGTTGCCAACTTCTGTGCCATTTAGGGCCACATCTTTGTGGGGGAAAGAGTTGTGGGGTGGGGATGGGAGGAGAGAGAGAGTAGCAAAGCCCATAATAAAAGATTTGCTTCAGCAAGAAAAAAGTCAGCACAAGGACAGAATTCTCAGCTCCAATGGGCCAGGCGGTTCTGCATGTGGGCTAGAGCTGATAGAAAAACAATTTTTGACCGGCAAGAAATTCTGATATTTCAGTATTTGTTTTGTTCTCAAATCAGATCATGGTGATAAGCGGGATGCCAGAGGCCTGCTTCCACAATCCTGCTGTCCCATGAGGGAGTGGGCATCAGAAGCATCACAGTCTTTAGAGAAGTGTTGCCCTTCCCTTTCCAAAGGGAAGCCTGCAGCAGCATGTGCTAACCTCATGTGTTTTGCTGATAGCTGGAATTGGTCTGCAATTCATAATTCAGTTTTTCCCCTGCTCTAATTATCCCTTCAATTTAGCTCATGATATTTTAAAATTATGCTCTAATTCTCCTTCTTTAACCAGATGGTTTATATTTTTAAAAATCCTTGATTATACTAATTTTCACATCCCTACTTAAACATTGTTAGCATCTGCTGACCTATCCCCCTGTTAAAACTGTGATGAATTTTGACTGCAGTCAGTCCAGCTGTTCACTAAATATTTCCCACATTTCTACAGTGGATTTTTCCATTACACTTGGGATTCTCACACTGAATTCTCAAAACCTTTTCTGTTAATTCCTACTATTATTTCCTCTTACAGCATTATGGAAATGTAGGGTTGGAAGAGATATCAAGAGGTCATACAGGCCACCCCTCCCACCCTGCACGGAGGCAGGATTAAGTACACCTAGACAAATATTTGTCAGGGATGGTCTAACTTGTTCTTTAAAACCTGCAAGGACAGGAATCCCACAAGCTTCCTAGGTAACCTGTTCCAGTGCTTAACTACTTTTTACAGTCAGGAAGTTGTTCTAATATTTAACCCAAATCTCCCTTATTGCAAACTAAGCAAATTATTTTTTTCCCTACTGTTGGTGGAATGGAGAACAATTGCTCACCATCCTCTTTATAACAGTCCCTTTACATATTTGAAGGCTTATGCCCCCGGTTGATTGGTACTGTCTCAGGGCACCACCTTGTGGCAAGGACTGGCCCTGCAGGCACCCTGCCTCATTTTCCTTTAAGTCCCCAGAAATATTTTACTCACAGCACAAGTATTTAAAATCATTTTCTTCCATCTCATAGAATCTGATTCATTAAGCACCACTTGGCTTCCAAAAGAGCCCCTTAAATTCAGGGTTTCACAGCTCACCTTCTACAGACTGAGGCTTTAAGTTCTAGCCTCTTGGGCCCATATCTTGCCCCTCAACTCAAGGATCTCGTAGTCCTGTGAGTGAAACTGAGCTACTTGATTTATTTTCCACAGGAGCTGGGTTCAGCAGATCCCTTTCAGGGGCACTTTCTCTAACTGGGCTTGGAGCCTCCTTCTGAGTCATCTCGTCACTTGAACACACCCTTAATCCTTCACAGGCGGGTCTAAGAACCCCAGACAGCTGACTTTGCTGACTGGGAGAGAAGGGAGCTCTGGACATGCTGCAAGGCTTCTGTGCCAGTACCCTTAAAGAAACAATAGTCTGGGATGGCCCTGTACTTTCCCTCTGCCAGACACCAACTTCTCCCCAGGACTCAACTGCTTTGGTTATTCCAGACACTTGGAACTGGGTAACTGGCCTCTCTCACTACTTTAGAAGGCCAGTACCCATTACTTTCTCCTCCCCCCCACACCACCACCCCCATCTTCTCTTGACGAAACATGTATCTGACATCTAAAAATATTGTCATCACTAGGTCCTAGGAACTGCTGAATTTTGACTTTGTTTACTAACACTTCATTATTTTCTTAGTGGTAGGTCCAGAGCAGCCTGTGATCTTACAGTCAGTTCAACAAACTACAGTGAAATCCTGAATTACTTCCCAAAACATTTGTCATCACTTCACTATTGCTCTTGTTCAAAGACAAGTCATTAACATTCCTGGATCAATGTTTTGGCCTCCTTATGAGCAGTGTGGCAGGTTTGCTTGTTTTGTATTTTTAAATCTGTAGAGCATTTCCTGGTCTACTTTCTCCAGCTGCTATCGAGGGTCACCACAGTAGTCAACGTGAGTAATGAAGGAATCGTGAGGTCTATTTTCCCTAAATTTTATGCAACAAAAGCATGTTGGCTATGAAAAAAAATACCTATATCAATCCTCATCGATATCATCTGCCCCTTACCTACTTTATTATGTACATGAATATAATAAACTGTGGGTCTCAACCCACAGTGCTTAGTTCTTACTCAGGCAAAAAGCCCCATAGATTTAATCTGAGCTTTGCTTAAGTAAAGATTGAATTGAAGATCCCAGATCCAGTTTTTAAATCTCAGTCATTTTTCCAAATTAACCGCTTTCCTCTTATTTGTAGCATATTAATTCTCCCCTTGAGCACACAGAATTAAAAAACCAGCCGTCTTAAATGCTCACAGCAGAATGCAGGTGGCAGCTTGTTTTAATTGACACTTCCTTGCATTCTATTTTTGCTATGAGCTACAGTGTTGCCATAATGATATTAAGGGGAAAAAATAACTTTAATAAGAGTTAGGGACGAAGACTTGTTTAATAACAGCTCACTATTTAACATGTATAGAGTTACCAGATGTTGGGATTCACTCTGAGACCTTTTCCACTCAGCTAGGATTACCATATTTCAGGTTCCCCAAAAGAGGGCACTGTTGGGTGGGGTGGGAGAGAAAGACCTGGAGGAAGGGGTACAGTTGTGGGAAGGGTGGAAGGGTACCTGTGGCAGGGGTACTGATGGGAGGTGAGGGGTAGTGTCACTCCCTGTCACAGTGATATGGTGGCTGGCGCAAGCCCAGGACGCAGCAACAGCTGTCAGTCAGCACCTCCCTCTGGGACCTCCTCCCCAGGGCTGGAAACCAGGGCCTAAGTGGGCAGGATCTGGCAGCTGTGGCTGCAGGGGAATGGATCAATCAGCTGCCAGTGCAGGGAAGGGACCAACCAGGAAGCGGACCAGTCAGAGCTGAGTTGTAGCATCTGCTCTGAAAAAACAGACAATTCCTCTTACTTGAAAAATCCACCCAAACAGAAGCTCAAACAAAGAGGCAATGCCCAGATGTGTGCTAGCCCTACAGTCGGCTTAGCCAAAACACCTTGTCCAATTCTGGATGAACATGTCATCCACTTCTCTGGGATCCAAAAGCTCAGTTCAACTTCAGGTTATTAGTCAGGCTACTTTATTTGGCATATAACAGCTTTATATGCCCACAATGGCTAGGACCAGATGCAGGAGGTCTATGTAGAGCAGGGTCGGCAACCGTTCAGAAGTGCTGTGCCGAGTCTTCATTTATTCACTCTAATTTAAGGTTTCAAATGCCAGTAATACATTTTAACGTTTTTAGAAGGTCTCTCTGTAAGTCTATAATATATAACTAAACTATTGTTGTATGTAAAGTAAATAAGATTTTTAAAATGTTTAAGAAGCTTCATTTAAAATTAAATTAAAATGCACAGCTCCCCAGACCGGTGGCCAGGACCTGGGCAGTTTGAGTGCCACTGAAAATCAGCTCGCGTGCCGCCTTCGGCACGTGTGCCATAGGTTGCCTATCGCTGATGTACAGGATGATAACAGGTCCAAATCGTATCACACAATACATAGTTTATATACTTTTTTTCCTACCTACTAACAGCTGCACTTCTTGAATCTAATTAAGTTGAACATTGTACAGATTGTGTAAGGACCAATAGTTTTGCAGTTTGTGCAAGGACAATTTCTTAAGTCTTCACCTTATCTATATTTCAAGTTTATCAGTTCAGGGTGTTCCCACATATCTCAACTAGACTGAAAACACTGTCTCCAGCACACAGCCTAAACTGTAAACAAGGGTGCAATAACTTTGCACTCAAATCAAGCCTTATGAAAGTTTACTCATGCCCAGCAAGATCCAGGCCTACAAAACAGAGCTATACAAAACTTCAGACACTTTGGGGCTGATCCAGCACCCAGGAAAGTAGTAGCAAAACGGGGCTAGGAGACTTGCCCAACCTGAAGTCAATGGGAGTTTTGCCACAGACCCCAAAAGAGAAAGGTAGACCATAGCCCAAGTACTCAACCTGGGTCAGAAGGAAGAGAGTAAACTCTGCATCCTGAACATGGCTTGACCTTCCTGGGCTCAGTTAAACTCCCACCGACTCCACATGCTTATACCTTCCCCATCTCTAGCTCGCTGATGAGATTAGGAAAAAAAGAGGGCATGTGTGGACAGGAGAGCTTGTGACTTAGGAAAAGTGGTCTTATACCAAATGCTGGGCTGCACAAAGGAGCGACTGCCCTTCTGATAATATATTACACCCAAAACAAGACCATTAAGGTTGCCAAATCAAGCACTCAAGTGCCAGAATGAAGGTTACCTGGGCAAAAATAATTCAGCCCTCTTATGCATGTGCACTATGATCAGGGGCAGCTCTATGTATTTTGCCTCCCCAAGCATGGTAGCCAGGTGGCTTTCAGTGTTGTGCCTCTGGGAGGTCCGCTGGTAAGGCAGATTCGGTGGTGTGCCTGCGGGAGGTCCGCCAGTCCCGCGTCTTCGGCATACTCGCTTCTGAATTGCTGCTGAAACCGCGGGACTGGTGGACCTCCCGCACGCATGCCACCAAAAGCAGCCTGACTGCCGCTTGGAGCGCTGGTGCCTGGAGCCACCCCTGACTATGATACAGTCTTTAATTACATGATCACATGCTATCTTTTCCCACATGACCCCTGCCTCACTCAGTGCACTGAATGGGGAGCTGTTTGTTTTTTTTTCCCCACCCATATATTTTAAGGCCAGAAGGAATCATGATGATCATCTAGTCACCCCCTCTGCATACCACAGGCCCAAGAACCTCCGTAATCTCTGCATGAAGCCCATAACTTCTGTTTGAGCTAGAACAAATCCTTTTGAAAAACATAGCCAGTCTTAATTTACGCACTTCAAAGGACTGAGAAGCCACTACATCCTTCTGCTTCCAGCAAATAGATCTCATTAAGACTTTTTATGTTAAATTAAAGACCTATGTTATCATCCCCATTTTACAGATGGGGCACTGTAGCAGAGAGATTAAGGTCAAAACTAACAAGTGTGCCAACTAATTAGGAGTGCCATACTTGAGAAGCCTTTGGCCTGATTTTTCAGAGTAATTAACTCATTATATGTTCAGACCAGACCTCAGTCTCAGTTGTGGGTGTCCAGGACTTCTGCAAATTAGACCTCGCGTGACTCAAATGTGGTAACCCAAAAATGAGGAACAAAAAGTGGTCAGTGAAAGTTTTGCTTTATGTAACTTGTCCAGCATCACACAGGAACTCTGTGGCAGAAACGGGAATTAGAATCCAGGCTAGGGGCCTACAGAATGAGACAGGAGTCCTGTGTAAAAGGCTAGTGTGTAATCATGCAATTAAACACTATCATAATGCATATATACAAGAGGACAAATTAAGTTGGCATAAGCAACATCCCAGGCCTTTCCTAACTTTTAAGTGGTTAATTCTGCAATTTTAACATTCTTTAAGTGTTAGAGGGGCTATGTAATTTCCTAATTTAAAAAAAAAATTGAAAAAAATTCTGCCTTATCAAACTATATTAACCCCAGACTTAGATAATCAGCCAAGTTCAGATTTTTAGATCCATAACACAGTTCCCTATCACGTGAACTAGTGGCGGTAAATGGAGCATTAAAAGGTTATCTTCAATGTGGACCTGTCTCCAGAGGGGGATGAGGCTTTGCCAATGGGTTTCACAGGTGTGTACTGACTAAGGAAAAATGGGTTAAATACCAGGTGTTGTACAGTAGTATGCTTTAGGAGTCATAGAGCCTTCTGTCCTCACCGCCCTCTGCTCCTATCCCAAACTCCCCAGCTTATATCCTTGTTCCCCTCCAGCTCCTGCTATCCTCCTTGATCCTGCCTCCATCCCCATCTCCTCAACCCCCAGAAGTCTGCCCCAATCTCATCTACTGTCATCCTTCCCAGGTCTTCCCCTCCCAACTCTTCCTCTTCTTCCTGTCCTTGTCCCTTAACTCCCATTCTGCTCCTAGCCCCAAATCCTGCCCATGTTCTCCCCACCACTCCCTGCTCCTCTCTTCTTCTGCCTGCCCCTCTCCCTTCATCCTGGAGATTGTACCTGTTCTTATCCTATTACAAGGACTGTACAATAATTTTAGAAACTATAGAACTGTAGACCTTTGAATAAGGCATAAAAATAAAGAAAGCTTCCAATCTGTGGTCATTAAAATTTCAGCTTTATTTTACCTTATAGTTCCTGCATATTCATACTTTAGATGTTGGTACATTAACTAGCATGTTCTTCAGTGCAAACATTTTTAGGTGAGTGCTGGTCTAACATTTTCACACTGCTGTAGACTAAGTGCTTCTTGTAGGAAGTTCATCTTACTGGTTCAAATGGAGTGGCATTGTCTGCAAATTCTCATTTTGAAATTATTGCACTGTTTTGTTTTGTTTTTTGTTATGCCACAAGATGTGAAGTCCACAATATTTACGTTTATGATTGTCAGTCTTTCCTTCACAGAGATGTATGAGTGAAGACAAATAGACAACTTATTTTGTTGAATCAATAGAGGCATATTATCACAGCAAGATTGTAAAATACAGGTATTGTACACCTGAATTATAGAGTACAAAAATGAAACTGCCATGTACTGTGTGTCACAGCAGGTAACTAATATCTACAAAGTACCAAAAGCTATGTTCAAATAACATTGTACGGGTCTAACTTCAACCCACAAAAGCAAGGCAATTCAAAGTTAAGGCTTAAGCTCTATCTTTAACCCACTCTGCTGAGCTTTGCAATTGCAATATAACTAAGGCTGAATTCTAATCTCAAGTGTATATAGGTACATGTTGCTCTGCATCTCAAAAATCTGCTGTTTTATTTGTGTGCAGATGCATACTGGGCCATACTATACCTGGTAAAGATACCATCTACTAATAGCATTAAAATATTGTTTACTTTTACCTAGGTCAGAAATGTATTTTGTGAACATTAGGGTAAACTATGAAACATGTCAAATGGAGCAAATGTTTGGGAGGAGTGAGGTTTGGGTGGGTGGGTATATATATATATATATATATATATATATATATATATATATATATATATATATATATATATATATATATATATATATATTGGTGGTGAGATGGATGATGATTTTATGGAGGCAGAGGTGGGAAAGTTGTTCTGTGCATTAACTTCTTGTCCAAAGGAAAGCAATTGGTTGCTGTTGCAATCCAACAAAGAAGCAGAAAGCTGTCTTACTTAAAGGGATGCCAAGAGCATGCAAGAGATGTTATGTTTCATGTTGAAAAATCAAAGTTATACTGCTTTTCATCCAGAGAATCTCAAAGATATTAATGAACTCAAGGTAAGGAATCACTTCTCCCACCACCAAAGTTGTGGCCTTGTGTGTGTTGGAACATGGCAGCTCTTAACAAATATCACACAGCCATTTAGCACAGGAAGTGAAGAATCCCAAATTCAGCTGAACTACAATGGGGAGTATAGGTAGACATAATGTAACCTCGGAATTCAGCCAGAACACCTGGTCTACCACACCTGCTATTGTAAAGTACAATACATACCAATGTAGCTGAGATTAGATTTCAGATCTGAAAATGAGTTTTGCATGCGGAAATTTTGCACTTGCAGTAGCCACATATTAGGGTTGTGGCTTTTAGCCACTGGCTGGAACAGAGGGCAGCACGAGCACGGATCCACATTATCCGGGGGAACTATATCTCAAAGGCAGAGAATTGCCCTTAGCAGCCCAGAATGCCAGCGACTGTGCAAGTTCCCCATCCTGAAAGATGTTGCAAACAGGTCTTTCTAATGCAGCCAGGGCCGGCTTTAAGACTATTCCACCAATTCCCTCGAATTGGGCCCCACGCCTAAGAGGGCCACGCACCCAGTGAGAATTCCTTCCCTGGCTAGAGGTGCCTTTTTAATTTTTACTCACCTGGCGGCACTCTGGGTCTTCAGCGGCACTTCGATGGAAGGTCCTTCGCTTGCTCTGAGTCTTCAGCGGCACTTCAGCGGCGGGTCCTTGAGTGCCGCCAAAGACCTGGAGCGAGTGAAGGACCCACTGCTGAAGTGCCACCAAAGACTCAGAGCACCCCTGGTGAGTACAAGCACCACATCTTTTTTTACGTGTGTGTGTGTGTGTTTTTTTTTTTTTAAGTCATCCCTGCCAAGGCCCCGTTGAAACTGTTCGAATTGGGCCCCGCACTTCCTAAAGCCGGCCCTGAATGCAGCTTGCCATATAATAGGCTAGTGTAGGGGATGGGGCTTCCAGTTTGCATCAGACTGAAGACCTACCAAAAATGTCTTTACTTTTTTATACACTAAGAGCACAAACACATAATTGGTAACTGAAGTAAGTGTCTAGCTTTTGAGTACAAATTAGTTTATAGTACACTTGTTTTCAGAATGGATAGCATCTCGTTGCATGTCGGCCCTTTGAAATCAGTGGCACAGATTGTGGGGCAAGGTGTTATTCAGTACAGATAAGGGGATCAAAATCTGGCCCAGGATGATATTTTTACAAGCCTGGAAGCACAGGTTCTTGAATATATGCCATATATTTTCTTGTTCTAATAAGAACACACAAGAAGTGTGTAGTCTAAGCATCAGACTGGGAGCAGCAAGGAGTAAAAAAATAATAATAATAGAAATATACTTATCTCCTAGAACTGGAAGGGACCTGAGGGTCATTAAGTCCAGCCTCCTGCCTTCACTAGCAGGATCAAACACACATTCTTTTCCCAGATCCCTAAGTAGCCCCCTCAAGGACTGAACTCACAACCCTAGGCTTAGAATACCAATGCTCAAACCACTGAGCTATCCCTTCCCCTCTAGCTCGATTGTGTCATAAAGACATAGTCCCTTTGAAAAGAACATCCCAGGAGGAACGTGACTAAGAGAGTCATAATTCCCTGTCTGCTCCCTGGGTTGCAACATGTGCATTGTTATTAATTTACTGCTGGGACAGGCCAACAGGAAGTTAATACAGATAACCCTGCAGCAGCTCAGCTGCACCATGCAAGTGGGAGCCAGAAATTCTTTTCGCCACCTACTTGCTCTAAGGGGGTTTTATCCTGTAACAGCTGCACACTGCCCTAGACCTTGATCCCAGATCACAAGTCTTATTCAGGCAAGAACATAAGAATGGCCATAGTAGGTCAGATGTATGGTCTATCTAGCCTAGTGTCCTGCCTTCCGACAATGGCTGGTGCCAGATGCTTCAGAGGGAACAAACAGCACAAGGCAATATATTGCGCGATCCATCTCTGTCAATGATGTCAGCCAGTCCCAGCTTCTGTGGTGGGAGGACTTGCTTCCCTTTTCTGTTCTGCTCCGCCAAGTAAGAGGCAAGCACCATCAAGCTCTCTATATTTGTAAAGCATAAAGCACAGGTGGCTCTGGACCTGACTGAGTAACTCTAGTATTACCGCAATATAAATTAAAACCTGGTAGCGCTATGCATTGAAAATAGGGTGACCAGATGTCCCAATTTTATAGGGACAGTCCCGATTTTTTGGTCTTTTTCTTATATAGCGTCCTATTGCCCCCACACCTCCTGTCCCAATTTTTCACACTTGCTGTCTGATCACCCTAATTGAAAATGTATTTGTTTCTACACTTCCTTGATTTCTCTAAAAAAACGTTCTAACATCAGTTTCCCAATGAGATTAGTTTTTTTGTAGAGGATCCTAGAAAACACTGAAGGCCTCAAAGCTGAATAAACTGTTTATTAAGAAATAGAGATTTTAAAAAATAAAAAGCAACTGTTTATTGCTTCAAGTATTATAGCGGCATACTCTGTGAGAGAGATCACAGAAAAGTCTTTTGTGTCAGTTTTATTTTGAACCCCTTTTGCTGCTGACTATGGGAAGAGATTAGTTCACTGCTAATTGTGCTGTTGGTTTTGTGATCCTATGAAAACTCCCTAAAAGTCTGCATGCAAAACCAGTGAGGTAGAACATGTTTGACAAGCTTAGCTCCAACATGACCGATGTAGCAGGCAAAGATTTTAAAATCATTGCCTCTCTTCAATAACAATAGTACATACAAGTGTTTACAAGAGGATTAAAAGCTGCTTTGGTGAGTTGTATTAAAGATTCCTTTATCAGACAAGTTTTACTGAAAAACCTGTTGGAGCACTATTCGACTAACCAGATTCACACAGAAATGGGTTATTTTATTTACTTTATTTCACTTGCTTCAAAAAGGTGCATAATATATTGGTCAGATATACATCATGGCTATAATAAGCCATACCTATTAATAACCTGTCCAATTACAACCACAACAGCAAAATAACCCACAAGCTACGACCCCTAGCACCTGGTAATTAAAATTGCTAATCACCAGCAATTATCTGGCAGAGCTTTATAGCCAAGGGAAACAGTTTGACCCTTTGCCTATTGAAAGAAGAATGTTTGCTGTCTATTGATAAGCGCTTAGGAAAGCTGTGTGCAGCTCCCATCCATTAAGTGGCTACTAATAGGAAGTCAACAAAAGAGCTTTGACATCTGTGGTGGGTACTTCTACCAGGCCAGGCTTGAGAGCACAGGTGTTTGATGTGCCCTTGCCAAAGAACACATACAGGAGAAGGAAAGTTTACTAAAAACTAAACTGTCCCACATTTCAAAGCGAGCATCTCCAGTCGTCAAACAGTAACTGCAATCAGATTCAAGCACAGAGATTAAAATAGTTACATGGCTGTTTTCAGGAGCTGCTGTTTGCTAAGAGGAATATTTTTAAAGTATAGAGTTATGAAGTCATTTCAGGTTAATTTGTGTAAAACTCATATATCTTTTCTACTGGAAGTATACTATTTTCTGCTTTTATTAAGCACTCAGTAAAAGACAGCAAAAATGTTGCTTTATTGTTATTTCCTAGTCTCAAGGAGAGAGAGCTTGAAATAATATTCTTCCCATAGGATGCTATTATGACCCTGGCTGTAAAGTATTCTGCTATTGTTAGAGCTCAAAGAAGCAGTTGCTAAAGCGTCTTCAAACTGCAGCAAACAAGTCCATTAAAGCTCCAGAACTCACTGGTGTCTCCTCTGAAAAGGGCTGGATAAAAAGATCAACTTCCCCCCAAAAAGGTTTAAAAAAATATTGCAAACTTTTAATGAAGAAATGACTAAAAAATTTGCAGGACAAAAGCATCACTTAGCCACTGAGAGTTCAAATTGCTCCAAGAATAGGAACTAATAGAAAGGGTGAAACCAGGAGCTGAGGTTGTTCAGAATCAAACCACAACACCGTGATCTTCTCATTCTAAAATGTGTTTGTTTTGTTTTTTGGCTGGGGGAGCGGGGGCACTGCTCAGGCACCTATAAGCTGAAGTCTCAATATCAAAGAAACAAGGAGTGAAGAATCAGTTTCAACAAACACTTTCAGAGAGAGAGAGAAATAGTGCTGACTGCTGATTTATATAGTACCGTTCATTGCATAGGATCTCAAAGCACTTTACAAGTTTACACTTATAAGCAAGATTCAGGCATGAAACTACCCATGGCAATGTGTGTCCATCAAAAAAAAAAAAAAAAAAAGCCCAACAGCGTAGAAGGTAGCTCCAGCTGCTGATTCTTCATAGTTTCCACCTATGCATCCTCCATCAGATTTCCCATGGCACATGCCTAGGACTGTATTTTCTGCAGACCTGAACCATTAGGAAGGCTACAACCATCTTCTCACCATTGCATTACTCCCAGTTTCTTTGGGACAAGTACTCCAATAGAAAGTGCAAGCCCACTCTGTTCCTCACCATAACCACCACACTTGTGGTCTTTAACAACGTTCTGCTCCAGCACACTACCGTTCCATCTCCTTCAGACACCCCAGTAATGCTGGCTTTCACCACTTGTCACTGACTCACTGTTGCCACTTGTTTTAATTCACTTGTTCTTGTTGCTAACTGATTTGTACTTCCATATAGTCTTTCACTGTGCCACCTGCTTCAATCCTCTTGATCCTTGTCTCTACCCACTCATACCCTATCCCTGCCCATTGCCTACTCTCTCTATTTCCATCCATCCCATCCACTACACACATGCCCCTCATTACTCTTACCACAGCTCTATATCTACCGCACACCAAGACAGCCTGTGAACACTGCTCTGTATTTAAGATTCCACCAAGTTCTACTCTTGGCTAGCATGAGCATCTCTGTTATTCTCATTCTACCTGCCTTCTTATCGCTTCATACTGAGTCATGTTAGACTTATTTCTTAGACACAGGGACCCTGTCTTTTGTAATTATGGTGCCCAGCCCATTTGAGCATTTAAATAAATAATTGGCATTTCACTAGCATTGATGACTTTTACGCCACATTATTTGTATTATCATAGCACCTAGGAGCCCTACTCATTGAACCACTCCCTACTAATGCTGGTTGGGATTTTAGATGGGCTTTTTAAGTCTAAGTTTCAATTAAGTTTCCATGGAAAATTTTCAAACTCTCCAATCCATAGATTTTCTTCCCATATAGAAAATAAAAGTCTGTTCTATATTGCACTTTGTCATGAGCGTAGCTTATTAGTCAGACTCCAACTCCTGATGACAGTGCAACAGCCTGAGATCCTCATCCATTCTTTGTAAGCTCACAACATTGAAATCTCATGGCCAGATTCATCGCTGGTGAAAAAATTTCAGACAGGCCAACATGGAAACTAAAGTCAGTGAAGTTGCACACCAGGGATGGATTTGGCCCCGTGACAGGGTTTACAAACCCTAAGCTAAGGCCAAGACAGGGAAAGGGCTGGAGCAGCATTGGGCTAAGGAAGCCCAGCCCCTCAGGAAACTTAGCAGCCCCACGTGAGTGGGGAAGAAAGAGGTCATTTCTTGAAGGAGCACTACTCTGCAGCAACAAGAGAAAGCTTCTACTGAGGAGACCTAAGTCTTCACCCACCCCTCCAACCCCAAGGGACAAGGGCTTGAGAAGACTGCAGGCATCAGCCCTAGATGGTGAGAAGCTGGAAGGAAAGACTAAGTCCACTGGATCCATGCCCCAAACTGAGATGTAGCAGTGATAGGAAGTAGTCCAGGGGTGATGAACAAGGGGGCTGGCAGAACTCAGGCTTGTCCATGCCATTTCACTTGTAGGGCTGGGTCCCAGTTGAGAGGGAGGGTCCAGGTCCCTCTAACCACCCTGGAGCTATGACCCCTGGCCCCAAGAAGGGCAGAGCTAGGGGTTACCATCAAAGAGGCCAGTCCAGCTAAGACCCCATTCAAAGGGCTGGGACACCTTGAACTAACAGAAAAGCTGGAATTGGAGACCCAGACCAAATAGGTCTGCTGACTGAACAAAGCACCCTACCACAGGCCCTTAATATCCAAATCAAGAGAGGAAAAAGGGTTTTACCTACAAATGCCCAGTATTTCTTGGATTCTAATGTTCACATCCTTCTCTGTTTCCAGTTATATGTAGGTCCATTGTACATTAATCTGCTCACATGCTTCTGTATTCTATACATTATAGACTTCTCTCTTGGTAATCCATCGATCCGATGATGACAAATCTGTGCAGATCATCTATTGTTGGTCTCATGGTGTGCCCTCTGATGACTGTACAAGCCAATTCTAGAGGTGCACATTTTGCTGCAGATGGTGCATGGGAAGTTCGCGGTCAGTGGATAGTGCGCTGCTGATGATCTGTGACGTCGTTCACGTGCCTCTTGTAGACACCGGCAGCGGTCTTCCTCAAAGGCGATGCAGGTATTTCTAACTGTTGCACGCCACTGTGTTCTGTCACTGGTAGTGTCCTCAAGGACCCTAGGTTTGATACTGCTTGTAACCGGGCAGACTCACCCCTGTGGCGCCTCCTGCTGGTCACTCCTGGGAATTAGCTCAGTCCAGTGTCCAGAGTGCCCTCTGCAGGCTGGTGATCTACCTTTCCAGCTACTGGCCCCGTGTCCCTCCCTGGACCCAGTGCCCTTTTATATAGAGTGCGGCCCCCTGGCAGTGACCCCTTGTTCTCAGGGTCTCCCCTCCCTAGGGAACCCCCCGCCCTCTATTCCCACCTTGCCTCAGTGTATGGCTACTGCCAGTCATTGTCTAGCCCCACACCCTAGGGCAGACTGCAGTATCAGCCAACTCATCACTGACAAGGAGGGTTTGGACCTGCTGCCCTGGCCTGCCCCTGGGTTGCCTCCTGCAGCCCCTAGCACCTTGTGGCCTAAAGCTAGGTTGGAGCCTGGGCTTCAGGCAGGAGCTCCCTAGTTCCTCTGCCTTCCCCAGCCCTGCTCCACTTAGGCACCCAGTCTCTAGCTCCCCACAGCCAGGTCCATCTCCCTCTACAGCTAGAGAGAGAGACTGATTGTGCTCCTGGCTTCTCTGCCTTATATAAGGGCCTGTTGCTCAGTCTGAGGCATGGCCCCAGCTGCTGCCACTTCCCTCAATCAGCCCAGCCTAAAAGGCTGGTTTCTTCAACCCCAGCCCTTATCCAGGGCTGTTTTAACCCTTTTAGGGCCGGAGCAGTGGTCCACACTGCTACACTGCTATACTGCAGATTGGCTTTGATGGTGTCCTTGTAACATTTCCAAGGATGACCTATATGCCGGCTGCCCTGGGAGAGCTCACCATACAGAAGCTGGCGGGGGATTCTGTTGGCATCCATGCGGCTGACATGACCAGTCCTACGTAGCTGTGACTTCATGATCATCATTTCGATGCTTGTCATCTGGGCTCTCTTGAGGACCTCGAGATTGGGCATTTTGTCTTGCCAGCAGATCTTCATGATGTTGCGGAGGCAGTGCATGTGGAATGCTTCAAGCTGCTTGATGTGACACCTATATTGTGTCCATGTTTCGCACCCGTACAAAAGAGATGAGAGAACAACAGCTCTGTACACAAGCAGTTTTATTGACATCCGGATGTTGTGGTGGTTTAAAACTTTGACACGCAGACAGCCAAGTGCCTGGCTTGCTTTGGATATTCGTGCGTTGATCTCATTATCCAGTGATCCATCACTGGATATGACACTACCCAGGTATTTAAAGTTCTCCACTACTTTAAGCTGAGTGCCGTTTATGGAGATACTCGAGACAGAAGCATTTGATCCAGGTGAAGGTTGATGAAGAACTTCTGTCTTTCCGAGGCTAATAGTTAATCCGAAGAGTTGCGAGGCCTCAGCAAACTTGTTAACAATGTGCTGAAGATCATTTTCAGTGTGAGCCATGAGGGCACAGTCGTCGGCAAAGAGTGCCTCAAGAAGGAGTTTCTGCACTGTCTTAGTCTTTGAATTCAGGTGACAGAGGTCAAAAAGTGAACCATTGTGTTGGTATTTCAAGTATACACCTCGGTCCAGATCTTTCATTGCATGGTTATGGATGCATGCAAAGAACAGGTTAAATAGGACAGGTGCGAGAACACATCCTTCTTTCATGCCATTGGTAATGTTGAAGGGGGCTGATGTGGCTCCATCAGACAATACTTTGCCTGTCATGCTGTCATGAAAAAGGCGCATAATCTGGACAAATTTTCTTGGGCAGCCAAGTCGTGTTAGAATGGTCCAAAGGGCTTCCCTGTTGACGGTATCAAACGCCTTTGTCAGATCTATGAAGACAGCATACAGGTGCATATTCTGTTCAATGCACTTCTCTTGTATTTGTCTGACAGCAAACACCATGTCGACTGTGCTCCTGCCAGGTCGGAAACCACATTGACTTTCAGGCAGATTTGCCTCGGAAATACTGGCTATTAGCCGTTTCAAGATGATGCGGGCGATAATCTTCCCACCAACGGAGAAGAGGGATATGCCTCTATAAGTTCCACATTCTGCTTTGCTGCCTTTGTACTTGAAAAGAGAGACAATAGTAGCGTCACGGAGGACCTGGGGTATGTTTTCATCCTCCCAGATGCTGATGATCACGCTGTGGAACGCTGCTAATGCTGCTGGACCTGTTGCTTTGTATATCTCTGCTGGTATCCCATCTTTTCCAGGAGCTTTTCCTGAACTCATCTGGCTAACAGCTTTCTTAATCTCATCTATAGTGGGCGGAAAGTCAAGATCTGTCAGAGCAGGTTGTTGTGGAATTTCATTGAGGACATTATTATTCACGGTTGATGGTCTATTGAGGAGGTTGCTAAAGTGTTCTCGCCATCTTTTGTTGATGTCTTCTTTATCTTTAATCAGCGTTGTGCTGTCTGATGAGAGCAGTGGGGTGGTCCTTGGTTTAGAAGGTCCATAGACAGTCTTAATAGCACTGAAGAACATCTTTGAGTCGTGAATCTCAGCATTTCTTTGGCTTTGCTCTCCCACCAGTTGTCTTGTATCTGACCGAGGTCTTTCTGTGATTTGCTCTGAAGGTACTTGAAATGGTCCCGTTTAGAGACTGAGGAGGGGTCATTCTGCCATTTGATAAAGGCTTTTCTCTTTACTTCCAGTGCTGAGCATATTTCTTCTTCGTTCTCATCAAACCAACCCTGATGTGTTCTTTTCTTTGGTCCAAGAGATGTTAATGCTGTGTCAGTCACTGTCTGCTTGAACTGGTCCCACTTTTCGGTTACAGTACCGATCAATTGTCCATGGGATGTTAGTTTGTCATCAAGATTCCTCTGGAAATTCTTGAAACACTGAGCATCCTTCAGTTTGGCTATGTTGAAAGCAGGTCGCACGTGCTTAGGGCGTTTGTGCCAAGAGGGAGCGATGTGAAGTTGAAGAGACATCCTGACTAATCTGTGATCTGTCCAGCATTCTGTGCCTTGCATTACTCTGGTGATTATTATGTCTCGGATGTCTCGTCTTCTGACAATGGCATAATCTATCAGATGCCACTGTTTGGACCAAGGGTACATCCACGTCATTTTGTATTTGTCTGCTTGTCGGAACAGAGAGTTGGTAATGGTCAGGTCATTTTCAGAACAAAGGCTTAAAAGGAGTAGTCCATTGCTGTTCATTTTGCCTACACCATGTGGCCCGGTCACTCCTTTCCAGTTCTCGCTGTGAGCTCCGACTCGGGCATTGAAATCTCCAAGTAGGAGTAGTTTGTCTGTTACAGGTATGGCCTTGATCAGTCTGTTGAGATCTTCATAGTATTGTTCCTTTGAGTTGTTAGAGCATGTTAGAGTGGGTGCATATGCACTGATGATGGTGACATGATGTTTGGCTTTTAGTGGGAAGCGTAGTTTCAGCAATCTTTCATTGATACCCACTGGAAGGTCTGGGAGTTGATGCATCAATGAGGTTTTTATTGCCAGACCAAGTCCATGTATTCTGTCCTCTGTCTCAGTCTTACCCTTCCAGAAGAAGGTGTAACCACTTCCTGGTTCACTCAAGGAACCTTCCCCAGGCAATCTTGTTTCACTTAATGCCACTGTATCGATGTTGTAGCGGGCTAGTTCTCGAGCAATGAGAGCTGTCCTTCTCTCAGGTCTTGCAACAGCTTCTCGATCCATGAGGGTACGAACATTCCATACACCAATGGTAAGTTTCCTCAAATTTTTCTTTTGGTTTTGGCCGCAGGTTGGGTTAAACTGCCAGCCGCAGCTTGCTGGCCAGTTGTTGTAGGGCAGGCAATTTTTAGGCCACCTTTTCTAGGCCCCTCCCTTACTAGGGTGAGCAGTGCTGTCCTGAAGAGGGCTGCTCAGACACCTGGGATGCTGCCAGGTAACTCTGCTGCCCCAGATACAGAGCTGGACGACCACCTATCTATCCACAGGCCGCTTTCATGCAGGATAGGGACTACAACTCCCAGTGGTAACCTCCACCTGTCGCTTTGCCCTTCCCCCATCGCCGCAGGACTTGGGTGGTATGATGATGATGTTTGATGATTTGCACAGGACCTGTGCGTGAAAGCTTTTTAAGTGGTAGAGCTGTTGCACGGGAGCAATCCCACTCTCTCGACCTTAGAAGCCAGACACCAATGGTACGAAAAATCGTCATGACTGGTAACTTCTTTGGTTGCAGTGGATGGCCTTGACGTCTTTTGTGCCTCATCAAGCCCTTCGCTGTCCACAAAGTGTTGCAGAACCGCCTTCTTGGCCATTGGATCTTAGTGATCTCTTTCACCCAGTCCGCCGGAGCTGACGTTGCATGCAGGGTAGGCATATCCCTAATTCACTGAGGGTTTGAGTCCCATCGTTACTCTCACCTGGTTTAGCTGGCCTGTCGAAGCCATTGCCCGGGGTGTGGCCACTGCACATGCTGCAGCTACTTGGAGCCACAAGTGACAGCTGAGTGACAGGTGGGGACCAAAGTGGACGGATCACCCCTGAAGGGGTACAACAAGTCTCCCCATCAGAGGTACTACCCCTCCCTGGGCACCTCATACACCCCATAGACTAGGTTATACCTAATGGCAACTCCCTGGTTTAGCTGATGTAATGGAAGATGAACTAGGAAAGGGGAAGCAAGAACAGATTTATTTTATTCACTCAATAATAATATTGAGTGTATTAAATACCACTAGATTTTATAAGCAACAACCAACCTATTCTAGTCACTACCCAAGTTAAAGGTGTCTGCAACACATGGTATGTCCACAAACCTTTACCTTTAATTGACCATTTAATTTTAGCTCTATTGTCCAAAACTACAATCTGGTGAAAGGTCACTAGGGTTAAGCCAGTCAGCTGTTTCTTTGTCAAGTTAATGTATGAGGTTGTCAGGAGTATATGGTACTTTTCTGGGTGGGGGAAGCAAAGCCAGGAAATAATAAACGCATTCACCTATAAAGGCTGTGTGGCCTAGAAAATTAGCAGCTAGAGCAGGAGGAGGCCTAAATCACAAGTCCCTAGTGTATGGATTTATAAAATGTGCACATTTGTACATCTCAGGGCATATGTACACAGATTACAGAACCACAAACAATTATACAAAGAGAAAGTGGCCAGCCCCAAAACAAATTAACAACTTACCCATTTTACCTTCAGGTGAAAGCCTGAGACTAGAGAGATGAGTGGGCACTAACAGTCAACACAAAGGGACTATGGGGCCACCTGGGGAAGTGAATTCCAGAGTCAAGAGCTCTCCACTGAGGATGCCTTGCTACCGTCTCCCAGACAATTAAGTCTAGATACTCTTAGCTCATGTGCCCCAGCTGACCTCTACCATCATGGCAGCTCAGAGGAAGAAAGTGAGAGCAATCCTAAACCATGTAAGGGTTGATTGTGCCAGTTAGACAGAGCCCTGCCTTGGGTGTGAGATGTAACTGTATCATCAGAGCAGCTCTGGGAGGCATTCTGTCTCAAAGCCAAATGTCTTCCAGAGCTCCCAGGCATGCAGAAGCTGTGTGCTTGCTACTCCATGCTTCTGTGAGATTCAGCATGCAGCTGGCAAGAGTTTGACCCCCAGTGATATTAAAGTATGATCCTACTAAGAGAGAATACTGTAGTCTAGAAGTCAGAAAGGGCTGGCCTATTGTATGTCCTGCATCTGAAAAAAAAGGTCACAAGTGTCTAGCTAGATGCAGATGAGAGATAGTGCTTTTGCTACCTGCGACTCCACAAGTAGCTGGGGTTCCTAAAACACTCCCAAATTTGCCACCTCTTGGATGAAGGGTAGACAAAGCCTTGTAAAAAGAGAACAGAGCCCACTGCACTATTCTGTCCTTCCTCTATCACCACCTCTATGTCTTATCCAGATTAAACTTCAGCCAACTTGCTTATCGTCCATCTCCCAATCTCTGCCAGCCTCTTGGTAGGAGCAGATACTGTACCATCTAGGCTTAATGAATGAGACAGAGCTGCATATCAGCCTTTTGCTTCCAGAGAACCTCCATGTATTCAAGTGTCATATTTGTGTCACCTCAGGAGGTTACTGGGGTGCCCTGAAGTGAGCAGGTGGCAGTGATTCACCCTGGAGAACACACTATCTCCTCCTGGTTGCCAGCTGGGAATAGACAATCAGTCATGCCCAGGTTAGGTTTCTGTCCCTTTCTTCAGGGTTCTGTTTATTGTCTTCACAAGCAGGAAAGAAAAGTGTGCAAAACAGCAAACCATCTGGTCAAGGATTCAGAATGGGGTACTCTGGCATGTGTAGCTAATGGATAGGGCCTTTTCTGACCCCCCAGAGTTAAATCATAGAGACTGGCTGCAACCTCCTGCTCTGGTTACAAGTCCTCTCTCTCCTGGTTTTCCTCCTTTATATTGTCCAGCTGAGTGTGGGGGGCCAATCATGCAATGCTGATGGGCTGTGTCAGCTGATTCCTAGCACCTGCCTGCTGGGCTGCTTCCTGTTTTCCCTCCCCTCCCCCAGGCTATTAAAGGGGCAGATCACACTGTTACAGTGCCTACTAGAGGAAATTCTCCCCAGCCACAGCTGCTGGGAATACAGGCACTCAAGTCAAAGTGCCCCAAGCCCCACTCTTTCCTCCTGCAGGCTAGCAATTTACACAAGCCACTTTGTTGCACTTGAGTGCAGACACTTGTCTTCTAGACACCCACAATGTACACTAATCTGCTGCCTCCATGGAAGCAGTGCCCTTCCCTCCTGCCCCCTGTTCACTGGGGTCACCTCAGTTCAACACTTTCCTTAGAACAGGGCACTTAGACCTGTCTATTATAGAACCAAACTGAAGTTTAACAGAGCTTGAGAAACAGATTCAAATAAAAGCAAGTGTAAGGGTTTGCAAACACAAGGTTAGAATTAAAAGAAAAAAAACGAAAAACATGTATAGCCTATACATCTGGCAAGACCTTGTAGCGCTCATAGATCTTAGCTTTCTGAACTAGACCTGCCCTGAGATACCCTTCCCTGGCACCCTCGGCTCTGCAATGGATCACAACGTGTGCCATTTCTTCTGCTCTTGTACTGTTACAGACTGTTGTCTCTTACTCCGGGGGGCTCTTCAGAGAGCTCTCCTGGGGTTTGTCTTTTCAATGCTCAAGTCTCCACCTGGTCAAGACTGTAAACAAAAAGTCTGGTCTCCGTTGATGTCCGCTGTTCTCCACGCTCATTGAGTTAGCTCTAAAACCCTGTCTATCCTCAAGTGACAAGCCTCACTTTAACTGTTTTGCAACCTAACATTCTACATATCTGAAACTATTTCCCATATAAACATATCAATAACCATAACAATCAGCTAGTTCTTAGCTTCTGGCCGAAAGCACACGTGACCTCTTTTAGTGAAATATTGAAAAGATGGTCTGATAAGGGTAATATGTCTGCCAGGGCACATCTGAGTCAGTGCTTGGGGGTTCTCCTGCAAGTTTAGCATTGCCTGTAGCCAGTCTGGTTCCACATCAGTCTGTCACTTTCCGTGGCCTAGACCTCCAGCCAGGTCACTATTCATTGCCCTTCCAGGGTAAGCAAGAGTGTCCAAAAATAGGAAAATCAGAAGCTAACGGCCTTCAAGCCTGTCTCCCAACATCTATCTGGAGCTTGTCATTCTTGGCCTCACATACTATTTTTAACTTTCATGCACCTGCTCTTGGTCTGGGAGGAGAGGTAGGGGAACCCAGGCTCACCATCTCCTCCAGGTTCCAGTCCAGGGATCCTATTTTGGGATAATAAGGACTGTTTCCTGTAGTCATTCTGCCTCTTTCCTGAGCTACTCCTATCGTCACCCCACTTGTCAACATCTTCACCAGGTCTCTGGACTCTGCAATTCTTCACAAATTCTCCTTAGCCAGCTATGAAGGTGCTTCCTCAAAGACCAGTTCAGCCCTTCTCTGCAGAAGCTGGGTTGTATTGCAAGCAGTCCTCTGTCTCCCATCTTTACAGCAATCAGTATCTCCCTCCTCCAAACAGAAAGTCCCCCTCAGCCCTCTCCTAGATCTGGAGTTTGGATCTCAGACCTCTTGCCTTGGACTAGGCAACTGCCAGGCATTTGCCAGCGTCCTTCAGCTGACACCCACTCTAATTAGCCTTCCACTCTGGAGAACTCAGCAGACTAGCCATCAGTGTCTGCCCTCCCTGTGAAGGAGGAGACAGGCTTTATGCTGTCTCAGATTGGTTGGAGAGTAGGGAGCCTTGCCCCACTCACTCCTCCTGGCCTCAGACCTTTACAGAAACAGTGCCAGTCTTTCCCAACCACTACTTATTCCTAAGGATTGCTTTTCTTTGTCTATCCCTACAACTCCTTAGATCCTTGTATATTTCTTTACTGGCCTTTCAAAATCCCTAAAGGGCCATGCCAGATGGTGGGGTGGGCTGACTACTAGACACTACTGCCCTAAAGGGCAGGCCACCCCATCACTGATGGCACAGCAGCCCAAGTCATTTCGCTATTGCCCACAGCAGTCTTAATACACAGTGAGGGGGTGAGAAAACAGCCTTGTATCTCTGTATAGCGGAAGAATGTTCTCGAAGCAGCTTCTTACTTTTTTGATACCTATAAAAAGGAGTCAGCATGGACTCCTAACCCATAAAACAAGGATAAACAGTGAAATTAACTCATAGGGGGGAAGCATTATGGCTCACTCTATGGGCAAGATAAGTGGACACAAACCAAGATATTCTATAAAGAACCTGTAAAAAAATATCAGAGGAACAGTTTCCTCCCCAGTAACCTGGGAGCTACAAGAAACATGGTGGTGGAGAACTCACATTGAAACAACGAGGAGTCCTTGTGGCACCTTAGAGACTAACACATTTATTTGGGTATAAAGCTTTTGTGGGCTAAAACTCACTTTATCAGATGCATGGACTGGAAAATACAGTAAGCAGGTATAAATATATAGCACATGAAAAGAAGGGAGTTACCTTACCAAGTGCGGGAGGGGTCAATGCTAACGAGGCCAATTCAATTAGAGTGGATGTAGCCCATTCCCAACAATTGACAAGAAGGGGTGAATATCAGAGGGAAAATTACTGTTAGTAGTGTTTTTACTGATACAGACTAACACGGCTACCTCTCTGAAACCTGTCACATTGGAACAGTGACTCTAGACCAGGGGTCGGCAACCTGCGGCACATGTGCCAAAGGTGGCACGCGAGCCAATTTTGCCTGGTATGCGGCTGCCAGCCAGGGTCCTGGCTGCCGGCCCTGCACAGCCGGCTGCCGGCTGAGTGAACGGAACCCCAGGCTGGCAGGAGGCTGAGTGGGGCTGCTGGCCGGGACCCCAGACTGGCAGCAGACGCGCCCCCCAGCTCTCCCCTCACCGCGCTCAGGTTCTGCGGCTCCAGGGACTGTGAGGCACTGGGGAGTGGGGCCCTGAGCCTGCTGCAGGAGGGATGACAGCGGCTCACACTCCCGGGAGCTGCAGAGCCCAAGCACGATGAAGGGGGAACCGGGAGGCACACGGGAACCGCTACCCGCATGCATCCGCTGCAGGAGCCCCTCCGTGGGGGGGCACCGGGCATCAGCCCGGGCAGGCGCAGCCCCTGGCTCCCCCCTCGCCGCTCCCTGGCTCCCCCTCTCCCAGAAGTGTGAGCCGCCACTGCTGCCCCTCCCGCAGCTCCTCTCACCCTCCCTTGCCTCAGCACTCCACATGGAGTTTTGCCTCCACATGGAGCCAGCATCTGACCGGCATGGGCCTGATAAGGGGAGTCCCGGGGTGCAGTCAGGGAGCAGGGGGAGGGTTGGATGGGTTGGGAGTTCTGGGGGTCCTGTCAGTGGGCCGGGAGTGGTTCGATGGGGCGTGGGAGTCCCCGGGGGTCTGTCTGGAGGTGGGGGTGGGGGTGTGGATAAGGGTTGGGGCAGTTAGGGGGGCAGTTAGGGTGTGCGGGGGGGTCTCAGAAGGGGGCAGTCAGGGGACAAGGAGCAGGGGGGCTTGTGGGTTCTGACAGGGGCAGTCGGGGTGGGAAGTGGGAGGGAGTGCATGGGGGTGGGGCTAGGGCAGGGTTCTCCCCTCTTTGATTGTTGAAATATGGTAACCCTAGGTGAGGAGGGAGCTGGGGGGGCACATAGGGGCTGGCACTCACATACATCCACTGCAGCCTGCAGGTGCTCCCGGGGGGGCGCCAGGCCACAGCCTGGTCAGGAGGGGTGGAGGGCACAACTGCTCCCTGCTAGCGGCGCTGCCACCTTTGCAGGGCTGCTGTCCCCCTGCACTGCGCTGCTGTCCCCCTGCACCGTGCCGGCTCCTCAATGGCTCGGGCTCGCTGCTACTGCAAGCAGGATGCTCTGGCTCTGCCGTGCCTCCGGAAGGCTGCTCTTCCCTGCTGAGCTGCTGCAGCGGCCCAAGCCCAAGACTTGGGGCAGGGGTCACCTGGGTGGGGTGGAGAGGGCTCATGGGGGGCTGTGCACCCTCCAGGGGAGTTCAGGGGGCGGGGGGGCGGGGAACCTGGTCTGGGGAGCAGTCCCTGGGCACGGCTGACCCCTGGGGTCTATAAAGGCTCATTGGGATTTGCCCCTCAATGAACCGATGTGTGTGGGGGGGGAGGGGAGTGCAAGGTGGAAGTTTTGCCTAAGGCTCAAAATATCCTTGCACCAGCCCCGCCCCAGGGTGTGTGTGCACCCCAGGTTAAGACCCACGGCAGTAAACTGATAAGATCTTCATTTTAATTTAATTTTAAATGAAGCTTCTTAAACATTTTAAAAAACGTGTTTACTTTACATACAACAATAGTTTATAGAGAGAGAGCTTCTAAATACATTAAAATGTATTACAGGCATGCAAAACCTTAAATTAGACTGAATAAATGAAGACTCAGCACAGCACTTCTGAAAGCTGGCCAACCTTTGCTCTAGACACTGCAGGCATGCTGTTATTCAGTATTAGAATGTCTTGAGAGCAGTTAGTTGTAGCTCCAACATTTATTAAAACAGCAATGAGAACTTGATACAAGAGTTAGCAATCTAGAAGAGGCAGTGAGGTGGACCTAGTGTACATATGCAGAAACATGATCCAAGGCTAAAAGCAGAGGTTAACCTCTCCAGTGTACTGGGTTTTGCAGGGCACGCCACACTTTGCCTGAATCAGGATGCCAGCTCCACAGAGGTAAGCCATGTTCCACAGACACAAGAGAGAGGACACACCAAATACTATTGCACCAGGAAACCCAGGGCAAGATTTTCCCTGTGTTGGCTTCTTTATACTGGGTAAGAGGGCCAGAGTGGCATAAAGAAGCCCTAAAAGCCCCTGTTCCCATTCAGATTCTTCCAGCACTGGCACTGCAGAAGCCAGCCTTCCAGTGACCCTGTCGTAAACCTTGGCACAGGGCCACATTGGGGCAGGAGGGACAGGTCAAGGAGGCGGCCAAAGCATGCAACTCTGGTGGAGATTTCACTCAGCACTGCAGCCCATAGGCCAGTCCAGGGAAGCTACCCCTAACTTAGGCAGGGCCTGGCCTCTTCCTATATATTGACTATGTATTTCTCTAACAACATATCACTTAAGTGCTGTTTTGTTGTTAACAAGATGTAGGAGCAAGCACAAATGAATAAAATTCTAATACTTTGTTAGGGCAACATCTCAGATTCCCTATCAAGTTTGGCCCTGGATACAGAGTTACAGAAATACTGTCTTTTTTAAAATTTGGCTTCAATAATCCCTACCTTGACTCTCAGATTCCACAAGATAGATACCACATCTGCCTACCGCACAGCAACCAACAAAGCATAGCAGCAACTGCAGAGCGCTGTTTGTTGTCTGTCTGTGCACTGGGCAGAGATTTCTCATTTCACACATCATTCAGAATTTACTCTAGTGAGTCCAAAAAGCCACCACCTTATCCTACCCACATGTTAACACTAAACACTCAGCGAATGAGAGAACAAGGAGTAATGGTCTCAAGTTGCAGTGGGGGAGGTTTAGGCTGGATATTAGGAAAAACTTTTTCACTTTTTCAGAGAGTGGTGAAGCACTGGAATGGGTTACCTAGAGAGGTGGTGGAATCTCCTTCTTTAGAGGTTTTTAAGGTCAGGCTTGACAAAGCCCTGGCTGGGATGATTTAGTTGGGAATTGGTCCTGCTTTGAGCAGGGGGTTGGACTAGATGACCTCCTGAGGTCCCTTCCAACCCTGATATTCTATGATTCTATGATTCCTTCTTCTTGTTTGCTGAGGAATTTATCTGGGAAGCTGATTGCACAGAAGAGGTACACAGGCTGGCATTCTTGCTCAGGATCTAGAGGGAAATCAGTTTTAGTAGGATTATTTTAACATTATGGTGGTCACAACCAGTGATGAGCTGCCAAAATATTAACAACAGGTTCCCTCCTCCTCACCTCACGAGGGGGTCGTGCCCCCCTGAGGGGGTCGTGCCCCATCCAACCCCCATGTTCCTTGACACCTCCCCTGGGACCCCTGACCCATCCCCCACCTTCCCTGTCCCCTGACTGCCCCCTGCCGCCCCATCCAACCCCTCCTCTCATTCTTGATGGCCCCCTGGGACCCCTGCTCCATCCAACCACCCCTTCTCTCTGTCCCTGACTGCCCCCATAACCTCATCCAACTCCTGCTCCTTCCTGACTGCCCCCTGGGACCCTTGCCCCATTCAATCCCCCTGTTCCTTGCCCTCTGACCACCCCAACCCCTATCCACTCCCCCCACAACCCACCGAACACCCCCTTCCTGCTCCCTGACCACACTGCCTGGGGCCAGGACCGGGTCCGCTCTGCCGGGACCGCGACCGGTGCCACGGGGCCCGACTCTCCTGGCCGGGCCAGAGCTGCTTGGTCCCGAGTTGGGCTGGCTTGGAACCGCTCTGCTGAGACAAGCCCAAGCTGGGGGTGCTTGGCCAGGAACGAGCTGAGGCACTCGGCTGGGGCCAGGGGGAGCCGCTCAGGTGGAGCCAGACTGGGCCTCGGGTGCGCCGTCCCGGTCCCCCCCCCACAGTCCCAGCTTACCTACCTGCTGCTTGTTTCAGGCTTCCCGTGAACATCTGATTCGTGGGAAGCAGGGGAGGGGGAGGAGAAGGAGGGCGGAGCATTCAGGGGAGATGGAGATGTGAGCTTGGGCCAGGGGCGGGGTGGACAGCTGCCCGAGCTTTTGTTAAATTTAAAAGCTTTTTAGAACCAGTTGTCCTGGAACAACTGGTTCTAAACAGGCTTCTAAATTTAACAACCGGTTCCTGCAAACCAGTGCGAATCGGCTGGAGCTCACCACTGGTCACAACCATGAGAGGCTTTTGCAGATCATTAGCAATACTGTAGTATCTCTATTTTCCTATATTAAAAGTATCAGGATAGTGTTATCTATTTGCACTGTAAAATGGTAAAAATTTTAAATGGGGACCACAATACTTTTAGTCTATAAGCATTTAGAGTAGCACTGGAATATAGGAGCAGCTATAATGGATCAGAAATGACCCACCTAGTTGGACATTCTGTCTCTGACAGTAGCTAGTATGAAATGATTCAAGATGCAAGAATCTCTGTAATGTGCAATTACAGAATTGTCTACCCATAGGGGAAGTGGTTTCTTCTTACCATAGAATCATAGAAGACATGGGTGGGAAGAGACCTCAGGAGGTCATCTAGTCCATGTCAGTTAGTGGCTGGCTTATGCCCTGAAGTATGACAGGATAAAAATGGGGCATAGATATAAACTAACTTCTACAGTTACATGAGATCTCATTATCCATGAAAAGATCTAATCCTTTTTTGAATCCAACTATGCTCTTAGCCTCTATAGGTTCGTGTATATTATGAGTTTTAGTATAGCTGACTTGATCCTGAACATTACCTTGATCTATACCTATGAGTAAGTTGTCATTAACATCATGTCAAATAATTTGACTCTTCCCAATCATGTTTGGGCATGACAAAGTTATGTAATTGTGGCACTAAACGTCCTTGTATTCACACCTCTACACTATCATAATAATCAGTGTGCAGAGTATTCTCTGCGAGGTACCATTTGAAAACCAATAACTCCTTGATCATTAATATTCTTGAGTGATGTATGTACATAATGGATATGAAGAGTTATGAATGAATGCTGGAATTAAGAGTAACGTGTGTAAATCAAGTATGGCGCGGGGAGTTGTTAAACAAGTCTATCCTAAATAAAGGAATGTGTTTACCTCAGTTTACGTATAAGCAGTAAATCGGCCCATCAATACAGCAGAGGGAGGAGATGGTATGAAACAGAACAGTTTTCATTTAAGCTAATAAGTGGGGGAAGAAAGAGCATGGAACTTCCTTCAGCACCAGACTCCATATTCCCTGCAGCTTGAATAAAGTTTATTTTGCTGGGCAACCTTCAGAAAAATCCATTTAAAACATTTACAAGTCTATAAGGACAGGGAACTGAACCTCAAGTGATAAGCAGTTGAATCAACTGATTGTATACAATATTATTGTATTGTAAAAGTGTGTAGAGTAAAGTCTTTTCTGAAAGCTAATGACACACTAGTTGCTAATATCATTGTGAAATGTATGAATGAATACTATGAGGAAATATGGATACCTAGTGATATTATGCTTCAAAGTCTGTAGCCAAACAGGATGAAACAGGTTCCCTCCCAGACAGGAGAGAAGGCACGTGCCTACCTTCTGTATAAGTGTAGTATGGTGGAATCAGAACAATGGAAGCTCCATTTAAGGGAAGGGAAGAACAGCATGAGATCATCCTGCCTCTTGAAATAGTCATTTAACTTTGCAAGATATATAAGCAAAGAGAGAAGCATCTTTGATGAGTCCTTCAGGCCAGGGGGTTACTGTCTTTGGAAACTATCTTGAACAAAGCCTGCACCATGCCAGATTAAGTTTTAAACTTTTAGATGTACTTTTTTGCTTTTATTTGCCTGTAAATCCTGCTCCCTTTATTCCTTTTACTTGGCATCACTTAAATTATGTCCTCTTAATAAATTTGTTTTATTCTTACTATAAACAAATATAGTGCTATGTTTAAATGGAAGTATGTTTACCCCAGTTAATAAATAGTGATGTGTTTGTTCCTCTAAAGGGAGGAAAAACAAGCCCCAAGGTATCTTGAGGCTATATCAATAATGCATTTTTAAAAATCAGATTTCAACAAGCTACTCTCCAATTTCACTGGATGTTCCTTTTATTAAGATAACAGGAACAGTCAATTTTTTATACCATTCCTTATTTTGTACACTATCTTGTCCCCTTTTGTTTCTCATGTGTTCTGGACAACTCTAGTTCCCTCCCTCCCCACTGTCTCCTCCCACAGAAGTTTCCTTATGCCTTTAGTCATTTTGGTCACCTCTCTGGTTCTCTTCCATTTCTGCTTTAGTCACTCAAAGGGGATATGCCTGTGATTCAGGGCTTGTCTACATGAACAACTAGTCTGAAGCAAGCTGAGGTGCAAACCTACCCTTCTGTGCACTAAACAGTGCATGGCAAAGGGTCCCACATGGACAAACAGTTCCCTAGTGCATCTTGATCTACTCCATTTCAAAGCAGGGTAGATCAAAGTGCACTAGTGAACTGTTAATATATGGCAGTAGGGTCCACTTGGACAGTTAGTGCACAGAAGGCCAGTGAGGTAGATTTCCTCTGCAGCACACTGGGGCATAACTTCATGTAAACAAGCTCTTATAGTGTAAAATTGAAGTGTAATATTTTCAGTATTATTTTATATCACATTATTCCTGTATGGGTTTTGACCATTAACCATCAACCTGCAGCTTTCATGGGCTGTATATAGTGACTCCCACACTCTTAAGTGCTTACTAAGAATTTAGAACCAAGTGAAACCGGACATGACTGCATGGCTGCACAGATGCTGTCAATGAGAGAGCTTGTTTCCTTGACTGGGGGATGCTGCTCCGGGAAGGAGAGCTGCTGGGAAGACAGGGAGTCTACCTTTCATCTTCATGCACCAACTCACATGAAGGAGGGCTTTAAATGATGTTCAAAGAGGTCTGGGGACAAAAGCCAACAGGTAAATATTAAAAAAGTGACCTCAACAGAAGGCTAGATGTTGGGGGAGGAGGGGACACGTGGAAGATTACAAGAGGGTCATAGGCGCAATAAGAGGAAAATCAGTGGAGGAATCTGCTCAGCCTCTTAGCTGTCTAGACACAATTGCAAGGAGTAAGAAAACAAACAGGACAACCTGGAAACATTAGTTCATAGCCAAATTATGACTTAATTGGCATGAGAGAGTTCGTGGAATAAGTCTCAAGACTGAAATATTGCTATAGAGGGATATAGTTTGTTCAGGAAGGATAGTTGTGGGGGAAGGGGAGGTGGTGTTGCATTATACCTATATTCTTTCTCCCACTACCCAACCCACCTCTGAAGTCCAGGAGGAAGACCAGTTGAAAGTCTCTGGATAAAGATAAATGGGGTAAAAAAAATAATAAAAAAAAATAAAAATAAATGTGTTCTGTTATGGTAATAGTCTACTATAGACCACCAAGTTAGGAAAAGCAGGTGGAGGAGGCATTTCTAGAACAAACAGAAATGGCCAAGACTTACAGTAATTACAAAGTTAACGTTCCTAAACATCTGTTTCAAATGTAATACATCAACAACACAACATTTCCTATAAGTCAGGGATCGGCAATGTTTGGCATGCAGCCCACCAGGGTAAGCCCCTGGCGAGCTTTATTTACCTGCCACATCCACAGGTTCAGTCGATCGCGGCTTCCACTGGCCACGGTTCACCATTCCAGGTCAATGGGATTGGAGGGAAGCGGTGGCCAACATATCCCTTGGCCTGCGCAGCTTCCCACCTTCCTCATTGGCCTGGAGCGGCGAACCACGCCAGTGGGAGCCACAATCAGCTGAACCTGCAGATGCGGCAGGCAAACAAACCGCCTGGCCTGCTATAAATTCTTGGGAATGTATCGGGGACAGCTTTTTGTTCCAGAAAGTAGAAGAAACCAGAAAGTAACTGGGGGCAGCCATTTTATATGTGATTCTCACCAAGAGAGGATTTGGTTGCAAATCTGAAGATGAAGGGCAATTTAGGTGATAGTGATCATGAAATGCTAAGATTTCATGTTTGTAAGGAAAGGAAGGAGTGAAAGCAGCAGAATAAGGATAATGGACTTCAAAAAAGTAGATGTTACCTACAAGTTCTGAGTTTGTTAAGGGCCCAGGGAAAGAAAATAAGGGAGGAAAAAGGAGTTCAGGAGATCTGGCAGTTTCCCAAGGAGACAATATTAAAAGGCACAAACAAACAACAAACTATCCTGATGTGAAGGAAAGATAAGAAGAATAGTAAGAGGTCACTACAGCTCCACCAGGAGCTCTTTAGCAACCTGAAAAGAAAAATTAAAAAGCAGGACAAGGAGGAGTACAAAACAGAGTAACCGAAGCACATGGGAACAAAAACCAGGAGGGCTAAGGCACAAAATGAGTTACACTTAGAAAGGGACACTAAAGGCAATAAGATCTTTAAATACATTAATGAACAAGAGAAAGATGAAAGAAAGTGCCGGCTCTTTACATACTGTGGACAGAGAACTAATAACTGAGGACATCAAGAAGGCAGAGATGTTTAATGCCTATATTACTTCAAAAAGAACAGGAGTACTTGTGGCACCTTAGAGACTAACAAATTTATTTGAGCATAAGCTTTCGTGGGCTACAGCCCACTTCATCAGATGCATGCAGATGGAAAATACAGTAGGAAGATATATATACACAAACACACACACCATGAAACAATGGGTGTTACTATACACACTAACGAGAGTGATCAGTTAAGGTGAGCTATTACCAGAGAAGAGAAGACTTTTCATAGTGGTAATCCAAATGGTCCATTTGCAGCAGTTGACAAGAACTGCCAGCACCCTGGACAGAGCAGTGCTGCTAACGGGGACCACAGGAGCGAGAGACAGTTCCTGGCAGGCTGCTGAGGTTTGCAGGCTGAGGCCCTGAAGCAAGGGCAAAGAGGATGCTGGGGCTACGAGGAAGTAGCCAGACAATTTGCTGTAGTAGTCACTAAAGGAAGTGGCTGAACAGCAGACTGCAGGTCCCCTGGAAGGGGGAAGCAGAGAGTGTGGCACGGCGGGAGGGCTGTGTCACTGAAGAGGACAATGCAGTCCTTGGAGAGACGTAGGTCCTAGAGCAGAAGTGATGGTGGTGAGGCACCCCCCAAAGAGGGCACACGACCATGCAGAGCTAATTCCCAGGACAGCCAGCAGGATATGCTAGAGTGGAGCCCATTACAGGCTTTATGAAGCAAAATATTTAAGTGTTCAGTTATTGTTTTGTATTCATGTTTTACAAATGGCCAATAATGTAATGTGTAAAAAGTAGGAGGTAAAAATTGAAATTGTTATGCTGATATTGAAATGTCCCCAGAGAAGACAGACTGGTGGCAGTCATTAAAGAGTGGCGTTCTTGTGTCAGTGATGTCATGATGACAACAGCCATAGCAAGCAACAAAGAATGTAAGCATAGGTGAAAGAGTGGAGACCGTGGGAATGTTGGGGTTAAAAAAATAAAAAAGTTCTGCAAATGAAAAAAAAACAAACACAAACAACTTGCAAATGTACACAAGAGGTGTAAATCCAGAGAATAGCACAATCCATGCTCCCTTTGTGTGCAGAGCTGAACAAATGAAGTTACAGGCAACTTTGCAGAATGCCAGGAATAAAGCAACAAGAGTATAAGCACTCTACTTTGGCCTCCTCCCTCCCCCAGTGTTACTTGTAAAGACCAGAGGAAGAAGAGGAGGATATACAAAATGGCTATGCAATTAAGCTGACCTGATTCAAAAATTGCATGTAGTATTTTTTAAGATGTTTCCTATGTGGTAGAATAGTAAGACAAATTATCTAAACAGTCAATACGAAGTGCTTTCTGTGCACACAAGGTGTGCATGAGACCTCTTCATGCCAGCTTAACAGAAGAGCCTAATAAAGCTGGAATTTCATGGGTCTTTGTATCTAGTATAGGTCAAAAATTTACAACCTTTTCCTACTCACTGAATGTTTGCAATTTCTTCAGTGTAGTTAACTGAATTCACCTAATAATTGTAGGTGGTTTTCTATGACCACTATGGATTTCTTGTGACCATTTCAGTGGATGGATACTCAATATTAAAATTTGAGCTGTGTTTGTTAGCTGCAATTGATCATAGTATCATATCTGTTCCCAGAGCAGAAGAGCATAACCTTTAAACCCTCTCCCTGGTTATAAGAGTTCAGAGCGAGAGAGAGAGAGATCAAGTAAACAGGACTAGTAACTTTCAAGAGACAAAATAGGTGAGATGATAGCTTATTGGATCAACTTCTGTTGGTGGAAGGGACAAGCTTTTGAGCTTCAGAGCTTTCTCAGGTCTGGAGAAGATAAATATAAGGTGGGACAGATTGTTAAGCACAAGGGATTCACACATACTGTAGAAAATCATTTAAAGTGAAGTGGGCAATTAAGACTTGAGGCAGTACAATGTTATAAGTTGTGATAAACCATAAAACCAGTGTCTGTTAAATCCATTTTTTTTTAGCATTCAGCAGAGCTATGAATTTAAGTTCCCAGGCTTGTCTTGCAATGATATTGTGCAGGTTTCCTTTGGGATGAGTACTGAGGTCAGATATGGAGTGATTGTTTGCCCCTGGATGATAGGGTGTTTGTCTCTCTTTTCTGTGTGAGTTCGTCTGAGAGCATAGTGATTGTCTGGCTTAATCCACATAGTGTTGTCGCAGCATTTGATGCACTGGAGGAGGAACACCAGTGTCATAAACAGATGGTTAAGGGTTAATGTCTCTTTTACCTGTAAAGGGTTAAGAAGTTCAGTAACCTGGCTGACACCTAACCAGAGGACCAACAGGGGGACAAGATACATTCAGATCTTGGCGGAGGGAAGACTTTGTTTGTGCTTTTTGTGTTGTTTGTTGTTCGCTCTTGGGGTTAAGAGGGACCAGACGTACACCCAGGCTTTCCCAATCTTTCTGAATCAGTCTTTCATGTTTCAAAATTGTAAGTAATAGCCAGGCAAGGCAGATTAGTCTTATGTTTGTTTTCTTAACTTGTAAATGTGTCTTTTTGCTGGAAGGATTTTTACCTCTGTTTGCTGTAACTTTTAATCTAAGGCTGGGGCGGGGGAGTCCCTCTCATCTATATGAATCTGAGTACCCTGTAAAGCGTTTTCCATCCTGATTTTACAGAGATAACTTTTACTTTTTTTTCTTTCTTTAATTAAAAGCTTTCTTTATAAGAACCTGATTGATCTTTCCTTGTTTTAAAATCCAAGGGATTGAGTCTGAACCCACCAGGGACTGGTGGGGGGAAAGGAGGGGGGATGGTTAATCCCTCCTTGTTTTAAGATCCAAGGAGTTTGGATCGGCGTGAAGCCTCTCAAGGCAACCCAGGGAGGGGAAAGTCTGGGGGGAAAAGGAGGGGGATGGTTAATTTCTCCTTGTTTTAAGACCCAAGGGGTTTGGGTCTGAGTTCCCCAGGGAAGGTTTTGGGGGAACAGAAAGTGTGCCAGACACTAAATTCTGGCTGGTGGCAGCGTACCAGATTTAAGCTAGTAATTAAGCTTAAAAGTGTTCATGCAGGTCCCCCCTTTTTGCACCCGACAGTTCAAAGTGGGGGAAAATCCTTGACAACCAGATCTTGTGATAGATGTGTAGGACCCATTCACCTTGAAAGGTGTGTTGTGGGTACTGATCAATGCAGCAATAGAGATGTATCTTCAGATTTTGGATCTCCCATTCTTGAGAAGTTTTTGATGTTCCCCTACCTCATCCAAGCCAAGTCTTTAAGCCACATGGACCACTACATTCTGATGAAGTCAGATTTCTTCTAGCTGCTTGTCTTACTGTGATAGGACACCATTTACCAACTATGCCAGCATTGTCTCATGAAGTAGCAGAAGCCAAGTCACCGTCAATGTTTAAGGCTTGCTTTCCCAGCCCCTGATGCTGAGGATCCCACTGAACTTTCAAACACTGACTCCGTAGGTCTTTTGAAAAGTCTCAAGTCAGTGTGTCCTCGTACGTCACTGTCATGAGATCTAGACACCTTCTTCTGGTTTGGCAACAAAAGGGTTAATAGAGAAACACCCTGCCTACTCAGCCAGAGCTGATTGGCAGCCCCACAGCAGCTATGAGGAGGAGAAGAGGTGTGTAAGGCAAGAGGACAGGGTAGCTACCAGAGAGGTAGAGGGATGGTAAAGGGAAGCTCCTGCCAGCACAACAGGTGAGAAGTTGCCAGAGATGCCAACATTCCAGAGAAACAGAACAAGAAGCAGAAAGCAGCTCAAATGGACATGAGAGGCAAGACTTACACAAGAAAAACCTAGACTGGTGTGCGGTGAGTCAGATGAGCCCAGTGTCCTCATAGCTCTAGTACCTTTCATATTCAGGAGGAAGTTATTGAAGCTGTCCCATGAAACAATGGATGGACACCTGGGCTGTGTGAAGGGGAAAAAAAACCCTTTCCTGTTGCCTTAGTACCTTTGGCCATACATCCACAAGAAAGACTGTTCTGCATCCTTGTCCTGGTTGCCAATTAGTGGCCAATGGGGACAGCTGCACCCACTTGGGGATGGAGGACAAAAGGGGTAAGTACTGACTTAAGAGCAGGGGTGTGCCCCCCCAATAACTGAGGGATACAGAACTCCTCTGACCATGCAGCTGCAGCAGGGGCACAGAACATTCAACCTCCAAAAGCAGTCAAATTTGAATTCCCTAACACAGCCCTGCTGAAGAGGTAGGAATAGATCTAGAAGGCCCAAAAGAAAAAAGTTCCACTTGATATCAATAATTCTGATATGATTGACTATGCCACCTATTATCCAGGGGCCATTCCCCTTCAAACCACTATGGACCAAGTGACAGCATCTGAATTATTAAAGATATTTGCAAGACCAGTGCTACCTAGTGAGCTCTTAAGTTATCAGGGTACAAACTTTGCCTCCAGACTGATGAAGAAAGAATGTGACTACACTGACGTGCATCAGTCCTTAATTTGCAGTATCACATACACACTGCTGACCTAATCAAGAAGTTTAAAACAAATCCTGAAGGCTAACCACAACCACTGGAAGTGGCTTCCTGTTTGTAATACAAGAAGCCCTGAATGCCGTGATGGGTTTCTCCCCCTTTGATCTCCCTCTATGGTCATCAACCGAGGGGTGAGCTCAGTCTGGTGAAGATGGCCTGTTCCACCCAGCCCTATGTGGTGATGTATGTACTACAACCAAGGAACAGCTTGAAGGCTTTACATGACTTTGCACAGCAGAACCTACAAACAAGGGGACCAGACTAAGAGTTCAAGCTCAGTGACCGGGGTTTTAGTGCTGTTACCCACCTCATAATTTTAAGTTATTGGCAAAGTGTCAAGGCTTGTCTCAGCTTGATGAATTATGGAGATTCATCAGCCAGATCAGAAGTCAAAAACACAAATCATGTCCATTTGTTAAAACCTGGGACAACCAGAGAAGAATTCTTATAGTCTTGTAGTCCTATGAACTAGGACTAATACAGCAATTACCAATGCCCCTTACGAGCTCAAAGATCCAACTGGGAATATTTGATCCCCAAGCAGAGATAGACCAAGATTCTTGTAAGCAAGTTCAAGGCCATTTTCTCAGAGGTTGACACAAACAGATCTGATGTTCTACTTCATCAAGTCTGAGCTAGGGAAGGTAGTGCAGGAACCCCTATGACACCTGTCCAAAAAGATGCAGACTCCAGTCGAAGAACTGGAAAAGTGAAAGCTGCAAGGGGGGCAGGGTGTCAAAGAATTTCAAAGCACCTGCCACAGCCCAGTAGTTCTGGTCCCCAAACCCAACCACTCAGACAGGATCTTCATACAGACTTCCATAGATTAAGTGAGATCTATGTTCAATGCCTACCCTATGCCATGTAGATGACCTCCTCCAGCTTCTGGGGCAAGTCTAGTATATAAGTATATTGGATTTGAATAAAGGATGTTGGCAAATTCTTTTGACAAGAGGATGTTGGGAGATGACCACCTTTTCTACACTTCAAGGAGTAGGAGTTTGAGAAATGCCCTTCAGCCTACATAGTGCAGCAACCACCTTCCAGCAGTTGATGGATAAGATCCTATGACCATATACTTTTCATAGTTGCCTTTTTTGATAATGTAGTAATCTTCAACCAAGACTGGGGGTCAAATGTAGAGGAAGAAATGGCAGTTCTACACTTCTTAAAAGCCACTAAGAAGATTGCAAACCTGGCCAAACATGCTATCAGGAAGGATACATGAAATCTAGGGTACCTCCTAGGAGATAATGTATGGTCAAACTCTTAATTGATAAGGTGCAGGCTCATCCTCATGACCAAAACACATATGAGATCCTTTAAGGCTTAGCCAGCTATTAATAGAAAATTCATAATTTGGCCATGGACCAAATGGTGCCCCAGGTGAAGAGCATCCTCCCCATTTGTTAAACTTTTGGATGCCTTATTTTTATTGCATTTGTAGCCCATTTCAGGTCTTTGATGCATTATTTGCATGCATGATTTATCCCTGTCATACAACATGATAAATTTGCATATGATGGGGGGAGGGATAGTTCAGTGGTTTGAGCATTATCCTGCTAAATCCAGGGTTGTGAGTTCAAACCTGACGGGGCCATTTAGGGAACTGGGGTAAAAAAAAAATCTGGCTGGGGATGGATCCTGCTTTGAGTAGGGGGTTGGACTAGATGACCTCCTGAGGTCCCTTCCAACCTGTATTCTATGATTTATTCATGTCATATGTAACCAAATAATTCATTTCTTCTAAGCTTATAGAAACTAGATCGTAACTGAGCTTTTCACTTCCTATACTGAGCTCCTAAAGGCTTCTTTGGGGGCATCTTATTTTTTATGGGGGAAAACAGACCAGATTAAGGAGAGCAAAAATCTGTGTTCTGTAGTCTTAGAAAGTCGAACATTAAGTGTTAATCATGACAAAAGTAGTAACAGTATTTCTTTTATATTGTTGTATAGATAAGGGTTTGATAGGTATGTCTCATTAAATATGTCCTTTATTAGTCACTACTTACACCTCTTCAAGAGCAGCAAAGAATCGTGTGGCACCTTATAGACTAACAAACGTTTTGGAGCATGAGCTTTCGTGGGTGAATACCCACTTCGTCAGATGCATGTCACCCATATTCACCCACGAAAGCTCATACTCCAAAACGTCTGTTAGTCTATAAGGTGCCACAGGATTCTTTGCTGCTTTTACAGATCCAGACTAACATGGCTACCCCTCTGATACTTGACCTCTTCAAGAGTTAATACACAAGGATACTTTCATGATTACACAACAAAACAAGGTTCACAATATCACAATTGTAAAAGCAGCAAAGAATCCTGTGGCACCTTATAGACTAACAGACGTTTTGGAGCATGAGCTTTCGTGGGTGAATACCCACTTCCTCAGATGCATGTAATGGAAATATCCAGGGGCAGGTATACATATGTGTGCTAGCAAGCAAGCTAGAGATAACGAGGTCAGTTCAATCAGGGAGGATGAGGCCCTGTTCTAGCAGTTGAGGTGTGAAAACCAAGAGAGGAGAAACTGGTTCTGTAATTGGCAAGCCATTCACAGTCTTTGTTCAATCCTGAGCTGATGGTGTCAAATTTGCAGATGAACTGAAGCTCAGCAGTTTCTCTTTGAAGTCTGGTCCTGAAGCTTTTTTGCTGCAGGATGGCCACCTTAAGGTCTGCTATAGTGTGGCCAGGGAGGTTGAAGTGCTCTCCTACAGGTTTTTGTATATTGCCATTCCTAGTGTCTGATTTGTGTCCATTTATCCTTTTCCTTAGAGACTGTCCAGTTTGGCCGATGTACATAGCAGAGGGGCATTGCTGGCATATGATGGCGTATATTACATTGGTGGATGTGCAGGTGAATGAACCAGTGATGGTGTGGCTGATCTGGTTAAGTCCTGTGATGGTGTCGCTGGTGTAGATATGTGGGCAGAGTTGGCATCGAGGTTTGTTGCATGGATTGGTTCCTGAGCTAGAGTTATTATGGTGTGGTGTGCAGTTACTGGTGAGAATATGTTTCAGGTTGGCAGGTTGTCTGTGGGCAAGGATTGGCCTGCCACCCAAGGCCTGTGAAAGTGTGGGATCATTGTCCAGGATGGGTTGTAGATCCTTGATGATGCGTTGGAGGGGTTTTAGCTGGGGGCTGTATGTGATGGCCAGTGGAGTCCTGTTGGTTTCTCTCTTGGGTTTGTCTTGCAGTAGGAGGCTTCTGGGTACACGTCTGGCTCTGTTGATCTGTTTCCTTATTTCCTCGTGTGGGTATTGTAGTTTTGAGAATGCTTGGTGGAGATTTTGTAGGTGTTGGTCTCTGTCTGAGGGGTCAGAGCAGATGCGGTTGTACCTCAGTGCTTGGCTGTAGACAATGGATCGTGTGATGTGCCCGGGATGGAAGCTGGAGGCATGAAGGTAGGCATAGCGGTCGGTGGGTTTTCGATATAGGGTGGTGTTAATGTGACCATCACTTATTTGCACCGTGGTGTCAAGAAAGTGGACCTCTCGTGTAGATTGGTCCAGGCTGAGGTTGATGGTGGGGTGGAAGCTGTTGAAATCATGGTGGAATTTTTCCAGAGTCTCCTTCCCATGGGTCCAGATGATGAAGATGTCATCAATGTAGCGTAGATAGAGAAGGGGTGTGAGTGGACGAGAGCTGAGGAAGCGTTGTTCCAGGTCGGCCATGAAGATATTGGCATATTGTGGGGCCATGCGGGTGCCCATAGCAGTGCCACTGATCTGGAGATATATATTGTCATCAAATTTGAAATAGTTGTGTGTAAGTATAAAGGCACAGAGCTCAGCAGCCAGTTGTGCTGTGGCATCATCAGGGATAGTGTTCCTGACAGCTTGTATTCCATCTGTGTGTGGGATGTTTGTGTAGAGAGCCTCTACATCCATGGTGGCTAGGATGGTGTTTTCTGGGAGGTCACCAATGCATTGTAGTTTCCTCAGGAAATCAGTGGTGTCGTGGAGATAGCTGGGAGTGCTGGTGGCATAGGGTCTGAGTAGAGAGTCCATATATCCAGACAGTCCTTCAGTGAGAGTGCCAATGCCCGAGATGATGGGGCATCCAGGATTGCCGGGTTTGTGGATCTTGGGTAGTAGATAGAATAACCCTGGTCGGGGCTCTAGGGGTATGTTGATTTCTTCTGGTGTAAGTGTAGGGAGTGTCCTGAGTAGATGCTGTAGTTTCTTAGTGTATTCCTCAGTGGGATCTGAGGGAAGTGGCCTGCAGAATTTGGTATTGGAGAGTTGTCTGGCTGCCTCCTTTTGATAGTCAGACCTGTTCATGATGACAACGGCACCTCCTTTATCAGCCTCTTTGATGATAATGTCAGGGTGGTTTCTGAGGCTGTGGATGGCATTGCGTTCTGCACGACTTAGGTTGTGAGGCAAGCGATGTTGTTGTTCCACGATTTCTGCCTGTGCACGCCGGCGGAAGCATTCAATGTATAGGTCCAGGCTGTCATTTCGACCCTCAGGAGGAGTCCATGTGGAGTTCTTTTTCTTGTGCTGTTGGTGGGAGGGCACCCGTGTATCAGTGCACTGTTCAGTGTTGTCCTGGAAGTATTCTTTGAGTCGGAGACGGCGAAAGTAGGCTTCCAGATCGCCACAGAACTGTATCATGTTGGTGGGGCTGGCAGGGCAGAAAGAGAGTCCCCGAGATAGGACAGACTTTTCTTCTGGGCTGAGTGTGTAGTTGGATAGATTGACGATATTGCTGGGTGGGTTAGGGGTACCACTGTTGTGGCCCCATGTGGCAGGTAGGAGTTTAGACAGCTTACAGTCCTTTTTCCTTTGAAGAGAGGTGAAGTGAGTAATGTAGATCTCCTGTCTTATTCTAGTGAAGTCCGTTTGTATAGAAGTTTGGTTATTAATGAGAGTCTCCAGGTTGGAGAGCTCTTTTTTGATGTTTTCCTGTTTGCTGTATAGGATGCTGATCAGGTGGTTCCTCAGTTTTTTTGATAGAGTATGACATAATCTCTCACTGTGGTCTGTGTAGTATGTAGATAGCAGTGGATTTTTTACCTTTAGTCCATTTGGTATGATGTCCATCCGTTTGCATTTGGAAAGGAAGATGATATCTGTCTGTATTTGTGCAAGTTTCTTCATGAGGTTGATGGATTTCCATTCCATACGGCTAAATGCAGTGCCTTGCATGGTGTCAAGTATCAGAGGGTAGCCGTGTTAGTCTGGATCTGTAAAAGCAGCAAAGAATCCTGTGGCACCTTATAGACTAACAGACGTTTTGGAGCATGAGCTTTCGTGGGTGAATACCCACTTCCTCAGATGCATGTAATGGAAATATCCAGGGGCAGGTATATATATGTGTGCTAGCAAGCAAGCTAGAGATAACGAGGTCAGTTCAATCAGGGAGGATGAGGCCCTGTTCTAGCAGTTGAGGTGTGAAAACCAAGAGAGGAGAAACTGGTTCTGTAATTGGCAAGCCATTCACAGTCTTTGTTCAATCCTGAGCTGATGGTGTCAAATTTGCAGATGAACTGAAGCTCAGCAGTTTCTCTTTGAAGTCTGGTCCTGAAGTTCTTTTGCTGCAGGATGGCCACCTTAAGGTCTCTCACATGGGCAAGTCACACGTCCATGCATTTCTCAGTTCTCTACAGGACATTCCCAGGAAAGCTCAGATGTGGAGTGGCGTATATCAAGGTCCATTGTTAGCCAAGTACTCCCAATTAGTTGAATCACCCCTTCACACTATGTTAACCAAATCTGCCTTAGGTGCTTTCTACAGCAAACACTTTAAATGCAAGCATAGAGCCAACGCTCATAACTGTAGATATAAAAATGATACATGCATATGAATAGGATGAATACATGCAGAAGAACATAACCTTTGCAAAGATATGTTACATGGCATATCTAGCATAAAACATATTCCAGTTATGTCATATTTACACTCATAAGCATATTTCTATAAAGCATTATGGGGTGCAATGTCATAGCAGGATCCTTTGTAGGCAAGCCTGGAGGACCCACATTTACTGCTCTTTGCCTGGAAGGGGGTGTGGGAGGATGGCAAGGGGTTTCAAAGGGCCTGGTACACTCTCTCACACTAGGTTATAGACATGGTGTTATCAGAGCACCTTGGGGACTATGAACTCTAAGAAGACAGTCTGGGGAATGTTCTGGGGGAGAGGGATTGCATCTCAGCTGTTCAGATTTATTGTACACATGGGTGTTCAAATAACTGTATACGTGTGTATATGCATATTTTATTATAGGTAGTGCAGATAGCAATACACATAGTTAAGGCTGCCTGACATGTTCCATTATATTCCCTTATAACTAGTTGCTTATAACTAGGGCCCTACCAAATTCACAGTCCATTTTGATCAATTTCCAAGCTAGAGGGTTTTTTAATTGGTCAATATCATCTTTTCAGCTGTTTACATCTGAAATTTCACAGTGTTGTAACCCTGGGGGTCTCAACGCACAAGGTACCCAGAAGTGGGTCTGATCTCCTTCCTTCCCACCTCCGGCCCCCAAGCTGCCATGCAAGGGAAGGACAAGTCCTGTCCCTCAACAGCCCAGTAGGGACTTGCAGCTAGGAGCCCCTTGGTTGCAGCGCTTCCAGCAGAAAGGGGAAGATCAGAATGCAGGAGGAAGGGCTTATTTCATGGCCCAGGACACATTTTTCATGGTCATGAAATTGGTAGGACCCTACTTATAACTTTGCCAAACTTAGATAATTTGAACTGGAATTTTTTATGCCAAGTGTATGTCACGGGCTGATTTCTTTTTTCTTTTTTTTAAAGTTTCAACTAAAGTGGTTCAGACATTTCTGAGAAGGAAGCTAAGGAAAAGTATATTGTTCTGTCCATATTAAAAAGATTCTTACAACCATTTTGTTGAGAAACACTTGCACCTCTGTGTTTTGATACAGGGACTTGAAATTTGGCAGGGAGTCACTCTGGTGCCAGGAATATGCCTTTTGCATCTCTATGAAAAACTACCCAAATTTGTAATATGCCCAAGTTATAAGTCTCTGAAAAAAAAGTTTTTTGCACATTCTCAGTAGAGGCTTGTTACAGTTTGGCAACTTATTTTGTTATCTCTGTTAGCTCAAGTGGCAGAGGTCTGTGTAGTAGAATTAAAGGATCCAACCCTGCTGATGCCAATGTTGATAAGATACCATCTAATGGACTAGAACTCCTATGGAAAATATGATATGTGATAATGTAATTAAAGACTTTATCATAATGCATAAACACAAGAAGGCTGAGTTAAGGTTATATGGGCATCCTTAATACTAGCATTTCCTAATATTTGAGTGCTTGACTTTGAAACTTAATGTTCTTCTAAAATAGTTTTTTCTATGTAATATTATATATTAACAGTATATCATCTGTATATATATTATTAACTCTATATCTAGATAGATAGATAAGTATGTTCTGGGGCCTGAAGCTTCAGAGAAAGGACCTCCCTGTCCCATTTATTGGTCAACCAGGGAAGTGTGGCTACAGAGCATTTTGTTTGCATAAGCTTCATACCCAAAACTCATCCCATGACACTTTGTGAGCCACCATTACTGTACACAAACCCAGAATTGACTGGGTAGTGGAACTAAACTAAGAAAAGAGCCCTTATCTTGTTAGAAGGACTCTGCTTAAATGGCTTGATTCCCTCCACTGTTCTATTTGGGAAGTGAACTCTGCTGAGGCCCCTCCTATACAGCTACAAAATAAAACTGAAATCATTATAGCTGGTTAGGAGGTAAAGCCTCAAGACAGGCCCAGGCAACACTTCCCAAGGGACTGGAGCAAGGCCTACTCAAGGGCATCTCAGGACTCTGGGACAATGCTACCTACTGACCCCAAACTGAGGCAGGAGTTATCAGATAAGGAAGGAGGAAATGATGTAGTAAGGGACATTTGCCTATTGGACTTCAAACTAGTGAGAGAGGAACCAAGTTAGTGGACTTCTTATTAAGGAGGAGTGTTTTATTATTCATAGAGATAGATTGCTGCTGTGTTTTCCCAAGTTGATGCTGTGATCCCTTTTCCCCTAATCAGCTTTTCCTTGTTTCATACAGATTCAGTGCTTGTGCATGGGGACGTATTTCCTATTACAAGCACCCAGGGAAGTAATCACAGATTACTGGGGCCTTGAGCTGGGGCCCTGAGCTGATGGTGTTTGTTAGTTACAAGAATTTGAACTCAGCCTTTGTTGCTGACTACAATACCTGGGAGAATGGCTACATCCATGTATTAGAAGAAACATTTCAGGTTTTCTCTTACTCCCAAGTGATGCCTAGCTTTGTGTATTACATAATCTTGAAACTCACCAATTTACATACTTAATTATTCTTCTGCATCCTTTCCTTGTTAGCATGCATAAAAAAACTGACCCACTTGGAGAACCTTATTGTTACTGTTTATGCATTTATTTATTAATTATTCAGATGTGTGACACATTGAGGAATAAAATATGTTTTGTAAAAAAGTTAGATTCGATTTTTGGAAAGAAATTACAAAATCCAGAAAATATGAGATTATGCTCTTTTTAAATTTTATATGTGTTCCTCATGTAAGTATGCACATCTATGGATGCACACCCACAGCATATATACGACATGCACACATTGTGTCTTTATCATCCTTATAGTATTAGGGCATGCAAAATAATAACCAGATCCGTTAAAGTACCAATGATGTCTCTATTGACAGACTTTTAAAAGAGCTCAGTGACCTTGATTAATTAGCCATGTAATAAACCAGAACTGAAAGCCTCTATTCCCACAAACCATAGCACAGCACCACTCCATCCCCCGCTTGTCAGAGGCTCTATGAATAGGAAGTCAGCAGACTCAATGCAAAGTGCAGCCACTTAGCCTTACAGCCGTTTTGAATATATGCAAAGATTAACAAAGAACTCTTCTTCCAACCACTGATTAAGAAACATTCTTTAAAACAAAAAGAACAAGTTTTGTAAATACTCGTAGTAGTGATTTCTCTTAGTTTACTGGCTGGTATAGTTTTAGAGGTACTGTCTTATACTTATATTTTTAAAAATATCCTCCTTGATACTTGTAGATCAGAAGGGAAAAAAACCCTTTAAGAGTTGTTTTTCTATCCCCTTCAGAAAAAAAAGTGCATGTAAATTAAGTATCTACTGTATTTATTTTTTCATTTCCTTCAGATTTTTTGAGATATGGATTATCTTAATTAGTTAATTATTAATATGTATTATTTACATATTACATGTTTTGTTGCCATACTGGAAAACTCATTGTCAAGCGTAAATCATGCTTAACACAAACTGTTATAAAACAATCTGTTTAAAAATTCAACCTGCTGTTCTCTGAGAGGGAGCAAAAAAAATTTTCAGAAATATACAATATGGAGTGGATGCTTAGTTCTTTCAGGGGAGGGAATGAAGGTAAAGAGAAGAATTTAACAGATTCTTTGGTTCTGTTTTTAAATATTCGACCAAAATTTTTAGAAATAAAACAAAATGCCTGTTTAAGTATGAACGAGTCATTGCTGTTTTAAAGTCTTCTAAGCACAAGTTCATAACGAGCACATCCACTATTTGCAACACAAACACTGAGTTAATATTTTGTGCATTTACAGTACTTTAATTGCCATACAATGTATGTTTTCTTCAGTAAACTTCCCTGAAGCACATGAATACTGTATTTTGTTGGCATTTCATTCAATGCTGGTATTAAACAGCAAAAACAAACAAATATCTCTTGAGTGGCTAATGTCACTTTTAATGTAGATGCTTCCATTATCATATGGGACACTGAATGGAATTTTACACCAAGAACACCATCAAAATTAGAATTTTCTTTATTTGATCTTGTTTCCCACCTCTTCTTAATTTTTAAACTAACAGCAATATTTATTCTCTGTATTCCTGTACAAGAAAACAAATGGCTAGCATTCTAATTTTAATGTCTATAAATCTACTCACCCATTTGGGATTATTCTTGCTGCAATCAATCAATTGCACTCAGTATCTCAGATCACAGTAAATATGTATGAACAGAGAGCCAGATACTGCCTTCCATTTCATTGGTGTATGTCAGAGAGACAGTTTCAGAATCTCAGGCACAATAATTCCATTGCAGTATATGGAGTTCTAAACAAGTCACAGTGGTGTAACCAAAAGCCAAATATGACCTAGATATTCTTAATGACCCAATCCAAACAGAAAACAAGAATGCATTTTGGCAAAGCATATTTGCTAACTCATTCCATTTGTATTTTCTAGGGGGATCAGGAAGATCTTCAGCGTACATATAGTCCCCCCCCCAAATTTGATTTTTTTTCACATTTTTTTAATTGCAGAAATAAGCTCTGATCCGTAAAGACTTACATATGTGATTATTACCCACTTAGGCATGCGAGTAATTCCATTGACTTTAATGGGTCGAAAATTAAGCATACGCATAAATATTTCAGGATTGGATCCTTAGATTGGACTATCTTGCTAGGCTTTTCATATCCCTCTAAAGTATATGGCATTACAAGGGACCACTATAAAGACCTAGTTACAAAAAAAAACACAAACAAGCAAAATGCAACAGGGTCTCCTGTGGCACCTTTAAGAGTAACATCTGTTAGTCTTAAAGGTGCCACAGGACTCTCTGTTGCTTTTTACAGATCCAGACTAACACGGCTACCCCTCTGATACTTGACAAACAAGCAAGTAAACAAAAATAAAACCCAAGGGACTGTAAATTAATAGGATGCCAAGTCAATGGGATTTCTCACAGTAGTAAAGTTAAGCATGTGCATTAATTATTGCAAGATTGGGGCCTTAAGCCCACATTTTTAGAAGGTAGCTAGGCATTGTGGTGCTCAGCAGTGTAACACCTAACTGATTTAGGAGCCTAAAGCCTTGTCTCCACTTGGGACAGCAAGTAGGGTACATGTAACTACCTGTCACAGTGAAAGGTAGGCTGCATTCATACTCACCGCAGTGTGTAGCTACATGCACCAGTGAAAGGCTCTGGCGGCAGGGAAAGCACTGCTGGAGCCTTTCCCCACTGCTTACCCTCTGCCAGTCCCTTTGCTGCTGCCGGAGCCTTTCACTGCAGTGAGGAAAGGCTCTGGCAGAGGGTAGGCAGCAGGACACTAGACTGCTAAAAATAGCAGTGTAGACATGGGAGGCACCTTGGGTATGTACAGTCACGTAAGGTATACACCCGAGAAGTCCAGGGCACTCAGCTCTACTCACTCAAGCCACACCACACTTTCTACACTGCTGTCTATACCCATGCTAGCCAGGGTGCAGTGTCTCTACTCTACACACTGCCATGAGTGTTGATGTACCAATAGACTCAGGAACCTAAATCCCATTGGCTGTCAATGGGATTTAGTTTCTTACATGCCTAAACCCTTTTGAAAATGAGATGTAAACATCTAAATCAGTGAGGCATTGCAAAGTTGAGCACAACAATGCCTAAATACCTTTTAAAACCTGGGCCATATCTGTTTAGGATTTTATCATATACTAAAATGTGGTTTGTTAAGTAACACCCAGCCTAAAAATCTTCAAATAAATTCTGATCTCCTATGATAGGCCCAGATCCTGCAATTCACTTCACCTTTGTGAAACCCCGTTGAAGCCAAAGGCAGTCTGCGTAGGCAGCCCCACACCATTATTTCCAGTGCTGGGGCCTTATAGGAGATGCGAGAAGTTAGTACGATATATCACTTGAGAAATCCAGGGAATGCATACTTTGGAGTAACCTAACTTGCCATTGGATGTCACCATTGCTGCATCAAAATATATCTAAGAGCATATTTTCCTGGTTAGAAATAATGTGTGCCCCGAAAGATAAAAGTTTGGAAATGTCAGAGTGAAGTAAATCTCTCCTCTGATTTTCAGCTTCTGGAAGATTTTTAGTTGCTAAGGATGGAGGATAACGCCCTCCGCTGGCTAAGCCTCCACTTTTCATCAATCATCAGACACTGAAGAGAAATCACTTTGAACACTGAGGCGGGGAGCTAGAGGCAATTACTTGTGATTGATAGCACTAAATATGAAACCGCATGTACCTCATCCATGAAGCATGGAATCAGAGGCATATTGTTAGTGGGGGAGATGAATGGAACTTGAGATAACCTTGGCAAATTAGGCATATGTTAGCATTAAGCTTTGTCAGTAAGCAGGCTATAAATTACAGACATATTGTAACTCCATAAACTCATCTAATGAATTGAATGACAGTGGTAATTTAATGCAGAATGTAACAGTTTAACCCTTTTAAGAATTTAGCTGCATTTCTGTATTATGCAACAAGCCAAATTATATTAAAAGGTTGGTGTTTAATATACTATAAGATTCCACAATCATAAAAGGGAAATGATTACTTCACATTTCAGGTACATTTTAACAAACAGTTAACCTGAGAATTACTTATGAGTTAATTAAAAAGTAATGGAATAACTGGGGGGGAGGAGGTCTTCTATATTCTCTTAGTTTTGTCATTATTTTTCTGTATGATCCAGCTAAATATACTTAAGCAATAAGGCACAGCATGCAGTGCATTTCTGAACTATTACTGAACACCTCGGGTGGTGGTATGCAGTGCAAGGCTAAAGGCCGAGTGACTTTAATCACAAGAGAAGTGCAATAATACCTTCAAAATGCATGGCCTGCAGTGTTTTATTGCTATTATGAAATGCAATTTATAAATAAAAATAAGGGGAACAAAGTCAGGCTCATGCATTTACTGGTGTTATTGACAGAATTATGGCACCCGTGACAGCTAATCCAGGATTCGGAAGCCGTCTGCTAATTTACAGTATATTTCAGTCAGTTACAGCAGAAATCACAGACAAATCAATGGGAGAAAAAGTTTTAAAACCCAAATAGGAAAATTAAATGGAATGTCATTATTTCAAATGTGTGTTGACATACTAAAAAGTATATTTGTTCTTATTCAGATGGAAGTAATTCAAAAAACAGTGGCAATAGGTATAATTATTATACAACCAGTACAGTTATTTGCACTTAATGTTACTAAACTAATAATTTAACAAATAAATTATTACCACTTAATTTTAGGAAAGCACACTCTTACATAATCCTTTATTACAGTTGTTAGCAGAAGACACTGGTTTTGATACTTACATTACAGAGTACAATGTGAAGTATAATATATTGACCTTTTAGTATAATGCACTACCTCTATGGTAATAAATGATAAGCACGTACTGTAATTCTAAATAGGCATTCTTTCTGCATTTACCTAAACTGATATAAAATTTAGCATCCCACTTTTGTGACTTGTTCACCTTAATACACAGCATTCACTTCAAACTGACTTTTCAAGTGAAATGAACCACAGCGTTTGTTCAAATGGAAATTGAAGACAGAAATCAGGGGCTCAATCCTGTGAGATGCAACGCCAAGACAGGGCCTCAGCAGAGGGGACAGGTACATATGAAATCATTAACATTCGGTACATTTTTAAAATTAAGTAAATAAGCATTACTTCAGCTTTCAAAATGTAACAATTACCAATCGGGATCAACATCCAGGGATTGGGCATGAGGCTGAACATTTCCAGAGCAATGGGCAAGGGTGAAGATTTGTGTTACAGCATTTGAGATTGAGTGGAAGGGGGTGTGCTGAGGAAAGGAGGTTGCAGTAGTCAAAGTGAGAGATGATTAGGACTGAGACTGGGTTTATAGATGTGGAAATGTGGAAGAAATGGCACATTTTTTAGATCTTATAGAAGAAAAATGGCAGGATTGAGTGATAGCTAGATGTGGGGGAAGGAGAGAGAGGGGTCCATTTTTAAAAAAGTTTCCTGTGGTACTCATCACTGAGTATCTGAGCCCTTCTCACACACACTACAGAATGTTATCCTTAAAACAGTCCGATGAAGCAGGGATGTATTATTAACACAATTATTACACTACACTATAAGGATAATTACCTACTGGAACTGGTTACAAAGGGTGGTTGTGAGATCCCCCTCACTGGAGGTTTTTAAGAACATGTTAGACAAAAATCTGTCAGGGACAGTCTAGGTTTACTTGCGCTCTGTAAGCTGGTACCTGCCATACCAGTGTCTGAAGAGAAATAGCTGGTGGCTGTGCTGTGATGCAGACTATAAAAGGGGAAATATTTTTTTCTTGCCACAGACAAAAAAATAATATGCTCTTTCATCCAATATATTTTGAATGGAAGTCGGAAGGACGTGGTCAGCTTTAGCAATTACTTCCTTTTCTTCTGTCGGTATTGCCTTTTAACCCATACCTTTGTTGCTACACTAAGGCTTGAGGGAAACAAATTCATTCTCTCTGCAATACAATTTTCTTCCAGCAGGAGAAGGCAGATATTCAGTGGCTCAAATAATAGTACATGAACTGCGTATCTGCATATTTATTGGTGTTCAGGGGTACCATTGGCATGAGGGTGGTACTGCTGAAGACGTAGTGTTGGACAAGATAAAGTACTAAGACATTTTAGTTATTAAAAAAAATCTGAGAAGTATAACTGAATGAGGTAAAGATGCTTTATGTATATAGTGAAAGACCTTAAAGCAACAGAATGCAGGAAATCAGTATAATTCTTCTAGGAGGGGCAGAATAGGAGAAAGGAATTTACCCAGAAAAATATTCAGTTTTCCAACACAAAGAGCAAATAATACTTTGCCCAAGATGGTGTGAACTTCTCTCAGAAAAGCATTAAAATCATCATTCAACAGTGACTGACCTTCCCTCCAGTACCACAGCAAAAACAGGACTTCAGCATCTGTATATTCTGTTGGCAGCCATGTTTTATTTGGTCAGGGAGTGTTTATGTGGCTAGAGAATTGTGGTTACTGAAAAGAAAAAAATTAGACTGCTGAGAAACAGCTGATGGAAGTGCAGTGACCCAGGCTAGGCTAGGCAATGCTGACTGTGAGGAGAGGCCGAGGCAAACCGAGACAAAAGGGATAATTTTGAAGTTTTAGAACTTGATACGGGAAGATACAAAATTGTAACAGATGCATAAATAGAGCATTGCCAAGTACTTACTACTTACAGTAATAAACTATAAGTTACCAAGACATTAACCTTTGTGAGCTGGTACACACTACTCTTCCCTACTTTGTGCTGTTAACACCAAATGCATCCTTGTGAACAAGAAAACAACAAATTACTCAACAGTATACCATGTCACTTCAGAAAAGAGTTCACTTTTCCTTTCTTTGACTGCAAGTCCAACTCTTCTCTTGCTGTCCTGTCCATTGCTTCTCTTTGGCTTGTAGTACCCCTTAGATGTTAGTGTTCCTGGGGCTCTTTTTAAGCGGGGTTTCTTCTTCTTCTTTAGTGGCCCTCACTTGACCATTAGGTGCTTTTGAACTGTATTCCTTCAACAGATGTTCAAACAGTCATTTTCTGTTCATTTACTTAGGTCCTTTGCGAGTAGGCGTCTCATTCTCTGGTTTCAGGATCTATTTTAATCTAACAGCTTTTCAATCAATTCTCTTTTTCAGCCCCACTCCCCCCGACTCTCTCTCTGGTACATCTATCGACTTTATTTTCCTCTACTTCCCCTCTTCAGTAGTGTCTGCTGACATACCCAGTCCTGTGTTTTTCTTCTCCTGACCTGAAACCTTTCCTATTTTCCATCTCACTCCCTACTTTTACTCTCCTGTTCTTTTAATGTATCACCTTATCTCCTACCCCAGCTCCACTTCATCTGCTAACTCAACATCTAGGTCCTTCTCCTTCCCTCCTTCTTCTCTAAAAGCCTTTTTTCCCAACAACCTCTCCTTCCAAGGTCATCCAAGCCCCTCCTCCAGCTCAAGCTACTCTCCCATTGGCTGTTCCCATCCCAGGATGGCATTTCATGCTGCTGCATCACAGCTGCAAGCCCTAATAGCACCTCAATAACTCACCACTGCAGCAGGGGTTAGTGCTGGGATCTGGGTTGCTATAGGAGACACAGCAACTTTCAGGAAAAGAGTGGCTTTAGGAAACAACCTGGTCATGCTGAACCAAGCATATTAAGTGCTATAAGCCCTGAAGCTGATAGCTAAGTATTTAAAGGAACACTGAAAATTACTGTTGGGTCATAAAGGAAATGTCTCATCACAGCTATACTACTTCAAGAATACATATTTATAAACCATACTAATCCACTGTGGCTTTTTGTCCCCCTTTGTAGTGGATAGACTACATGAAGTGGTTCATGAGTCTGTTACCACCTCTAAGGCCTTGTCTTCACTGCACTGTTAGCTTGAGTTAAAATTTGAGTGTTCCCCTAACCCAACTCCTGGCCCCCCTGCTCCCACAAATCTCAAGCTCAAGTGAAGCAGCGCTTTAAACCCCAGCTAGCTGGCCTGTCATTGGTAGAGGCTGAAGCTTGAGTGTTCCTAAATCTTGAGCTAGTCATGCATTAGGGGTGCAGCTACCAGCTACCCCTGAGTCAGTACAACCAATTAGCTGCTAATCCAATTATTGTTCTAAAACTATCAAATCACTCTGTGCAGCAGGAGTGTTATGTCACTGTGTGGCCACTCTCATTTGAACTAGGCTAGCTCAAGCGGAGTAACTCCAGCTAGTGGTTGCAGTGAAGACAAGCCCCAAGTTAATGGAGCAACCATTTAAATGGAGCAGTAGAGGCATATGTTTTTAGATTCAAATGCCATGGGTTAAATCACCACAGACCTCCCATCTAGGGATGTCATTACATTTATATGCTAGTGATTCTCAAGGTGTTGTTCAGCAGTCGCTTTTAAAAAAAATAAATCAGAAACCAGCCTATTTCTTAGTGTCTCTCTCCAGTTTTTTGATATATTAAATTATGATTGATCTTAAATGTGAAACGGTCAGCTTCAAAAGCACTGAATACTTCACCCTGTGCTGCACGATGAAATTTAAAATCAACTACGTGTTACAGCATTCCGAGCTCATCTGAAACAGCACAAAGGGCTCTGACATCAGAGGCACAAAGAATTCTGGGATCAGGCATCACAGGAGAAAAGAGTGGGTGTTTTATGAGTCTATCCTAAAGTCACCCTCTCAGAGCATCCCCTTCTGACCTGGGTGGCCCTGAAGGAACCCCACCCTCAGTTTCCCCTGCTCAAGAGCATTTCTCCACCACTCTCATAGGCTAGCAACACCCATGTCATGGGGTGATTAATGAATAAGGGTATCTCAGCTCACAACGTAGAGTCCAGTGCTAGAGCCCAAAGGTTTAGACTTCACCAACTTCTGTGACTCCATACTCTTCATCAGCCTCAATCATCCTTCATGCTGGAGCATGCTCAGATGCCACCCCAAAGTCCTCTACTGGACTTCAAAAGCTCAAGCAAAGCACTAGCGCAAACAATGGCCACCTGTCCTGGGCTTAATGAAAGTGTCATATCCCTCCTGGGCTTTTCCCCAGCCCCTTGTACTGGACTGTGGCATGCCCCTAGGCCTTCCTCTTGTTCCAGAGGCCCCGACCCCCAGGTCTCCCAGCTTCTGGCCTGTCTCACAGGTAGCAGCCGCAGAACTTTTTTCTCTCTACAGCTTTGCTCTCAGGCACTAAGCACTCCAGAGCTGATCTCTCTGCCCCTTTTCTGACTCACCCAGCCTCCTTCTCTCTAGGGTCCAACTGCCCTCTCTTAAACCCAACTGAGGGCCAGCTGACTAGTCACAAGTACACTGGCCTTTTCCCTCTTAAAGGGCCATTTTTCACAGAAAGAAAACTCCACAGTCCACTTCGCCCATCCCCCTCAGGGACCATTCAAGCCAGCACAGACATGTCCATACCGTCGCGTGTGTAACATTCCCTTGGTATCCACTCTATGTTCACATATACTTCAGAGGCCCTCCATACTTGAAACTCACACAGTATGCATGTGTGGAGAGGATTATGCCAAGTACACAGTTTTCTATCTTCTAGCGAGCAATGTTCTCGTTCTAAAATAATGCATGTTTATGTAGCATTGTGAGTTCTAACTTACACATCTAATGCTTAAACACATAAATAATGGCATGACATGTGGTTTCAAAGCTTTTGGTACTTATGTGACCTCTGAATAAAATTGGTGCTTGAGGCTTCATTCCAGAAAAGATTGCAGTGACCTTCACCTTTCCATTTTTCTAATGGTTTCTTCACTACAAAGACAAATTGAATGACTAGCTCAGCCATCTGTAAGATTTAGAATTAAATTTGCCTAGTGCAAATCAATAGAATGGAAATCAAAACTAAAACCCTGAGGTTATTTTTGCAGTACTCTGTGTAATGCAACTTTGCATTTAACCACTGTACTAAATGGTGACTCCATAACTAAGTCACTCACTCAATGCATGTTTTACATACTTTAACCAAGCTGTTTTGATCAACAATGATTAATGACCACATCTATTACAAATGACTTAGTAAAGTTATGCCTATTCAAGCCTGAGAACTTGTTAGGCCTCTAAGTTAGAAAAATTATTTCAGATGGGTATCAAACAATCCTTTAAAACAGATCGTCAGGGTGAATTTTGCGTCTCCTGTATAAAATTCCCGAGTTCTAGTTTTAGTCAGGTTAAGTACATGGAGACTGAAGAATGAAATACATCCCTCAACACCACCACGATTCAAAGCTGCCAAAAGTGTGTTCCACTACTCCGTACCACTTATGTGTGGAATTAGGGCCACTGTATCTATGCAACTGCAGATTCTGTGGCTTTGTCCTGACTCCTTCCATCTCTCCAATGCCATTCTCCATAATAGCTGACACAAGATGTTGAAAACATTCTTCTCTTCTCCATAGCAAACAAGGGGTATGGAGGTCACCCAGAACAAAATCTCCACTCCCACTGCACTGCTGGAGCTAGTGATGCAAAAGGCCAGTTCTGCACCAGAATTTCACAGTCATTAATTAGACTTCAGTCTCAGTAATAATATGTTATTTTCCTCAGTGTGTGTGCTGAAATTTTGGATCGGTTTATCACTGCGCTGCTCTGCTCCTTGTGTATTACTCATTTGGCTGGATTTTCCCAGTATCAGAGAGTCCCAGTGAGCATAGATCTAACATAACTTGCTCTTACATCACTGCAACTCCTTATACAAGGGAAGGGGAGGAGTGTGAATGAGAAGCAGCTTAAAATGCTGCATTTCCAGGGACCTTGTTTGCTGTACAGGGGAATTTCTTGCACATCTTAGGTAGGCTGTCATGGAGCATGACATTGGGGTGCTGAAAGGGGCCAGGAGGATGCCACAGAATTTGCAATTATGCAGATTCAGTGGCCTTATTCTAAGCTGAAAGATGGTCCATCGGGGAATGTTGAAAGCTAGTGCAGATTAAAGGAACTCATAGGGTGCTCTAACCTGCCCTGGGTAAGAGGCTGGGCAGAGAACTGAGGAGCTGTAACTGGCTCCCTACCAGTCCCCTGCCTCTACTTTACCAAGCATAAATGTGGCCAAGCAGTGAAACATCGACAGTGACCTATTGGAACCAAATGTTTGAATTAAGATGAACAAACATTTTTATTGTTTACAGTGTTAGGGTAGCTCATTTTGGCCCCAGGATATTGGAGCAGTGTGGAACAGCCCTGAAGAAGAGCTCTGTGTAAGACACGATTTCCCTTTACAGAAACCATGTTGACTTTTGCCCAACAATTTATGTTCTTCTATGTGTCTGACAATTTTATTCTTTACTATTGTTTTGACTAATTTGCCTGGTATCAACCTTAGACTTACCGGTCTGTGATTGCCGGGATCACCTCTAGAGCCCTTTTAAAATATTGGCATTATATTAGCTATATTCCAGTCGCTGGGTACAGAGGCCAATTTAAAGGACAGGTTACAAACTCTAGTTAATAGCTCCGCAACTGTGTTTCTTAATTTGGGGTATACATTTAAGTTGGGCCTCTATTATGGTGTCTTTAAAAAGAGCCCATGCAGCTTGCAGAAATTTCACTTTAGTCACTGTACCTTTTAATTTCTGTTTAACTAACCTCCTCATTTTTGCATAGTTCCCCTTTTTGAAATTAAATGCCACAGTGTTGGGCTGTTGAGATGTTCTTCCCACCACAAGGATGTTAAATGTTGTTATATTATGGTTACTGTTTCCAAGCAGTCCTGTTATAGTTACCTCTTGGCCCAGCTCCTGCGCTCCACTCAGGATTAAATCTAGAGTTGCCTTTCCCCTTGTGGGTTCCCATACCAGCTGCTCCAGGAAGCAATCATTTAAAGTATCGAGAAATTTTGTCTGTGCATTTCGTCCTGAGGTGACATGTTCCCAGTCAATATGGGGATAATTGAAATCCCCCACTATTATTGAGTTCTTAATTTTGATAGCCTCTCTAACTTCCCTTAGCATTTCACCATCACTATCACTGTCCTGGTCAGGTGGTCGATAATAGATCCCTAATGTTATATTCTTATTACAGCATGAAATTACTATCCATAGAGATTCTATGGAACATGTGGATTCACTTAAGATTTTTACTTCATTTGATTCTACATTTTCTTTCACATATCGTGCCACTCCCTCCCCTGCACAATCTGTTCTGTCCTTCCGATATATTTTGTACCCCAGAATGATTGTGTCCCATTGATTGTCCTCAGTCCATCAAGTTTCTGTGATGCCTATTATATCAATATCCTCCTTTATCATGAGGCACTCTAGTTCACCCATCTTATTATTTAGACTTCTAGCATTTGTGTACAAGCACTTTAAAAATGTGTCACTGTTCATTTGTCTGCCCTTTTCAGATGTGTCCGATTCTTTATGTGAATGTTTATCATCTGATCTGGCCCTTACATATTCCTCTTCCATCCTCTGCTCCCGACTATAACCTAGAGAATCTCTATCAATAGACTCTCCTCTAAGAGAAGTCTCTGTCCGATCCATATGCTCCTCTGTAGCCGTCGGCTTTCCCCCATCTCCTAGTTTAAAAACTGCTCTACAACCTTTTTAATGTTAAGTGCCAACAGTCTGGTTCCACTTTGGTTTAGGTGGAGCCCATCCTTCCTGTATAGGTTCCCCCTATTCCAAAAGTTTCCCCAATTCCTAATGAATCTAAAGTCCTCCTCTCTACACCATCCTCTCATCCACGCATTGAGACTCTGACGCTCTGCCTGCCTACCTAGCCCTGTGCGTAGAACTGGAAGCATTTCTGGGAATGCCACCACAGAGGTCCTGGATTTCAGTCTCTTCCCTAGCAGCCTAAATTTGGCTTCCAGGACATCTCTCTTACCCTTCCCTATGTCATTGGTACCTACATGTACCACGACCACTGGCTCCTCCCCAGCACTACACATAAGTCTATCCAGATGCCTTGAGAGATCCGCAACCTTCGCACCAGGCAGGTAAGTCACCATACGGTTCTCTCAGTCATCACAAACCCAGCTATCTATGTTTCTAATGATCGAATCTCCCATTACTAACACCTGCCTTTTCCTAGTGACTGAAGTTCCCTCCCCCGCAGAGGTAACCTCAGTGCAAGAGGCAACCCCAGCACCATCTGGAAGGAGGGTCCCAACTATGGGAAGGTTTCCCTCTGCTCCCGTTGACTGCTCTGCTTCCCTTGGCCTTTCATCCTCCTCAACAGCGCAGGGGCTGTCTGACCGGAGGTGGGACAATTCTACAGTGTCCCAGAAAGCCTCATCAGCATAGCTCTCTGCCTCCCTTAGCTCCTCCAGTTCCTCCACCCTGGCCTCCAAAGCATGTAAGCGGTCTCTGAGAGCCAGGAACTCCTTGCACCGAATGCACACATATGCCACCCACCTACAGAGCAGGTAATCATACAGTTCACTTAGCGCAATAAACTGGATAGCCTCCACTCTGCTGCTGGGCTTCTGCCTGCATGGTCTCCTAGTTAATGAAAGGGTTTTGTTTAAATCAAGAAGTTTTGAATGTAGTTTAGTTTATAGTTTTAAAGAACAGCAGAAGGCCCTTGCCCCCTTCCCACTCCCCTTCCAAACTCCCCTGCGAAACTTCTTGTTAGCAGCCCCTGGTCGCTTGCAAACTGCTTTATAAAGCCCTGGCCTTCTTGATAGCCCCGGCCAACTGACTAAGACTCAGCCAATTAACAGAGGCTTCTAGCTTTCAAACCTTCCTTTGAAGCTCACAGTTTCCAACCGCCAGCCACAGCACATGGTCCTTCAACCAACCAACCAGACAGACAGACAAACACATGCTCAGCACACAGCGAGTAACCCCCAAACACACACTACAGACAGTCACTTACCCCAAGGGTGCTGTATTTGCTCCTCCTTCACCTGGAGAACTCCCTTGCGAAACTCCCTGTTAGCAGTCCCTGTTTGCAAAGTGAGCCCCTGGTAGGTGTGCTCAGAGGCTACTGGATTGGGTCCCATTCAAAATACAGGTGCCGGAGGTGCCTACCTTATTACTTTAGCCTAGTGGTTAAAGGGCTCACCTGAAACATGGAAGGCCAAGGTTCACTTCCCCACCCCCTCTCTCCCTGATGGGGAGAAAGGATTTGAACAGGAATTTCCCACCACTCAGGAGCACATGCTAACCACTGAACTAGGGGATTTTCTGATGTGCCATTCCCTCAGTCTTTCCTATTGAAGCTTCTGCATTCTGAATAATGAAAGAGTGATGGGTACAGAGGGACTTGACCCTAGGTCTCCTACCTCCCAGGTGGATACCCTAACCACCAGCTATACAGTTATTCTCACTCTCTCTCTTTCTCTGGCCCAGTGACAGCTGCACCTTGGATAAATAGTTAAATAGAAGCTACTTAGGTGCCTAGGCAGCTCCCCACAGCATGCTAGCTTTTGTGGATTGCATTCTAAGGTGCCTGTCTCTCCCCATGCATTGCACAGGAATTTGTAGATTGGAGTGTTGTTCCTGTAATTTTCTAGGTGCCTAAAAGTTAGGTGTCATTTGACACTCAGGGTTGCAAAGCCTAAGTTCCTTTGTGGATCCAGGCCTTAAGACTTCCTGAGTGAAATCCTGGTCCCACTGAAGTCAATGGCAAGACTCCCATTTATAGGGTGACCAGATGTCCTGATTTTATAGGGACAGTCCCAATTTTTGGGTCTACACACACACACACACACACACACCGATTTTTCACATTTGCTGTCTGGTCACCCTACCCATTTACTTTAATGGGACCAAAATTTCACCCTCTGATTTCAGTAGGAACACAGTTAGGACAACACTGAGCACTACTGAAAATCCCACCTGTTTTGTAAAGTGCATTTTGGCTGTCTCCACTAAGAAAGATTTAGGATTAATTGGAGAAACGCTTTAGGCTAGGATCAAAGTGACGTGACAACTGTACTAATAATTAACACACCGTTTTTTATATCTTCAACGTGCTTTACAAACATTAAGACTGAACTACGGATGAAGTCAATGGCAAAACTCTCATTGACTTTACTTGGGCCTGAATTTCACCCTGTTTGAGGAAGCTTAAATACATGGTCTACCTGCCATAAATCCAAATCTAAACAGTGCTTTCAGCCTTTCACAAGCACTGAACTGTACCAGACTTACAGATACCCCCTTCCTAAAAGAAAGAAACTGGTTAAAAAGAGAACACTGTACAGCATCACAACCAATTCAAAGTATTTATTTTCAAGTGGACTAGTGAAAGATTATTATTATTATTTGTATTATCATAGTGCTTAGGAGATCTAGTCACAGATCAGGACCCCATTATGCCAGGTGCTGTACAAACAGAACAAAAACCATAATCTCTGTCTGCCCAAAATTACAATCTATGTTTAAGACAAGAGACAACAGATAGATCCAGCCAGACAGCCATTACAGAAAACAATGAGAACATATTGGTCAGCATGACAGAAAGTGATCTCAGCACACCAGGAACCTTGTTGTTTAAAATACTGGAAAAGAAAAGAAAGAAAGAAAGAAAAAGAAAAAGAAAAGCACACACAGCTAGTAGCTCTGGGTCCAATACTCATTAATTAAATTAGGGATTAGAGTTCTTGAAACAGTAGGTAAGGAATTAAGTACTAAACATTATCACACAACTAGGAATTAATTTGAAAGGAGAGAGTTCTAGGGAAAAGGGCTAATGTTTGTAAAGGGCTATATAAGTACATGCTATAATTTTTTTAATGTCCTCACTTCAGTAGACATCTTAATGACAGGTAAATAGCTATGAAAGATGGAACAGTGACAGCTTAGAAATGACTGAGATTCATAAAAAGGCAGTTTGAGTGTTTGTTTTGACTTTCTAAAAACTTTTCACATTGGTATCAAACTTCTTACCGACAATAATTCCCCATAATAAACAATAATTCTGATAACATGTTGTTGCCATTTGGGCCTGGGCAATTAGCCAAAATTTGGAGCCTTTCAGGGCTGTTTCCGTTACTATGAGAAATTGATGGTATGTCAGGTATAGTCTTATGTAATATTGTTTCTTTACGAAAAACATTCACAAAATCGGGTTTCCCTGACATAGTAGAAATGAACAACAGCAGGCAGTTTCCTTGCTCAGGCATCCAAGCTCTGGGCCCAAGAGGCAAAGCTAGTTAGAAAATTTCCAACCTGAGTGGTTTTACACCAGAAAATGTCAATTCTTCAAAGCAAAACAGTTCATGGGAACATGTTGTTTTCAGGACTCCTTCAAATAAACAAAGGTAGGGTTCAACCAGGCAGGTTTTGAAACTTACCATGCAGACTGTCCTGGGGCCAGGGACTGCAGAGTTTTGAGACTCCTGGGCCAGCTGAGTCCCTGGGCTGCCTAAGTCCCCCACTCTGACCAAATTCAGGACTGCTATTCACCCCTGAACAGTAGTGAAACTTACAAGGATCATGTTAATTTCAGTCAGCAGCTGCAGGAATGCCAGGGAGCATATTTTTTTTCAGAAATACCATGTTTCCTTGTTTTGGAAACAAAAACAATTAATTTACGTGTTTCCCAGGACATTTCAAAAATGAGTTTTTGCTCCAAATCAGAACAAAAACTAATTTTGAAATGTCAAATTTCCAGTGAAATAGGAATTTTGAGTTTCAATCACCTTTATTCATATCTGTCCTTCTGCTTCCTCTCAGGGTTGTACTACCAAATCTTCCTCCTGGCTTTTTTGCTTCTATCACATACAGTCTGCAATCAATGTCCTAGCCTCTGTACCTGTGACTAAAGAAACCCTTGTAATGTACCTGGGTTAGTTCTGGAGCCTACTGCCTTGGGTGGTTGCCACCACTGACTGCAACTGTTTTTACTTCATAAAGGATTTGTGATTGCACCTTCTGTGGACCCTGAAAGAGTGTATGTGGCACACTGGCTGGCTTTAACAAGGTCTAGGATAGTCTTTGGTTTCAACACTCACCTGATGGCAGCCATTAGCATCTTTTGGCATAACAATATAACTGTAGTAACAGCACATAGGTAATTATATGAGCCAGATATGGAAAATACATTGCATATTGTCTTTGAATTAATTGTCTGCCTCTAATTTGTTGCAGGTGTTTATCTCATAGTCCTGGTACTGCGGCTTCATATGGGGTTCCCTTTGTCTTCTCTCATTATCCATTTCATTATTTATGGTTTTCTGCATAACCTTTTATTGGTATAATCTTTTAATTTATACAAAATAATTAAAACAAGTCTGGGGGAAATTATATATTACAATATAATTACTACTCCCGCTTAATGATAATTACAATTTACAATCTGTGAAGAGGTATACAGAATATTTAAGAATCAGGAAGGAAGTGTTAGTAGATATGAAATAGTTAAACTAATTACTACATAGATGTATGTTATTCATTCAGATCTCCGGGAAGATTGTACGCTAGGTCTATGGAGTGCTTGTTCCATCTTGGGCTATTTACATATTCTTTTCATAGGGCATAGATTTTAAGGCCATAAGGGATCATCATGATCCTCTAGATTGGCCTCCTGTATCACACAGGCCATAGAATTTTACCTGATTATTCCAGTAATGAGTCCAATAACTTGTGGTTGAACTAGAGTTTCTGTTTAAGAAAGTTATGTGATCTTGAAACTGGAATTGTCATTACCCATGTATGGTATAAAGTTGGATAGCTGAAAGTCCTGTTTTCCTCACAACAGCCTATCCACAATGGGATTCTGTGCAGCCTGCATGCAGTGATGCAAGAGTAAGTCCTTGCCTCTGCCTTCCCTCCCCCAAACACACAACCATCCAGGAGCTGGCCAGAATCTAGCACAAAGAAAACATCATACTGGCCAATATCAATGAAATTAAACTCCAGCACCATCTCAGTGAATCCAGTCTTCATGACTGGTCCCCTTCAGGTCTGATCCAGTGAAACAAAGTTTACCTAAGAAACAAGATGGACAAAGTACTTTTATTTATCTTTTATTGGATCGATTTCTACTGATGAGAGAGAGAAGCTTTTGAGCTACAGAGCTCTGTGCAACTCGAAAGCTTGTCTCTCTCACGAACAGAAGTTGGTCCAGTAAAAGAGATTACCTCACCCACCTTGACTCTGTATTATCCTAGGATCAATACGGCTACAATGACACTGCATACGAAGTTTACCTGATAAACTGACAGAGGAGATACTGAAAACCTTGCTGCAGGTTGGAGTTTTGCCTAAGTAAGGATTTCAGGATCAAACTAATAGCCAATGGTTAAAAAAAGTGTTCTACAGAGTCTTAAAAGCTATAAACATAAGGCCTTAACTAGCAAGGTGCTTAGAAACCTCAACAGGGGTCCACATGCTCAGCACCTTGCAGGATTGAGCCTTAAAACTTTGCCAGCAAGTGCTCCCACTGAACATTCAATCATTTTCAGAGAAATCCTGGCCCTCATTGAAGTCAATGGGAATCATTCCATCGACTTCAATGAGGCCAGGATTTCACCTTTAGGGTGTTCTTGAATGAATGCACATCTATTTTGATGTACCAATACCTCTACATATCTTCCATCACACTTGCTCTGACTTGTAGTCTACATTTATTTTGGAATGAAGCTAATCTGAGTCTACAGTTCTATGTATAAAAAAAGAGGCAACTTCAAATGGAGAGAAAAATGAGCTAACAGAGTGGGAATCATTAAACACACATTAACTACATGTTGTCACACTAACTATAGGGTATAGCATCAATTTTCTCTTCTTTGTCATGAACTATCCCCTTTTTTTGGTACACATTGTACCCACTGTTCATCTGATATGATGTCCATGATCTGTCTTTGCTTTTGCACTTTTCTTGTGGATTATTCTTCTATTGTTATTTCTCTGTCACCAGCTTTAGCGCTCACCCAAAAGAAATATTGTTGATTACAATTACATAAAATTAGTATGAGTAGTAAAATAAATTATCCAGTCTACTGGTAATTTGTAGTAATATTTAGGGATTAAATACTAGCTTGTTCACTTAGGGTGAAATGCATCCCTGCCTGCTTGATTATTTTGGCTTTGTGCAGGGCACTAAAGGAAGGGTGGAGGAGAGGAAAACACCCCCGCTCCCATTCTTCCAACCTGCAAACAGATGGCAGGGATTCAATTCAGCCCTTCTATATGTTAGATTAGCAGCTGTCATCTGTCCACATGTCCTCCATGGAAACTGTGGGGCTCTGGTTCTGTGTACTTCCAGGTACTACAGCCCATTCCATTTCTCATCAGCACTCCTTGTACTAGCCTTTTCTAAACCTGAGCCAAGACTGCCTCCACAATGTGTTGGGTGTGCAAGGACTATTCTATCCCCTTCCCCTCCACACACACACACACACAGCAGACATGCCAAACCCATGAAAAAATGCAGAAATTGGGCTTGTTTTTGGCTTGTGAATTGCTTGTTGGCTAGTTTTTGGCTTGTAGCTTGTTTGGCTTGTAGCTTGTTGCTTCTTTTTTTTTAATTGGCTCCCGGTAAGCAGGGGGAAGGTGGGGCAAGCCGGGGCAAGGTGTGGAGAGAGTCAGGGGTGAACAGCGGGCCCACCACAGTCCCAGACTGCACACCAGGGGGATCTAGTCACAGAGTGTTGGGGTTCTTAGGGATTGGTTTGTTTTGGCCTTGTTTTGAAATGGGATTAGCTTGATTTTTGGCTTATTATGAAAGTCGCATGCTGATTTTCCATGTGAAAGTTGGCAACTGTGACACACACGATCATCCCAATATAAGGGCTTTAAGTGGGGCATAAATCATTGTGGTGTCTCTCTCACCTAAATAATTGTCACCTTTACTGAGTAATGTTCTGATTTATGGTGTTTATCATGGTCCTTACTTTTAAATATTATTTTGTAATGAATATAACTACATTAAAATGATTGATATTAAGTCATTCTTACTAAATGCCAATAAACAATTGTTTTACTTTGTATCGGTAATTTAAACAAGTAATTTATGATGAACAGGCTGTAGTGTCAAATGGGAAGGTAGTCTTTGTTATATTGTTCATAGGGGTAAAAGTTGGCTGTTACGACCCTAAATAAGAGGAAGGAAATGGGAACCAGAAGGTGAGAGGAGTGAGGCAGCATGCACAGTAAGATGAATTCTGAGAGAATTGTGTTTGGCTGCAATAGCTAGTTGTGTAATAAAGTGGTTGTTTTGTTATGAGAAGCTGTCCTTTTCTTTCTACACACTTAGCATATATGAACTAAGGTTCCAGCCCTGAAACACACAAGCACTTGAAGTCAATGGGGTTACCCAGGTAAGTTACTTTACTCATGAAGGTAAATGCTAGGACGACGGTGGCCTAAAATATTGCACAAACCTGCACGGATGGATTCCTCAAAATACACATATGCCTATAACTCAATGTTTCTAGAAATAGTGCTTACTTAATGTAAGTACTGGCACAGTGGAATGTTAGCGCTCCTTGTTATTATATGCTACCTTTTGCCATTATTCCGTTCAGAAAATACCTGAATTTCTTCCAAACATGTTGTGCCTGTGTAATCCATTTGCCTTCCGTTAATGGCATTTTCTGCAGGGTGAGTCTTTTCCAACAGTTGTGATCAGCTTTTCAATTATGTAGACCTCTGCAGCTTCTAGAGTCCCTCAACCATGCTGTCCTTTTTTGGTTCTATTCTTCTGCATATTGATATAGAATACAAAGTTTTCTATCCATGCCGGGGGATATTTTCGATGGTATAAATGGGAGTTTGTTACTCAACCTTCAGTATGGTTTGGGTACCAAACTGCCATCAGAGACTTTGAAAGACACCACTACACCCTTACTCTTTGGTGCATTTTATTTTGCTGTAATGTTTCACTTCTCAGTCACATACAAAAATGGCAGATGAAATTCAGAGTTGATAACTGCACAGAAATGAACAATGGAAAAAATAATCTAAACTACATATATATAAAAAATGATGGGGTCTAAATTAGCTCTTACCACTCACGAAAGAGATCTTGGAATTATCATGGATAGCTCTCTGAAAACATCTGTTCAATTTGTAGCAGCAGTCAAAAAAGCAAACAGAATGTTAGGAACCATTAGGAAAAGGATAAATAATAAGACAGTAAATATCATAAATCCATCACATAAATCCATGCTATGCTCATACCTTGAATACTGCATCCAGTTCTGGTCACCCCATTTAAAAAATATATATTAGAATTGGAAAAGCTGCAGAGAAGAGCAACAAAAATGATCAAAGTATTGGAACAGATTCTACAGGAAAAGAGATTAAGAAGAATGGGACTGTTCAGCTTAGATAAAGATGACTAAAGGGGAATATGACAGAGATCTATAAATAAAGAAAGTTAATGCAAACTGTTATTTACCCCTTCACATAACACAAGAACCAGGTGTCACCTGATTAATAGGCAGAAGGTTTAAAACAAAACAAAAGCAAGTACTTTTTCACACAACGCATAGTCAACATGGAACTTGTTGCCAGGGGATGTTGTAAAGGTTGTTGTAAAAGTATAACTAGGTTAAAAAAATAATTAGGTAAGTTCATGGAGGATAGAGGCTATTAACCGAAATGGTCAGGGACAGAAGGGTTTCTCTAAACTTCCAAATGCCAGAAGCTGAGACTGGACGACAGGTGATGGATCACTCAAAATTGCCCTGTTCTGTTCATTCCCTCTGAAGCATCTGGCATGGGCTACTGTCAGAAGACAGAATACTGGGCTAGATGGACCATAGATCTGACCTAGTATGGCTGTTCTTATATATTGCTACATTTTATCATTTTTTCCATAATTTGCAAGCTCTTCATCCAGCTCTCAGTTTTGTTTTGCTTATGAATTTCAGTTCACATTCATTAGAGGAAACCATGTGCATACAGATACCCATACATAGTACACATGTACAGTGAATAAGGAAAATAACTATCAGAGATATTATATAATAATATTTGGCACTTTATCTATCTTAGTGTTCTATACTGCCACCCACCACCATAGTATTTGAACACCTTCCATGTAAAATTGATAGCAATAATGAAGTTGTTAGTGGACATCATGGCAACTCTGGCAATTCTCCCTCTCTGGGGTAAAAACTCTGGTTGGGGTAGGTTCCCCACCGTTAGATTTTGTTAATTTCCTTTTTGGAGGGTTGTCAACAATTTATTGTGTAGAAGGGGGTATCAGCGTTGTATCATTCCTATAGTGGAAAGGCCTTTTGCAGTGATTCCTAAAGATAGTTAGACTCAGATTCACCTGATTTCCTTTGGACATTTGTTCCATAGCTGAATTCCCATAACTGAAAATGCTTTGTCCCCACATCTCACGTGCTTTGTCCTGGGCTTTGTGATCTGCACTGTCACAGAGGAGCACAGCTGTCATAGCTGCTCAGATCAAAATTTGGTCTTTAATGTAGCTTGGCCTATATCTATTAATTGCTTTGAAGATTCCGACCTTATGCCTTACACTGACATAGGAATGTGGCTGAGAGCCAATAGAGGACTTGAGCATGGTACTGATATCATGCATTGTGTGGCCTAAACCACAGAGAAGGTGAGTAGCCACAGTCTGTCTGTACCAGCTGGAGTCTGTGCATTGTGTTCACATTCAGCTTCAGATACAGTAAATTACAGCTGTGACATTATATAGCGTTTATGTAGCACTTTTAATCTGCAAAGCACTTTGCAGACATTCATTAATTATTGCTCAGAACATTGCAGAGTAAGATTATCTCCATTTTACAGATAGGAAAAATAAATCAGAGGTTAAGTGACTTTTCCAAGACTAGAAAGGGTGCTGGTGTTAAAGCCACCATTAGAACAGGTCAGTTTCAGAGGGACTTTGGAAAGGAAGTGTGAGAGGCTTTCCTTCAACGTTCAACTCTACCTGTAATATCAAGATGGCCAGTGATGGAACAGCGATGGTGACCTGCAACAGATGTGCCACATTCTCTTCCCTTCCTGAAGACAGAAAGGATTTCCTGTGCATGAAGTGCAAGTTGGTGGCTGTGCTGGAGGGAAAGATTATTGGATTGAAGGGGCAAGTTGAGATACTACTAAGAATCAGAGAAGCTAAGGAGTTTCAGGTCTGGAAACATCAGTTTCCCAGGTTCAAAGAAGAATGGAGCTGGCCACAAACGAATCAGTGAGAGAGGAAGTCAGAGAGGAGGTCTGCAATTCATTACTATCAGAGACAAGAGGTCATTGCAGCATTCTACATGGCTGGAGACAGATGAAGATAGATGGACTGTGACCACCAGAGAGAATAGAAGCAGGAGGAATTCCATACAGCTAGAAGTTTCAAATCAGAACCAGGTTCTCAACATAGAAACTATGGAAGACACCTCTCGAGGTCCAGTAGGACCAAGAGAATGGAGAGATGTACAGATCACACATGTGGATGGCAGCTTGGCCCAGCCTGTAAGAAAATGAAGCCTACCTGCAAAGAGTTCTCCAACTATCCAAGGAAGAGAGACAACCTTTGGTGGAGGTCAGAAGAATCAAAAGAACATTCAGCCAAGGACAGTGGACAACAGGAGAGCATGCTGACTTCCTGGAGTCAAGACACAAGAGGTAGGCTAAAATCTAAATTAGGTAGGTTTCTTAAGTCTATGGGAAAGGATCCATTGATAATGGTTCATATTGGCACATGTGATACTGCATTGCGGGATATTCTGGGGACAACAGATGACTTCAGGGAACTTGGAAGCATGCTGAAGTAGAAGAATGTTCAAGTGATCTTCTCTGAGACCCTTCCTGTCCCAGGAGCAAAGCAGAAGATTCTGGACATGAACTGCTGGCTAGATAAGTGCTGGACGGTTTTGGTTTTGTGGAGCATTGGTCCATCTTCTATGGGACAGGGGGCTTTATAGTTTGGATGGCCTCCATCACAGTAGAAGGGGGACCAATCTTCTGGGGGGCAGGTTGGCTAGAGAAGTCAGGCTGGGAGCAGTTAAACTAATAACAAAATAGACAGTAAAAAGAGAGAAGGTATGAATGCTTGGTTAGCATAAAATCAAGATGTTGAGAACCAAATTAAGGAACCAAAGGACATGAAGAGAAGAAACTCCTGAATTGCCTGTACACAAATGCTAAGAGCCTGGGTAACAAACAAGTGGAACTGGAGTTGCTCATTTATGAGCATTTGCTCTAGTTGGTCCTACTGAAACCAGATGAAATGATTTGCATAACTGGAATGTTAAAATCAATGGTTATAATCTATTTAGGAAGGACTGTGTGGGCAAAAGGAGAGCGGAAGTGGTATTGTCATGAATCTGTCCATGGTAGTGTGCACCCTTTAGGTACTAGGGTTGTGCACACGAGAGTCCAATGACTCCACCCTCTCCTGAGCAGGTGCTGCAGGGCATCCTTTTAGCAGGCCAGCACTCACCTTCCAGCTCAGGCCCCTTGACTGTCTCATCCCCTGTCCATGTCTCTGGTGATGCCAGCAACAACCCATAGTCAGCAAAAGGGATTAAACAGAAGAAAGGTAAAGAAAAGCCTCCCTCCAGGCTAGGGGCCTCTCTGACTTCAGAGGGCCCTGTGAGTGTCTGAGTTCATTGGGCTCCAGTGCAAGCCTCAATTATTTCCCCCTTTTACTCAGGGGTTCTGCACACATCTTCTGCGAGGGCAGGGGCTGTGCAGGCTGTTCAGTGCTCTCTCCAGGGCTGGAGAAACTCAGTCTGTTCCCTTGCTTGCCCTGTATGTTTTAACTCCCCTTCCAGTCCAGTCATGATCTGCAGGTGCACTAGAGCAGGGCCACTCCAGCCCAAAGCAGCTCCTTAACCCCTTCCATGCTATTGCAGTGTCACAGGCATTCTATGTCAAAAATGGCATTACCTGTTTCCAAGCCATGGATAACTCACAAGAAAATGATCTTGAACACTTATGGATCTATGTCCTAACAGATAAATCACAAGATAGGTATTAGTTGGTGTCTGTTACAGCCCACCAAAGCACATTAGGGAACCTATCTTTCGTGTGTAGGGAAAAAAAACATGTGATCATGGGGACTTCAATTTGAGTGATATGCAGGAGGTCTCATGCTGCCAGTACTAAAACATCCCTGGAATTTCTAAATTTTATAGGTGACAATTTCAACACTCAAAAAGTGTTGCAGCCAACACGGGGGAATTCTATATTAGATCTAATCTTGACAGATAAAGAAGAACTGATCACAGAACTTAAAGTTAATAGTAGCTTAGGTACAGGTAATCATGACTTGATTATATTTTTAATGTGCAAGCAGAATAAAGTCCAGACCAGTAATATATACACTTGGTCCTTTAATGGGGCCAATTTCACAAAGCTGAAAACAATTATGAGCCAAATCAGCTGGGAGGAAGAATTTAATCAGAAAAATATGAATGATAATTGGGAATAATTTAAAAACACCATATTAGATGCCCCAAAATCCACAATCCCACACTTGAGGAAGAAGGCCATCCTGGTTAAAAGAACAACCTGGTTTAGAGGGGAAGGGAAGACTGCTGTAAAAAGCTTAAGAAAAATATACAACAAATGGAAGAAAGGAGAAGCTGACAGAAATGAATATAAATCAAAAGCTAGGAATTTCAGAAAATTTATATTGGAAGCCAAGAGACACAAGGAGAAATCTACAGCCAGCAGAGATAAGGACTACAAGAAAAAGATTTTTTAATATATTAGGAATAAAAAGAAACCCGATAATGGCACTGGTCTATTACAAGATGGAAATGATCGAATAATCAATAGTATTGCAGAAAAGGGAGAGGTGTTCAATATTTCTGTTCTGTATTTGAGGAAAAAAAATCAGATGATGCAATCTTTTAAGGGATGATAACACTCTTTCCATTCCACTCATATGTCTGGAGAATGTCAAACAGAAGCTACAAAAGTCAGACATTTTTAAATTAGCAGGTCCAGATAACTTGCATCCAAGAGTTTTAAAAGAGCTGGCTAAGTAGAATGCTGGATCATTAATACTGATTTTTCAATAAGTCTTGGAGCACTGAGAATGTTCCAGAAGACTTAAACAAAGCTAATGTTGTGCCAATTTTTAAAAAAGAGTAAATGGGATGACCTGGGTAATTTTAGGCTTGCTAGCCTGACATAGATCCTGGGTAAGATAATGGAGCAACTGATATGGGCCTTGATTAACAATTAAAGAGGGATATTTAATTAATGTCAAACAATACAGGAAAATAGATCCTGTTAAACTAACCTGATATCCTTTCTTGACAAGACTACATGTTTGGTTGATAAAAGTATACTGTTGAGGTAATATACAGACTTCTCCACAGCATTTGACTTGATGCTGCATGACATTTTGATTTAAAAACTAGAATGATCTAAAATTAACACAGTGCACATTAAATGGATTAAAAACTGACTAACTGATAGGTCTCAAAATGTAACTGAAAACAGGGAATAGTCATTGAGTGGGTGTGTTTTCAATGGGGTCCCAAAGGGATCAGTTCTTGGGCCTACACTACTTAACATCTTTATCAATGACCTGAAAAAACATAAAATCATCACTGATAAAGTTTGCATATGACACAAAAATTGGGGGGAGTGGTAAAAAATGAAGACGACAGGTCACTGATTCAGAATGATCAGCACATGCCTCAACCCATAGTGCTTTCCGCAGCCCCCATTGGCCTGGAGCGGTAGACAAGGCAGGTAAAAGAACTGGCTCGGCCTGCCAGGGGCTTTCCCTGAACAAGCGGAGGACCAGCTTTGAAAACCACTGATCTAGATCACTTGGCAAATTGGGTGCAAGCAAACAATCTGTATTTTAAAATGGCTAATTGTAAATGTATATATCTGAGGACAAAGAGTGCAGGCCATATTTACAAATGGGGGAGTCTATCCTGGGAAGCCGTGACTCTGAAAAAGATTTTGGGGTCGCTGTTGGACAATCAGCTGCATATGAGAGCCTAGTGCGATACTTTGGCCAAAAGAACTAATGGGATGATGTGATGGAGCAAAGAAACCTCCCACCAGCTGAAAAGGGGTTAAAGAGAGCCTGTGGGCCCAGCTAGCCCTGCTATACCTGCAGCCAATGCCACACCTCGTGGGGGAAGAAAAGGAGCAAACCTTGCTCAGTTCAAGGTTGAATGACAAAGGGGCAGGAGGTAGCTCTGCTTCTTTACCTACATAAGAGGAGCTTCACTACAACCCTGAGAGCTGGGACAGCTGCCGAGGGAGAAGCACACCAAGAGAGACTGTTGAGGAGACTGAGACACACCCAGCAGCGAATTAACTTTACTATTTGAGGACATCGTAGGGCTAGGCCCCTCCAACCTGACATCCTCCCCACCTAGAGAGACCTGAGGCTGAGGCAGGATACTAAAAATGGTCCACAAGGGGAAGCTATTCCAAGCAATCCACTACAGACTAGTTGGACTATTGGGCCACACACTAAAATGAAGGGACATGAGCAAGAAGTAGCCAAGAGAAGCAGACTTAGACTTTGTGGAGGATCCTGCCAGTGTTGCTTCCCACAGAGCCCTGGGCTGGGACCTGGTGGAGTGGGAGGGTTGAGGTCCCCTTACCACACTCTCTTACAGGCTGATGCCCAGATGCAGGTGAAGGTCAGAAGATTCCCAGCCTGAGGCAGGCACCTCTTCCACCTGGTCAGAGAAGCAAAAGTTGGAAGATAGATACACTAACCAGTGGGCTTACCCCTCCCTCCAAGCACCCAAACGCAGATGCATAAACAGGGAAATCTCAAGTAGGAGTAGGGTGGTTATTTTACCTCTGTATTTGGCATTTGTGTGACCACTGGTGGAACAGTGTGTACAGTTCCGGTGTCAACAGTTCAAGACGGATGTTGATAAATTGGAGAGGGTTCAGAGAAGAGCTACAAGAAGGATTAAAGGATTAGAAAACCTGCTGTATAGTGAGAGACTGAAGGAGCTCAATCTATTTTGTTTACTAAAGAGAAGGTTAAGGGATGACTTGATTACAGTCTGTAAGTATCTACATTGATAACAAGTATTTAATAATAGGCTCTTCAATGCAGCAGAGGAAGGTAGAAGTGTTCCAATGGCTGGAAGTTGAAGCTAGACAAATTCAGACTGGAAACAAGATGTACATTCTTAATGGTGAGAGTAATTAAATATTTGAACTATATACTGAGATTGTGATGAGTTCTCCATCATTTACAAGTTTTATATCAAGTTTGGATGTTTCTCTAAAAGACAGGCTCCACAAATTATTTTGGGGAAGTTCTATGACCTGTGTTATGCAGGAGGTCAGACTACGTGACCACAATGGTCCCTTCTGGCCTTAGAATCTATGAACTCAGAACAGCCTTTAAGCTTGTTCTTAAATCCATCACTTTTCAGGAATGCACAATTAATTTTAAGCATGTGCCTAATTTCCATTGAGCCCATTGCTTACATGCTTTCTTGAATTGGGGCCCAAGTCCTGTACTCAGACCATTAAGAGTATGTCTACACTGCAGTCAGACACTCGCAGCTGGCCCTGGGGCCAGAGCTATGGGTCTGTTTGATTGCGGTGTAGACATTTGGGCTAAGGCTGGAGCCCAGACTCTAGGACCCTGTATGTGGGAGGCTCTCAGAGCTCAGGCTCCTGCCCAAGCTCAAACATCTACACTGCAATTAAATGGTCCCTTAGCTCAAGCCCAGCAAGCCTGAGACAGTTGGCAAAGGCCAGCCGCGGGTGTCTAACTGCAGTGTGGACATACCCCAAGACTATATTCTTCTGTCTTTACATTTAAATTGACAACATTTGTAGCTTTCTATAGCTCTTCTTCCTGAGTTTCGGTCAAAAATTGCTTGAGAGCAGCAGCAGGAACTGTACTTCATAAGAAATTTCCCACTAAAGGAGAGCATAGCATCATCAAATGGCTGCAAAGGGCCACAAAACACACAATATTTTGTCTAACACTTCTCTCCACTTCTACTGCTAAACATTCTGAGGGTTTCTAGAGGTAGAACCACCAAGACTAGAGGTGCTACTATTACCTGTCTTTAGAGAAGTTGATGAAAGCTGAAAGGAGCATAGCACCTCCTTGTACTCCCACCTCTTTTCAGTAAAACAGGAAAGGAAATAAGATTAATTTGTACAACAGATGAAACGACTATGCAATTTTTGACATGGCTAATCTATTCTAGTTACACTTAACGAGAAAAGACAAAAGTAAAAAGGACAATTAAACAGACTGTGTAGAGACAAGCAACAAACTAAAAAAGCCAACAACAATATATCACAAAGAGCTCGGTAAATAATAGTGCAATTTTCATAGCTAATAGAATGATTTAACACCTGAATACACTCACATGCCTGATTAAACACTAACAACATAAACCCATAAAAGAAGATTATAAGTTGTAATATCTCTTTGCAAGTAGTCTCATATTAACCACTGTTGTATACTTCTCCAATTACATTCCTTTGATTCTTTTCATTAGGAAAGCAGTTCACGTTATAATAGTCAACATCATTTTTGTTTTAAAACGACTGATTACATTATATGTACAGTATACAGCCAAATTGCAAGTCTATGTATTGGCCTTAGGACTGGTCTACACTTATGAATTAGATTGACCTTAACTACATCACTCAGAGCTGTGAAACATTTAACACCCTGACCAAAGCAGTGAGGTCAACCTAACACCAGTGTTGATGTGGCTAGGTTGACAGAATCCTCCTCAGAGAAGTGAATTCACTACAGCAACGGAAAAACCTCTTCCGCCAATGTAGGAAGTGTCTATATTATGCTGTTACAATGGCACAGCTGCAGCAGTGTAGCTGTGCCACTGTAGTGTAGACACAGCCTTCACACATGTTCAAAGTGAAATAAAACTGAAAATTTGTAATGAAGGTTTGGAAGTAAGAAATATGGAACAAACACATTCCTTTGGCAAACCAGAAGGAGGGTATATTCAGGTTTCATAAAGAGGCTTTTTAAAAGCAAGTAGGGGAAAAAAACAAGAAGTAAAACCTATATAGAAATAATAAAAACCCAGACTGCAGCATAAAGACATCCCCCAATCTCAGAAAACTATATTTAACTGAAATCTCTAAGTATCTAGGCCTGGGAGCTCTGCATAATATACTGGCAATCAATAAGGAAAAGAGATGGGTGCCTTTGGCACCAATTCACCCATTGCCATCCTAAAAGGAATTTGAGTCTTAATCACCTGTCCCTCCTGAAGGATGTTCAGGAGGGCAACAATTAAATCTTCACATGACCTTGAATCACAACTCTTCCCTCATCATGTCTACCTAGACTAATTAAAGATATAAAGTCTCACTAATGGAGAGTATTTACTAACTTGTGACAGGACAGCCTTCTAAAGGGCATTTCTGTGATACTCGGACAGGAAGTGCCAGCCCTCACTCGCTTGTTTGGGCCTAATGGGCACACTAGTCAACAAGGGCACACTAGTCAACAAAAGGAAAACAGGACTCTTGATGCTGATGTTCAGCAGAAGAGCTACTTTGTCCCCTACCTCCTCAGATGTCTTTTCTCACTCAGCTGAACTACCTGCCTATCACTCCCAATACAATCTCTCCTTCACACCTAACGCTTGTTTCTTAAGAATAAATGTGCTTGTTTAGGAAGAGCCAGGTGGTAACTTGTAACTACAAGTACAAAGTGCAGATGTTGACCTGTTTAGGCAGACTGGCTTCCTGGGGCTCTCACAGTGTAAGGCAGGGAGCTGTGCAGCTTCAAAGTCCTAGTCAGAAGTGAATGCAACATGGGTCTGCACCCAAGAAAGGTGTCAACTGGGAGCCAGAAGCCTAAGGCAGGTACCTTTGGTAACCATGGAAGAGAGAATACAGATTCAGTTACCCTGAAACTGACAGGCAGATGTGAGATAATCTGTCCACATTAGGTCTCATCCTGATTTCTAAGAGTTAAATTATCTTAAACCTTGAAGCCTGACATTTAATATCCCTTTCAAAATTTATGTTATAATTAAGACTACATTTTAGTCACAGGTATTTTTTAGTAAAAGTCATGGACAGGTCACGGGCAGAAAACAAAAATTCATGGCCCGTGACCTGTCCATGACTTTTACTATACCCCTGACTAAATCTTGGAAGTGCCATGGGTGCTGGGAGGCCCATGGGTGCTCGGGAGTGGCTCAGGTGGCACTGTGGGTGCAGAGTAGACGGCGGCCCAGGAGGCTCTGCAGGTGCACAGGGCCACAGATGCTCGGGGGGGGGGGAGAGCTGAGTGCTCGGAGAGGAAGATCTGAGGAGTGCCACGGGTGCTTGAGTGGGAGCAGACTGGCACCCTCACTGGTGCTGGTGCCGGAGGTTGGCAGGGCTGGCAGGGTCCCTACCCAGCTTCTCGGAAGCAGCAACATATCCCTCCCTAAGCTCCTACCTCTGAGCACTGCCAGCACCGCAGCTCCCATTGGCCAGGTTGGAGGCAGCGCACAGAGCTAGGAGGTGAGGGAGGGACATGTTGCCACTTCTGGGGAGTCCCCCCAAGGTAAGGCACACTCAGAGCCCCCTCCTGCATCACAACACTGAGCCTCCCCCCACACTCAAATTGCTCTTGCTGCTGCTGAGGGAGGGAGTCACAGTGGCTCAAGAATGCCCCAGCAGCAGCCAGTGTGACTGGCCTACGGACTGCCTGAGATACTCAGGTAGCCCCAGAGCCAGTCGCACCGGCTGCTGCAGAACTCATGGAGGTCACGGAATCCATGACTTCTGTGACAAACTCACAGCCTTAGTTAGAATTATGATGACTGTGGATATTCTTGATCTCTATAGAAATATCCATTCTCTTTTTTAATCTTGTTAAATTATTGGCCTGAGTGACTTCCTGTGGTAATTTATCTGGATTATGTAAATAAAATAAAAATATCAAGAAATGGGTATTGAAAAAGAAAGTGTGTTTGGCACTTAAGACTAAAAACAAGTTTCTCACTTCCTAATTCACTGTGATAATAAATCTACCTAGGGATCTTCACATGCAGCTCCGGACTTCAGTGCAAATGTGGAGCTTCGTGGCAGAGATGCTCAATAGGGCTGCCCAGAGGATTCAGGGGGCCTGGGCAAAGCAATGTCAGGGGCCCCTTCCATAAAAAAAGTTGCAATACTATAGAATACTATATTCAAATTGCCACACTTGTCCCCCCTCCTCTCCCACCCCGGGCAGCCCTGATGCTCAAAGGTATCTTTCAGGTTTGAAATTATTTCCTTCACATCTGTAACTTCATCACATTGCTCAGAAAGCTGCTTGAAGGCTTCAGAACAAAACAGGAAGTAAAATGTTTACAACTAACAAAATAAAAAAAGACATTTGAATTTATTTAAATTTTATTGCAAAAATACATTAATGTTTTACAATTAAAATAAAAATACTATTAATATACTGTCTTGAGAATGAAATCCATCTGGGTAAAAAGGGCCTGTGCCAGGCACTCTACACCAGTAAAGACCAGCATTTATCCTCCGTGGGCAGAAGTGGAACTGCCATAGAGGGAGCCGAGTGCACACCAAGCATGCCACAGAATGGAAAAATTCCATTTCTTGTATTTCTAATGATTCTTAAACCACGTTGTTATTGATGGGTTATCTTTTATCAACCAAAGGACTATAACTTATTCCTTTGCTGGTACTGTCAGTAATTCAGGATTAAGTATCTCTGTGTTTAAAATATAGCGGTAATAAGTCCCAAAATCATAATAGTGGGGGACGGAGGTGAGAAACATAGACTCAAACTCTCAGGTCAGAAGGGACCATCATGATCATCTAGTCTGACCTCCTGCACATTGCAGGCCACAGAACCTCACCCGCCCACTTCTGTAATAGACCCCTAACCTCTGGCTGAGTTACTGAAGTCCTCACATCATGATTTAAAGACTGAAAGTTCCAGAGAATCCACCACTTACACTAGTTTAAACCCACAAATGCTCCATGCTGCATATCAATGGTCCCCAAACCATGGGGCGCACCTCCCTAGGGGAACGTGGGGGAACATTTGGGGGGGTGGGCACACAGTGGGGCCCAGGCCAGCCCACATGGGGCCAGGGAGGGAGAGCCACCCAGCTCCAGTCTGCTCCCAGGCCAGCTCCGTCTCTAGCCCGAGCCCCAGTTCTGTCCCCAACTCTGCTGTCAGCCCAAGTTCCTCTGCTGAGAAAGCCTGGGCTGTGCAGTAATGGAGTTGGGGCACAGACAGATTCCATTACTGGTAAGGGGAGGGTGAGAGGAAAAGTTTGGGTACCACTGCTGCAGAAGGTGAAAAATTCCCAGGTTTGCTGCTTATCTGACCTGGGGGGAAATTTCTTCCTGATCCCAAATATGGTGATCAGTTAGACCCTAAGCATGTTCTCAAGACCTACCAGCTAGACACCTGGGGAACAATTCTCTGTAGTAACTCATAGCCCTCCCATCTAATGTCTCATCACTAGCTGTTGGAGATACTTGTGGCTAACAGATGCCACTGTAGGCAGTTTCACCAGACCATCCCCTCTATAAACTTATCAAAAAAAGTCTTGAAGCCAGCTAGGTTTTTTTGCCCCCACTGCTTCCCTTGGAAGGCTGTTTCAGAACTTCACTCCTCTGATGGTTAGAAATCTTTGTCTAATATCAAGCTTAAACTTGTTGATGGCCAGTTTATATCCATTTGTTCTTGTGTCTTCATTAGCGTTTAACTTAAATAACTCCTCTTCCTCCCTGGTATTTCTCTCTCTGATGTATTTATAGAGAACAATCCTATCTCCCCTCAGCCTTCACTTGGTTAGGCCATTGGTCCTCAACTCATGGTCTGCAGGCCACATGCGGCCCAATTAGCACTCAGCTGTGGTCCAGCTGTTTGCTAAATGCTGCCCGGTTCTGGCTGCCCTGCCACCTGGCGCAGCGGGGTCCAAGCTGCTCTGCTGCCCAGCACAGCAGGGTCTGGGGTCAGCGTAGGGGCTACCCAGCTCCAAATGGCAGGGTCGGAGCTGCCCAGCCCCATGCCCAGGGTTTCACTCCTGGCCCTACTCTGGGGTCTCTGGGTGGGGGATGGGGCACTCGGCATAGGGGTCTGTGGGAGGGGTTGAGGGAAGCTCTGTGGTTGGAAACCACTGTGTTAGGCTAAACAAGCCAAGCTCTTTGAGTCTTCTCTCATCAGGTAGGTTTTCCATTCCGCACATTATCCTAGTAGCCCTTCTCTGCACCAGTTCCAGTTTGAAATGATCTTTCTTAAACATAAAAAGAACAAGAGGTGCCACAAGTACTCTTGTTCTTTTTGCAGATACAGACTAACATGGCTGCTACTCTGAAACCTTTCTTAAACATGACAGACCAGAACTGTACACAGTATTCCAGATGAAGTCTCACCAGTGCCTTGTACAAACAGTACTAACACTTCCCTGTCTCTACTGAAAATACCTCATCTGATGCATCCTAGGACTGCATCAGCCTTTTTCACAGCCACATCACATTGGCAGCTCAGTCATCCGGTGATCAACCAATACACCTTAGATTGTCTCCTCCTCTGTCACTTCCAACTGATAAGTTTTCAGTTTATAGAAAAACAATCTTGCTGTTAGTCCCTAAGTGCATGACCTTGCACTACAACATTTCATTCCATTTCTGCTACTCCAGTTTTCAACATGATCCAGATCTTCTTGTATGATATTCTGATCCTCCTCAGATTGGCAATACCTCCTAACTTTGTGTCATCCACAGATTTTATTAGCACATTCTGACTTTTTGTGCCAAGGTCATTAATAAAAATGTTAAATAAGGTTGGCTCAAGACCAATCCCTGAGGAACTTGATAAGTAACCTCCCTCCAGCGTGACAGTTCACCTTTCAGTATGACCTGTTGCAGTCTCCCCTTTAACCAGTTCCTTATCCACCTTTCAATTCTCATATTAATCCCCATTTTTTCCAATTTAACTAATAATTTCCCATGTGGAACTGCATAAAATGCTTTACTGAAATCTAGGTAGATTAGAGCTATTCATTATCTTTGTCTAAAAAAATCAGTTATTTTCTCAAAGACGACGAACAGGTTGGTCTGGCAAGATCTACTTTTTCTAAAACCATGTTGTATTTTATCCCAATCACCATTTACATCTATGTCCTTAACTACTTTCTCTTTCAAAATTTGTTCCAAGACTTTGCATACAACTGAGATCAAACGGACAGATCTGTAGTTGCCTGGATCACTTTTCTCCCTTTCTTCAAAATAGGTACTATATTAGCAATTCTCCAATCATAGAGTATAACCCAAATTTACAGATTCATTAAAAATCCTTGCTATTGGGCTTCCAATTTCATGTGCCAGTTCCTTTAACATTCTTGGATTATTTGGTGCCCGCAATTTAGTCCCATTAAGCTATTTGACTTCCACATTAGCTGTGGTAATTTCTACTTCCATATCCTCATACCCATTAGCTACCCTGCCCCTAACCCTAAGGTCTTCACTACCCTTATTAAAAAATGAGGCAAAATATTTGTTCAGGTGTTGGGCCATACCTAATTATCTTTAATCTCCACCCTATCCTTAGTGCTTAGAGGTCCCACTCCTCCTCTCTTCAGGTACACAAATTCAGAACAATGAGGTCCAGTGTGTATGTGTCACCTATTTCCCTCTAGATTATTTTTATTTATTTGTGTTATTGTAGTACCTAGGAACCCTAGTCATGGACCAGGACCCCATTTTGCTAAATGCTGTTTGGGTTGAATGTATTAATAATCAATGACCTAAAAAGAAAGTATGTGACTAACTTCCACTTAAAAGCTCACTAGGAAATTAGCAGTAATAATGTTAGAAAGTATAACTGTTCAGATACCCTGTCAAGGCTGATTCCCCACTCTGGCACTTTGAGTGCAGACAGTGGGGGCCCACAAGGATTCTAAACATTAATGCTGGCCACTCCAGGCTGGTATTAAACTCCCAAGGTTACAGCTTGTCTCTGACCTTGGATGGGTAGATGCTGCCACCACTCAAGTGCAGAGCCCCTTTGAAAACCCAGGAAGGCACACTCAGGAATTCCTTCCTGTGGGGTTGTCAATAACCTAGTCCCAGATTTGGACCTTAGCGTCCAAAATATGAGGGTTAGCATGAAAAACCTCCAAGCTTAGTTACCAGCTTGGACCTGGTACTGCTGCCACCACCCAAAAAATTAGAGTGTTTTGGGGTACTCTGGTCCCCACAAAAACCTTCCCTGGGGACCCCAAGACCCAAATCCCTTGAGTCTCACAACAAAGGGAAATAATCCTTTTTCCCTTCCCCCCTCCAGGTGCTCCTGGAGAGATACACAGAAGCAACCTCCGTGAATCTAAGCAGAGGGAGTCCAACTTCTCTAATTCCAGTCCTGGAAACAAAAGCACTTCCCTCTTCACCCAGAGGGAATGCAAAGTCAGGCTAGTAAATTTAACACACACAGATCTCCCCCGACTTCTTCCTCCCACCAATTCCCTGGTGAGCTGCAGACCCAATTCCCTGAAGTTCCCCATTAAAGAAAAACTCCAACAGGTCTTAAAAGAAAGCTTTATATAAAAAAGAAAGAAAAATACACACAAATGGTCTCTCTGTATTAAGGTGATAAATACAGGGTCAATTGCTTAAAAGAATATTGAATAAACAGCCTTATTCAAAAAGAATACAATTTAAAGCACTCCAGCAACTATAGACATGTAAATACAAAAGAAAAAAAACCATATAACTCACTATTTGATCTCTTTGTACTTACAACTGGGAAACAGAAGATTAGAAAAGCAGGAAATAGAAAAATCCTTCTCTAGCTGAGAGAGATTCAGGCAGAAGACAAAAAACCCAGACACAAACTTCCCTCCACCCAGAGTTGAAAAAAATCCTGTTTCCTGATTGGTCCTCTGGTCAGGTGCTTCAGGTTACTTTTTTTTCAGGTGAAAGAGACATTAACCCTTAGCTATCTGTTTATGACAGGGGTACCCTACAAGCCCTTTCACACACCCCTCTGGGGAAGAATTGAGAAAGAAAAAAAAATCAGCTGTTGCCACCAGCTAATTACACAACATGTGCACAGACCTCTTAAAACACAAAAATCCAATTCTGTTCTTTAAAAAGATAAATTTTATTAATAAAAAAAGAAAATATATCTGGAAACTTAGGCATTTGCTAGATTAAAAAAAACAGCTACAAGGATTAAGCATCAAGAATAATTTTCTTGAGGTCCAGCTTAAAGGTTACAAGCAAAACAAAAGCATCTGGGGTTAGCACAGAGGAGTCCACAAGCCATAAAGAAACAAAAAGAGATAAACCTAATCGTGTCTTCCTAGACATTTCCTGATCTACTTACATATTTGGGGTTTCAAATGAGTAGTTTCTAGGTATGATATTAATGATTTTTCATACCTGGCCCAAAGCTTCTTACAGCATAGTTGCTCCGTTCCCTCTCTCCAGAGAGCAGCAGACAGATAGACCAAGGGGAAGTTTTTTCCCCCAATTTTAAAAAGTTCTAGCCTTGCCATTAGTTCTTTTGGCCAGGTGCCCATTCACTTCCTTTTACCTATGCATAGAAGTGAGACATTTTAACCCTTTACAGGTAGAGCAATTAGAGAACAGCTACTAAAAGGAATTTTATAGCTACTGGCTAACAAAAGGGAGCTACTCCCTCCCCCTTCATTTATCACATACCCTTAATAATTGTTAAGTAATTCAAATGTCCACTGTGTACTATAACTAGGGCATCTGGTTTTAGGTTTTAACTGATAAACACTGATACAAAAAATGAAATTGGTATTTATGCAATAAACACTGGAAAAACATTGGAAATGGTCACTTGCATCTATGAATTTGTCTACATGGAGCAGTATGTGGACTACCGGGGGGTGATTTCTAAAGCACACTCACATATTGCACATTAATTGGTGCATATAGACCCTGCTGGTGAGCCCTAAAGGTTCCCTAATGTACTGTTTGAAATAGTACTGTTAAAGTGCACTAGGGAACTGTATAGATTACTCATAACAGTATATACTACTCTTATGAGTAATGTACATTATTCATTACAATAATATATACAGTACAAAGAACCCCCAAAAACCTGTTTTTTTCATATCTACCTAAAACTCAAAAATTGCTAACAAAAGACCTCAGAAATGAAATTAATAACCCCCCAAAACCCAGAAGCCCTACATATAACTCAGTGACTTGTCTTTGGGGTCTGCCCATCTTATGATAACTCTGAGACCTTCATTCAGATTTTGAGTTTGGTGCTGTTGAATGATCTCCTAATCAGGTCTAGCAAAGAGCCATTGTTTCAACTGCAGGTAAGTTAAAAATTCTCCACAGTTCAAATTACATTGTTTTGACACTTACTCAAGTGGTTCAAGATCAGTATTCTGGAAAAGCTAGTCAAAATAGATTAATTTGTTAAATTACCAACTGGCTCTAATGTCCTGTAAAAATCCTGGTGTGAAATCAGAAATACCAATTAAACTGAACAAAGAGAAGATTATATTTTCTTAACCTATGTCTGTTATATCTGTATCTACTACTCTAGCTTTACTCTCATGAAAATATTGTTAAGGACGCAGCCATCAGTGCCATCAAAAGCCTGCCTGTTATGAACCAACTCGATGATAAACCGACTTACAAGGAGCTTAGCCTTGCCATAGATGGAGTCCTCAATGGAAAGGCCCCAGGAAAAGACTGTATATCATCTAAGGTCATAAAATGCGGAAAACCTATTCTACTGAAACGTCTTCACAAGTTGCTCTGCCTGTGCTGGAAAGAAGGCGAAGTATCACAAGAAATGAGAGATGCCAATATCATCATCTTCTATAAAAGCAAGGGTGACAAGAGCGACTGTAACAACTATCATGGCATTTCCCTTCTTAGTATTATGGGCAAAGCCTTTGCCCGAGTTCTCCTGAACAGACTTCAGAGCCCTTGCAGACAAACACTATCCTGAATCACAGTCCAGCTTCAAGCTGAAAGGTCTACTATCAACATGATCTTCTGGCTGAGATGACTACAAGAGAAATACAGAGAATGCAACAAAAGCCGCTCTACATAGCCTTCATCGGTCTCACAAAGGCTTTTGACTTTGTCAGCAGAAGTGGACTATTCATGCTCCTAGAAAAGACTGGATATCCCCCCAAGCTCTTAAGCATGAGTTGATCCTTCCATGAAAGCATGTATGGCACAATCCAATATGGTGGCTCAGTGTTTGGGGCTTTCCAGATTCATAGCTGAGTTAAGCAAGATTGTGTACTTGCCCCAACTCTGTTTGGGATCTTCTTCTCTCTGCTACTGTAACAAGCTTTTGGTTCCTGAATTGAGGGAATCTACTTGCACACAATATCTGATGGAAAGTTGTTCAATCTTGCAAGACTCAGATCTAAAACCAGGACTCGAGAGGCCCTTATCCAACACTCCTCTTTGCTGATGATGTAGCAGTGACAACCCACACAGAAACTCATCTTCAAAACCTAATGGACAGTTTTTCCAAAGGCTGCCAAGACTTTGGGTTTCCTATAAGCCTATAAAAGACTAACATAATGTGCCAAGGAGTTGAGGAAGCACCCTCCATCAAGATCAACAACTATGAACTCGAATTGGTGAATGAGTTCACAAACCTAGGGCCCACTATAGCAGTCAACTTTTCACTTGAAACAGAACTCAACATCGACACCAGAAAAGCCACAACAATGTCTAGACTGAACAAGAGCATATGGCAAAATAAACTGACAGAACTCACAAAGATCTGTGTGTATTGTGCATGTGTTATCAGCACACTTTTGTATGGGAGCGAGAGATGGACCTTACACTCTCATCAGGAAAAGAGGCTCAACAGCTTTCATATGCCTTGCCTTCATTTAATCTTTGGAATCTCCTGGAGGGAGAGAGTCACCAACACTGAGGTGCTCAAATGGGCCAGCATGCCCAGCATGCAAACACTCCTCAGACAGAGATGCCTCCACTGGCTTGGGCATGTGTGCTGAATGAATGATGGGCGCATCCCAAAGGACATTCTCTATAGCAAATTGGCATCTGGAAAAAGACCCAAAGAATGTCCCAAATTGCATTTCAAGGATGTGTGCAAGTGAGACCTCAAAGAAATGGACATGGATGTGGACAAATGGGAAGATCGCACTCAGGACCGCAGCCTTTGGAAACAAGAGCTTAACAAAGGTCTCCAGAGTTATGAGAGGAAACAGTCCAGCTTCGCAGAGGAGAAAAGAGCTCACAGAAGGCAGAGCCCAAAGAGTCAAGACATCACCTTTAAATGTGACAGGAGGCAGAGATTGTCTCTCTTGAGTGGGTTTCCTCAGCCACTTTCTTGGCTGCCATAAAACCAACTGAATAAAATTCTCTCTCTCTCAGGGTCACAGACCCATGGTCTCTCGAGACTGAAGGATGCCTACTACTACAATCTGTATCTATGCAATGTGGTGGTGGTAAGTGTCTGAGATCAAAGCTAATAAACACTAAGTTAATTATCAGAGGGGTAGCCATGTTCGTCTGGATCTGTAAAAGCAGCAAAAAGTCCTGTGGCACCTTATAGACTAACAGACGTTTTGGAGCATGAGCTCCGAGGAAGTATTCACCCACGAAAGCTCGTGCTCCAAAACATCTATTAGTCTATAAGGTGCCACAGGACTCTTTGCTGCTTTTAAGTTAATTGTCTGACATTAATAAAGATGGGAGGAGCAAATCCCCACATTTTTCTTTCTGCCCTGTAGCAATTTAAACTTAATTCTGTTCCTTCTAATGTCCTCTTCCTTCCACCCTCTCTCCCCTCCACAAAAAACAAAGAAAAACAACATTACACGTTATAGTATTGCTAGAAGTGTGCACATGTCTAGTGCCAACATAATCACTGATTAAGTTTGTGCACAAAATAGGGAAGAAAACAATGGAATCAGGTTGGCTTCTCTTCCATTAAAAACAAAGGAAAAAGTTCTGTGAGTGCCAAGTGGATCTGGACAAGATCAGTCAAGATACTGGGTCAAATTCATCCTAGCCGTAACTGCGCAATGTAGTTCAAGACAGCCGGGACGAACTTGGGCCATTTTACGTAAAAGCTTTTAACAGTAAAAAGTTCCATACTTCCAGTGCCCATTTACTCTCATTTCATTTTGTAATAAGCAACAAAAAAACAATAATTTAGTGCTATTGCAAAGCACTAATTATGCCTTTGAATGCAAATACATATTGTATGCCCATCAAGTGTACTCACTTATTCAAACAACTACTATAGTAGCAGACTGAAATACTATACCTAGAAGGTGGTTAATTTACTGTTCGACTAAATTAAGGAAATTTAAAAGCGCAGTGGCACAGTCAGAGCTTTTGACAGGATATTGTTTACCAGCATCATCCTTTAGGTCATGTACTATTCCTATTTGCATTGTGATAAGATCAGGGTCCAGTCTGATCTAATCTGCTTGCTGGACATTGTATAAATGCATAGGACAAAGTGGTCAATAGCCCAAAGAGGGTTACTATCTAATCTGTAGGATTTTGATAATAAAACGTCCTTTTCACCCCATCAGCTTTAGGCACTTTGCACACCTGGCCTTTCTGCTTAGATCTGACAGGGCATTTCTAAAACTGAAATACTTCTGTGCTTTCTGATTTGTACCTCAGCGCTGCCCAGAGAGGCCAGGCGCTGATTCATTGCTGCAGACCCGCCCAAGCGAGTTTAGTTTTTCAGGGTCGCGCTAGCACAGACAAGCGGGTGCTGCAACCCTCACCCTATGGCACCCGTCCAGCGGGGAAAGAGAACGCGAGGGCCCCACGCAGCTCCACCGACTGGGCACGGCGCCCTCGGACGCTTTTCATCGCCTCCTGTTTCACAGCCCCGTCCACTGCCTGACGCTGGGGGCAGCCTCCTTTCCAACCCTGCGCGGGGGCAGGCGGCGCCCTTAGGAGGCTGTCGCTGCAGGGGGCGCCCCCCAGCCCTGCCCTCCCGGCCCCCCGCGGGAGCTCCCGGGCCCCCCACGCCCACGCAGCCAGGAAGGGGCTTCACACGCGGGCCCCGCACGACCCAGTGCCATTGTCCCGGGCGCGTGAGGTCACAGAGGGCCCCGCGTTCTGTGCCGCGCCGTGTCCTGGACACCGAGCCCCGCCGCGGGGCAGGGAGGTCGGAGGCGCCGCGGTGAGCATGGTGCGGGCCGGAGCAGCTGCGGCTCCCGCCTCCTTCCTCCTCCTCCTCCTCCTCTGCTCCCTGTACGGGGCCGACACGCAGGCGGGCCCCGCGAGGGAGCCTGGCCCAGGTAGGGAGCCGTCCCTGGCCCTGCGTGGGATCCCCAGCCCCTCGGGGAGCCCACCCCGGGCTGCTCCCGGCCACCGCAGGGTGCGGAGCCGCAGCCCCACGAACACAGACGGGGGGGTGGGGGCTGAGCCTGGCGGGGAGCAGCTACCCCAGCGGCTCCGCCCTGCAAGGCCCGGCTTTGCACAGGGAGGCGCGGCAGCTCCCCCTGGAGGCAGACCGGCCTGGCGCTCAGCGCGCCCGCAGACCACAGGTGCCGATAGGTCACTTGCCAAGGCTGGTGCTGCTTCTCCCTCCTCAGGGCTTCACCTCCAGCGCAGCACAGAGCGAGGGCAGCTGATGCAGTGGGTTCACTTGATACAAACGGGGGGCGTGGCTAATGCAGGCCCCTCAGGTGGGCAGAGTGTTGAGACTCCCCTCTCCTCCTGGGGGATCCTCTCCTTAAGGAGAGAGCAAGGCAGGGCATGGAAGTGTGAAGAAGTAAACTCTGATTGAGTGTAAATTCGGTGGGCCAGGGATTGTTTCCTCCAGGGGTTTTGTGCAGCCTCTAGCTCAATAAAAAGGCCTCAGTCTCAATGGTGGCCCCTGGCTTCTAGTGTAATAATACAGGCATGGCCACACTGTGGAGCTGTGATTGCAGCATGTATAGATACCAGAGCTAGCTTTGCTCTAGCTAGCCCAGGTAACAGTAGCAGTGACATGTCTGCTGCACAGATGTCAGCACAGGATAGCCACCAGAGTATGTTTCCAGGTTCTAGGTGGGTTTGTACAGCCCCTGCTGAGGCAGCTTTGTTGCTATTGGTACCTGGGCTAGTTAGATTAATGCTAGCTCGGGTATGTCTACATGGGCTGCAGTCACACATCCTGACTGCAATGTAGACATATCCACGATAACAACAACAGGCAGGACATTTGTGTTTTGTTTATCCTAACGGCTCTTTATGGGAGAAAACCTGCCTAAATAGAAACCCTGCTCAAATTTCTAGTTATATTCCAGGGGTGTTTTGCAAGTGTTCACTACTAAAATAAAATCATATTGTTTTTGTAGTTCTCTCAAAAAATGTAAATTTAATTCGCAATAAGATTTTCTCTGCTGTTCTTTTCCACTGATACTTCCAAACTATTCCATGTGATTATTCATGCTGTTTACTCTACGATACCAGTTTCTTCAAAATTTATGTGACTATTCAAGAAGGAAAGAGGAAAACTAGGCCTCTGGAAGTTGTGTGCAATATCAAAAGAGTATGAATATTGGAAATTATGTGATTTATTACAGTAATTCACTAGCAGTGAACAGTATATTTCAAGTATTAAGGTCCGCCAATAAATCATGGCAGCAGGAAAAGTACTAAAATAACTGCATTCCATAATGCACTGTTAAAAACCATATCGCTATTGTAAAAATATAAATATTTTACTGCATATGCTTACTGCCTGCTTCGCACAATATCTCTATTATAATTATGGGACAGACACAAAGTGAAAAGAATATTTTTAACAAGGGCTCATATGATGCAGCTGTATCCATTCTTAATCATTCATTAATGTCTCATCAAAGGAGTACTGTACTTTTTGTTTGTTTCATTTACCAAAGGTCAGCATACTTGGAAGCAATTGTCATACACCATTACAGACCTTTTTACATATTTTTCTGGTATTGTTCTAAGCCATCATGTGCGTAAATGAGTCAATTGGTATGCAGATTGTCTATCATTAAAACCATTTCAAAATCAGCTTTGTCATTGGTTTAGAGTTGGAACTTTAGATTCTTGTATATACTTCTTGAATATATTGTGGTGTTCATAATGGGTATGGTAGGTGGCTATGTCAAACTCTTAAGGGCCCAGTTTTTTCAGTGGGAGTTTTGCCTGAGTAATATAGCCTTTATATATAGATAAGATTACAAATGGTATCTTAAACCACAGTGACCTATGCCAAAGGTTCACGCTCCCTGAGGCTACAATATCAGAAATAGCAGGGTGAGAATCACAATTAGAAATATCATTAGGTTTGGAGTCTCTAGGAGAATACGAGGAACAAAAGTAATGAGCACAACGACATTCTCAAGTTATCAATTGTCATTTTATTAACAATTTCGTTAAGCACATGAACAAATCCACAATTACTAAGACATAACACAGAGATAGAAATAAACCACAAAACATCTAACATCAAAGATTTTATACTCACATCCCCGGGGTACCACAGAGATGGGTATCTCTCAGCAGGTGGTCATTTGTGGAGGATCTCCTTCCTGTTGGATTCTTCCTCCTTTATTCATGTTGAGGAACCCCTTTTATTCTGTGTTACAGTCATAATCCTTATGCATATACATGAAGGTTCCAACCCCTTTTCCCTTATCTGGACTTCCACACCCCATTAATGTTGTGGTCCCTCCTTTTCATAGACTATCCTCTTAGCTCTCCTTATCTTCATTAACATTTTTATCAACATGTCCCAAAAGTAACTTGCTGTCATTGCAGAATTTCCCATGATGTTACAATCAGGCATCTTGCGGTAGTGATGGGCACATTGTGGCATATTTTCTTGAACATCACCCATTAATACATCTTTTACAATAATCTTATAACTTTCCTGGTATAGGGTTACCCTTGGGTCAATAGACATGTCAGCTACTTTCAGGCCTAAAGCTTGATATGGCTAAGCTGAAATTTGACAGGCGTCAGCCTGTAGGACATGCTTTATTTACAGCTTTTTCTTACTTATACACCTAACAAATTTTTACTAAAAATATATGCTTATCAATCCTATACTGCTATAATACTGTCCTGCATATTCCTATACTTCTACCTTCAACTTAAATCTGTTCATCACACATTGGTTACATATGAATTAACCACAACAACAGATAACACAATTATATATGATGTTTAGCTACAGTAAAGCCTGCAGGATTAAATATGCACAACTTCCCTTTTCTGGACTGATAGCTCTAGAAACTTCATATATATGCAAATATCAATGAGTATTTACAGGGAACTGATGAAAGATATTCTGTAATTGTAGTAAAAGGGAGTTATATTGGCTTCTAAGAAATAACGTGGAAAGCAGTTTATTCATGGAGATTTATCATCACTACAGCCTTTGGAATTCTTATATTGTTTAAATAATAAAGCAATGGAAATGGCTGCTGCCCCTCAGTTTGTCAGAGCTGTTGTTTTGAGCACCTAGAAGCACCACAGCATTCCTATTGGATTGAGCACACCACCTGCTAGCATAACGGATTATGGAGCTGTCACACTGACTTCATTGAAGGAACAGATCCTTATTGCTTGGTGTATGACAGTGTAATAAATACCGTGGCAAGGGATTTAGCATGACTAGTTATATTTTGGAAATATCTTAACTATATTTATGATTCAGATAATAGATTCTTATTGTAAAATGTTTCATTTTCAGATGCACAAGGTCCAGTCCTTTCCAAAAATAAAATTAAATCAATGATTAAGTTACTCAGTAAGTAGCATTTATTTTATCTGAATTTACAATATTTATTAATTACTATGTGCATGCAGTCTAGAATGTTATGTCTTATGTTATGCTTAGACTCTAAATCCATCACAGAAGAGCACTCAGCTAAAGATTTCAATAATGACATAAAAATGGGTCAAGACAATCCACAAAATAAAATATCCGTAATAGATCTGGCAACAATTTAAAGTGTTTTTAATCATTTTGCTTCTTCTTGTAATGTTGGGCACTTCTACAACATAGACAAAGGTATAATTCGAGCTCAGGTAGACGTACACCGCTAGCTCTGCTCAAGCTAGTGCACTAAAAACAGCAGTGTGGTCACAGTGGCATAGGCAGTGGCTCAGGTTAGCTGCCCAAGTATATACTTATGATCTCAGCCATGGCTGTACTTGGGCAGTGAGCCTGAGCTGCCACCCATGCCACTGCAGTCATACTACTGTTTTCATTGTGCTAGCACAAGTGCAGGCCTACCCAAGCGGAAATTACACCTCCCAGCCACTGTGTAGACAAACCTACTAGTAGTAGTTCTTGTAGGGGAGGGGGGATTTCAACCATTTTATTTCTCTGTTGTTATTTTTCCCTTAGACTTCATCTCTCTTCAGAGACTGCTGTTGTTTACAATCTGAATATGTAACAGGCTCTAAGATTTTTGTACTGAAGAACTAAGTGTTTTGGAAAACTGCCTTGGCTTTTCTTTACCCAGGCAGAAAGGGCAGCAGGGGAATGAATATCTTAGCTCAGAGGCTGTCTAAATAGAGTACTAAATATGTTAATGCTTGTTACAAAGAAGTTGGTGTCCAAATACCAAAAAGGCAAAAGGTCTCAAGACCACTGGGCTCACTACCGAATAGCCAGCCAGACCACAGCAGTTTCTAAAATTCTCAATTGGAGCTCTGTGCATACCTCCACTCAATATAATTGTATAGATTCAAGGCCTAGCTCAGATGCCCACTTTGGGAAAATGCTTCTTCTGTCCCTCTTCCATTTTCCATTCTTCTGTCATCTCCAGAGTGAAAGTGTGTGTCATACCAGATGTTAGCTTCATCTGTGGGAGTAATTTTATGAAGGAGAAAACTACATTCACTCACTTAACAATAGCTGGAGTTTGATGAAAATCTTAATGTCACAGATTCACACAGTGCCACCTTTCACCCTCTCACAGTTCCCAGGTAACAGCACCTCTGACACCTCCTTGTCTCTTCGAGCATTCCAACCTCTCGGGCCTCTCGTCATCGCCTGCCTGGGATGGAATCACATAATTCTCCCACTCTCAAGCTGGGCCCTGGATGACAGTTCCCTGGTACTAATCATGGTTGACTCAGCAGGTCTGACTTAGTGCCTGCAGTTCTGTTCCCTCTGGAAGCAATGACAATGGTAATTAGAGACCAAACAGCCTTCTTCAAGCAAAGTATTAGTTATTAGAACAAAGGCAGTTCAGAGAAAATACACCTTAAAAACAATAAACCAGATTATATGCATGCCTGCTTTTCCTTAAGGCTTATTTTTTCCTGAATCTGGGAAGGCCCAGCTCCTTCAAACACTGCTACAGAGCCTGTGCTCTGGTCTACACTACAGACTTACATCTATATAACTATGTCAGTCAGGGATGTGGAAAATCCCCTGAGCAACACAGTTATACCGACCTAACCCCTGGCATAGGGCTTCTCCCATCCACATAGCTGCCTACCGTCGGGATGTAGGTAGTGTCTTCACTAAGTACTAGAGCCATGCAGCTGTACCAGTGCAGCATTGTAAGTGTAGACAAGTCTTGTCAGTATGTCTCCCTATCAGAGCTTACTGACAACTGGCTCTCCTTCTTCTCCTGAGAAGTGCTTTTTAGCTGTTTACTGTCTAGTACTCAGTCTGGGGCTGGAAGTATAACATTGTCTTGTAATTGACACTCTAAACCAGTTGTTCTCAACCAGGGGTACGCAGAGGTCTTCCAGGCAGTACATCAACTCATCTAGATCAGTGTTACTCAACCTCGGGGTTGTGATTCCAGAAGGGAGGTAATGGGTTGGTTTTAGGGAGATTGTAAGTGCAGTGCCAGAGTTAGGGAGTCTTAATGTGATTATACATCTGGGGGAATGTGTGCATATTCTGTGTGTGTGTGGTGTACAGCTCCAAGAGTTCAGGTCTATAGAGGAAATAAATGCAGGAAACTAGTACCCGGTTAATGACATACATTAGTTTTTCACCTCAGTTTACATTTCATTTTGATGAGGTTACTCTTGACGTAAGGATTTTAGACTCACCTTCTCAGTTTCTTTAAAGTCCTTGATAATCCACACCTTCCTTCCATGTACATTGTTCTTCTTATTAAATCCTTGTATATAAAAGTTTTGGGGTTATTTTTCTTCTCTCCTGGATTAGAAATGTATTTCATTGTTAAAAATTAGAAGCAATATTTTATGGTCAGTAATTCTCATTTACAATTTACTATAGTATTTGACACTTTCAAAACAGTTTAAAATACTGTAGATATTAGCTTTTTTTTTTTTCCTTTTCACAAGTAGTCATTCACCTATTTTATTTTAGATCATCGGATCCAAGTTCTGCACCAGAAGCATATGATGCATGAACATAAACTTTCAGAAAAACAAGATGAAGTGTTAAGCACACCCATGACTATGACAGACGTAAAAGGCAAGTATTCCCAGTTTTTAAATTTCTTATATATCCTCTTAGGATAGAATTCACCCCTGTGCAGAGGGCCAGCACAAAGTCTGTGCATTACTTACATCCCACTTCAACTTTAAAAAATTGAGCTTAAGTGAAACTTAAATAGTGCACAGGCCTTGTGCTAACCATCTGAATTTCACACCTATTGTATGCACATACAGAATTATGATTTTAATATGTGCAATTATATAGTTTCAGGGCCATCTGTAAAAACACAGTTATTACCAAGTGGAGTGCACATTGATGTGCAAGAGATGCTATCTTCTAACAGTGTGACAACAGAAGCAGCTCAGGTTTCTAAGAGTTCTTCAATGCTGATTATTAACAAACTGCAGAAGATTTTCCCAAATATACTTTTGGACGCTCAGACAAAATATAAGGAAGTGGATAATGAAAAAAAAGAAGACGGTAAAAAGAAAAGGATGTTGTTTCCTGATTTGGAGCAAGATAAAAATACTGGTAATAACAAAGACAGATTAATGAGAACTAATATTACTATAAGATTCCATTCCAATGATAATTCAAGCCAAACTCAGATTGATATTTACAATTTAAAAAATTCAAGAGCGAATCCTGAGGTGCATATTGTCGCCAGCAATATTATTGACCAACAAAATAAAATAAATTCAGTAGTAGTACAAGATGGTGTTTTGCAAGTAACAGTAAACAGTTCGCTGGATAAGAAAATACAGAATAATACAAAAGTGAGAGAAAAAAGTCTTGCAAAAATTGAGGCTGGAAATATGGAAAGAAACTCCACAGGTAGCAACAGGAAAAAACTTCTTGTAGCAGGTATGAAATACTTTTCTCTTTTCAATAAAACATTAATTCTCTGTGAAAAGCTACATTGTTGCAAAATAAAATGATTTTTACCATAATAATATTTAAAGACAGATTGTAAACTCCTTACTCACATTGGTGAGTAATTACTCAGATGTACAGTCTCACTGATTTTAATGGGACTACTCATGAGTAAATGATCACTGAATGCAAGTGGTTCTCAGTGAAGTATTTAGATTGTAAATTCTTTAGGTCAGGGACTATCTTTGCATTATGTGTGTGAAGAGAACTAGCACAAAGGGAGTAGTAAGCTTTGACTGGGTCTTCTAGTTGCTACTGCAATAAAAATATTCAGTACAAACAATAATACCCAAGGACATGTGTACTCCATGAAAAGTTTGATGATTCAGCAAATCACCTGTGCAGCTATTGGAGATCAACTTCAGATACATTTAAAATTTGAAGCTTTTACTAAATTAAATTTGAAAATGAGTAGTCCAGTCAGTGAGACAAGCTGGTTGAGGTAATATCTTTTATTGGACCAACTTCTCTTGGTGGGATAGACAATCTTTCGAGATACACAGAGCTCTTCTTAGGGTCTGGGAAACTAACATGGCTACAACAGTATTAGTATTATGTTACTGCAGTGCTGTTGTACATGTTAGCCATGTACGACAGCACTGCATACATAATACAATCAGTGTAATATTGCACATTATTAAATTTGATATTAAATTCTATGTACTCTGGTCCAGATCTTCAAAGATCTTTAGGTGCCACACTCACCTAATTTCTATCAAAATCAATGCACCCAAATACCTTTGAGGATCTGGGCCTCTGTCCCTAAATTTGTAATGCAGGAAAATTCTGCAGCACACTGAATTTAAACCACAACTGCAATGTACACATTGTCAGAGGAAATTGGAGGTTTTGGCAGATGTAAATATCTGAATGTGAAATTGATTAATTTTAAAACTCCCTGGTGGTGAAATTGACTAAAATGGACCATGAATTTGGTAGAGCCCTTTTAATAGTTAATATTGATATTTAATTGCCATCAAGTTTCAGAGTTAACACCCCATTCAGATGAATGAGAGTTGTTCAGACTTTCCAGAGCTGCTATTTCAGGCTGTCTGCAGAATCAAGGATATAGAGCTGCAACCATTTATGCTTGCCTCATATTTGGAAGGTTTTCTTTACAACTATAAATGCTAGAAAGTTTCTTCTTTTTAATATAAGATTGAATGCTGAAGCACAGTTCTGGAGTATGAATTCTACAGCATATGTCTGTAGAATTATAGAATACATAGGCTCATAGTAGTATCTTGTATCTTGATTCCAACTGTAGTTTTTGAGTTTGGATTAGTGGCAGTGTATGGTGTTTATTTTGTAACTTTATAATATCAGGTAAAATTTCTCCCACAAAGGAACATAAATCCAAATAGTATTTTTTTAATCTTTCAATTTTGTTTCAGAATTAGGTAAAGTTAAAAAAGTTCATATAACAAGTAATGCACAAGATTTTCCAGTGCTAATAAATAATTTTACTTTGAATAGCTTGTACAGTGTACAAAATCAAGTGCCTTTTACTAGTAAGTAGAAAATGTTACGCTTGGTAAGGGTAAAATTAGCCAAAAGGTCTAGATTTGTAAAATAGATTTTCCCATGTAAGCAATATGATGGAGACATCATGAAAGTGAGGCCTTTAACTGGGGGGTGGGTCTAAAGAAAGCAGTTCTCTATTGGCAGCAATAGTGGAAACCATCTTCTACTATCAACTATATTAAAAACATTATGAAAGCTGTAAAGTCAAGCACACAAAGATAGGAAATGCCAATATAAGGGTTGCCTGTCCAGTGGAGTATTTGACAGCACAGGAGAGACAGTCTACCTGCTCTCTGTTCCAGTGCCCAACCCCAGCCCAGGGATCCACTGGGAGCAGCAATTACAGAGAGAGTCCTTCTGAGCCCTCATAGCTCTGGGCTGCCGCATGCTAAATTGCTCTGTGTGGATGGCAGATGCACAATCTGATCAGCACTAGAAGCTGTGAGAGGCATAAGCATACTCAATGAAGACTGAATCTTCAGAGATTTTAGCTGCTAAAATATAAGTCTCTATTGAGCATGTGCAAACTGCAGTTTATCAAAGACTTATGATGTGATTAGACTTGGGGGAATTTTCCCAGGGATAGCAAAAGGCACATTCCTGACACACAGGCCATTCCACTGCCAGATTTCAAGTCTCTACTCCAAAATATGGGGGGTAATACAGCATTTCAAAGAAAAAGTCTCAAGAATTTTTTTTACATTGTTCTCTGAAATGGCTGAACAATTTTGGCTGAAACCTAAAAACAAACAAATAAATAAATAAATAATCAGCCCAAATAATTAAAGTATCACAAAGTTATCAGCAACTAAAATAGGAGCTAATAATGGGAAGTGTCAGGCAGCCTTAATAATAAGCAGTGGTATCAGCCCTGCCTAAAATAATAATGATGATGAAGGGAGGGATGCAGGAAGAATTATGAAGGGAGGAAACATAGCTTTCAAGAAAGGTGTTTCACTCTTTTGAAACCTCCCCTCCTTCAATTTATCTCTTAACTATTGAATTCCTAATTTAATAAATCTCAACTGGTAGCTGGAGAGCTGCTTGATTGAGGTGAGCAAGCAATGGATAGGAGCAACAGCCATAAAAACTGAAGTTTTATACAATCTCAAATCTTTGTGTACGGACCACATGCACTTGCTGCTGCTCAGTGTGTCCCTCAGTATTGCTTATTGGCGGAGGCTGATCTCCTTGGCTAGGTCCAAAACTTGGAAGGTGTTCAGTCCCTTCAATTCCAGTTGATGCCACTGAAGATCTGATTCTACTTTGGAACTCTTGTTGCAAAGGGCACATGTAAAATCTTTGAAAATGGAGCCGATGCGCCACATCAGTTTATACCAGCTGAGGATGTAGATTGATACATTGGAATTAACAATTGTGAATGAAATTTACTCTGTCTCTATTTTTCCACTTTTCTGAGTAGGATAGTACTCCAATAGTAGACCATGTGATTTGGGGACAGGGGAATGACCAGAATTTTCCTGTTGAAAAGTCTAATCCCTGGATAATCAAAATACTTTTCACCCAGCAAATGGTTTTTTATTGATGTAAAGCCAATACGTTAATCAAATGATAGCACTGATTTTCATTTTCACCAAATCAATTTTAGAAAATTTAATGTTAAACATTGTACATTTACAGATTTGACCACCAATAGTATGAAAAAAACAAGTAGTCATTCAGCATTTTCTGAAGAAACTTATCCAACAGAGAGCAAACCAACAGGTTAGGAAAAAGATATTTTAAAAAAATTGAATGTATTTTCCCCCTTCAGAAACGTCGTATCATGAAGAGCTTGACTATTTAACATTTTCCATCCCTGAATATTTCCCACCATAGAAACTGTGAAATTTGGTTCTACTTTCAGTTAATCACCAGTCTGCTACAGGAAGCCTATTAAAAACTTCTTGTACTTGACACAAAATTATAAAACTTTTCAGAGGTGACAGAGAAGGGGATCTCATTCATAAAGCCCATAGGTTCCTTTTTATGGCATTTTCCCCTGTAGCTGCAAATGTTTTTTTCAGCCTTAATTGCAGCTTTAAGTTTGTTCTGGGAATTTTGTATATGATTAAGTCACACAAGGAATTTTTGTGACAAAGCTGTTACTACAATTTGAGTAGAGGACCTATCTTCTGGGCTGCCACAGTGGGTGTAGGATAGAGATTTGGAAGCTGTTCTTCTAAAGCCTCCCTTTTTGTTTCTCTTAAATACTGGTATGTTGTTGTATTTGGTGATGAAGAAGAGCAGTTTTCCCATTCATTGGAAGGAATTTTGCCTCCAGAACCACCACCTTCCATTGTTGCTCTGTAACCATAGTTGACTGAGAAGCCTGTTTCTGAGATCAGTGGTGAAATATATAGCAATATAGAGATGCTTCCACCACCACCTCAGTGGTAGCAGACAGAGGCAAATTGCTAATATAGCTTACTTTTCCTGAGAGGCATCAGCATCAAAAGTGTCAATCAATCAGGGAAGAGTTTATTTGCATTTGGCATTTATTTAGTTTAGGATTGCTTTATTACTTCAATCAGGAAACAATCTCAATATATTATTCAATTAGTGTACATGGTGTTAAAAGTAAAGATAAGTTTGTAAGTTATACCAATGTAACCCAGGAAATCTAACGTTAAGTCCTATCTAACATCATTGTGTTTACTGTAGGAAGCTGCCCATCATATGTACAGAGGTACAGTAGGCTGAATTAAAGATTAAATGGCAGTTTTACCTTTCACAGGCCAATGGATGTTTGTACAACTGAAGTGCAATTTATTGTTTTTATCATCTTGTGCTGCACCCCCCTCCCTTTTTTTTTCTTTTCTTTCATGCATTTTAGAGGCCTTTCAATGAGAAGGAGATATGACAGGCAAGTTTAATTTTTCATCCAATTTTTACAATAGTAGTGGATGTCACAACACTTCCTTCAGGATGCCAAATCCCAACCTAATGGGCATCCAGTTCCAATGGACAGCCTTGAAAATCTTAGCCTAAACATGTTCCCCATATATTTTTCATATTTATATTCTAATAAGTAACAATCCAGCTTTTGACTGAGCTCTCCAAGAAAGGAATATGAGGGTAATTGGACTCACTAGAAATTATGACCAATGCTTTTTAAATTCTGGTTTATTTTCTTTCCTATGAGCTACTGGCAACTAGTGGTTCTATTACTATCAAAACTAAATAGAAAAGTGTTCTGCCTGAATGCTTAGCACTGAGAAATCCTGACTGCCAGCACCAGAGTGTCTCTGACACTCCAGTGTGGCTTGTTCTTCCGTCATTGTAAGCTGCCTATCTAACAAGCCTGTTTTTATTTCTGTCTACAGTATGTTCTTCCACTGAGCCATTGCATTGGTGAAGCCATTTACATTTTTAGTTCTGTTATCACAGAGTGTTCTTGCAGAAGCCCTAAAATCCATTTGCATCTACTCATTGTATAGTACCTCCCACTTTACTAGCTACATAATTAAATCATTCCAAAAGATATTTTCATCCTCATTTTTGATTGACAAAAATACTGTTCATTACAATTAAAGTATGGAAGAATTGACCACAAGTGTTTTCATATGTTTGTTTGCAGATCTGCCTGAGTCTGCTACTTATCCACATCGTCAGTTGAACCGTATTTTACAGACGCTGGAAGATCACATGGGTAAATCTAAATATTTATGGTATAACTTTTTAAATATAAGATTCAATCACTTTCTAGTAACTTAATATTTTTTATAGGTGTTCAAACATATAATTTCCAAGGTGTAAAAGGAAACCAATCTCAAGTGTCAGTGAGAATGCTGAAGAATGTATTACAGGACTTACAGAAAGAATATAGTATGTATATTTCACTCGCCATTAATATTTATATTTTGTAAACATAACATTTTTATATTAGAAATATGGATGAACACACGTTAACATACTGGACACAGATATTATCAAATCCTTCACTGATGTAAATTGGTGAAGTGCCACTGAAGTCATTGTCAATTTACATCAGCTGCAGATCTGGTACAAGGCCTCTATCTTTAGTTCAGTTTTAACTTGGACTACAGATAGTTGCTATATAAACTTCACACAGTGTTAGAGGTACTGGTAAATAACATTATTAAAATTATTAATAAATAATTATTAAAATCCATAAACTATGAAATTGTGTGCTGAATGCCTCCAATAGCCAGGAGGGGAGAGACAAACGTTACCAGATAAGAAATGTAACTATGTTTACATTTCTTGAACAGAGAGAAAAAGGCATGGAGAACAAATAGCCATCTGTTCTTTTAAGAATTTACAAATGAAGGCCCTGATCCTGCAATTGCTTATGTACCTGCTTAAGCTCAAGCACATGAACAGTTCCATTGATTTTAGTAATGATTTCAATAGATAAAATCAATGGGACTTATTAATGTGCTTAAATTTAAGCAGGTAAATAAGTGATTGCATGATCAGGGGCTAATTTATTACCCCTAAACTATGTACACAATGTAATTTAAAAAAATATCCTGCTATAAAAAAGTGCCCTCAAATGCTGTACCAAACATATTGGCTATGGTATGTACACACGTAAAAATCCTGCTGCCGCTGAACTTAAATCACAAGTACATTTCACATAGGCCTAGAGCTGGTGCTAGGGGCATGCAAAAAGTGCAGATGCATGCAGCACCCTATTTAGTAGCCCAAGCAATTAAACAAATAGGAAGCTGCTAGGAGGTGAAACCTCCTGTTAGCGAAGGGAGAGCAGTGGTAGTCAGGGGAGTGCCTGAAGAAACTGATGCCTCTTTCAGCAGTTCTCACACTTCCTCTGGAAAGAGGTACAGCAAGCATTGTGTAGACCACTGAACAACCAGTCATCAGCTGGTATGCCATGTTCAGTTCAGTGATGGAGGAGGCACCATGCCCTGCTGCCATTGAGTTTACTGGCTTATCGATCCTGCTATTATTTCTGCTTTTAGAATTGGATCTGAGAAGTCATTGCCGTGGATAAATGCTTTTCTTTTTCAAGTACCTTTTCCAACACTAGAAAAAAATCACCTCCTCGTACACATTTGTGACATTGAAAAGTATAGTATAACCATGCTCTGCTCAGAGTAACCTTTCTTGAATAAATATTATTTTGTCATGAGGAAAGACACTGAAAACAGACAATAAATACTGAGTAGAGAATGTTGCTTTAATAGATATTTTGCCTGAGTAAAGACTTTAGGAGTTGACCCTGAGAATACAGAACAAAGCCTCACTAATAAAAAAAAAATTGAAAATACAAAAAACCAAAGAATAAAAGAAAGGAAATAAAATATTCCTGGGCCTGAAGGTTATTAATAGCTTGAAAGGTTCATTTGTTATGGATTAGGTTG